>NC_087104.1:13392205-13700588 GCF_963855985.1 Ostrinia nubilalis | reverse complement strand
GTGAATACGGGTGTTAGTCTTGCTTGATATAGGTGGAATGAAGATGAAGATGACATATTATACATGATGGTGACAAAGAAACAAAGGTTATGTAAAATTAAAATTACCTCGCGTATTTAAATTTACAGATAAGGGAAAATCAAGCTTAGCATTGTAGCACCAGGCACCCTAAGTGAATATAATAAAAACGATTTTGCAAAATTATTACATCTACTATTTTGTCAGTAATTTGGGGACATAACAAACCATTACGACTTACCGAAATTGAAATGTTAGTCTACTGGGACTCTTCATCAAATATTCAATTACTTATCTGAAAAAAAAATTGAGTCCTTATCTAGAATATGGACTCAAAAGAACCTAAAACTAGTTTAGTTCTTTATTTGATAGTTATAGTCATATATTCTAAGAAATTCGTTCTGACCTCTCTGAAATTTAAAGTACATAGGTACCTTTATTCATTGATTGAAACACTTATTAGGTATTCTGATTAATGATTTTTTCCAAGATTCTGATTTAAAGGACGTAGCACACTTATCAGCCCAGAAAGGGATCGTAACCGTATCAACTCGAGGCGGTCAGTATTTTTTGTATGAAACTCCATACTGCAACGCACACTTATCCGCACCGTAAAGTAAACGCCTCGCCTCGCGGTTAGCAGCGCGCGAAAGGAGATGACAGCTCAAGAATGGCGATACGGTGCTGATCCCTTTCCGAGTTGATAAGTCTGCTATGACCTTAACTCAACCTGCAAAAGTTGGAACTTAAAGGGGTCTACGTAGAAATTGGAAAGCCGAGAAGAAAAATTAGAAAATTTCCAGCTTAACCAAATTCAAGGAGAAAAATTCTGCAGTAACTTTCTATGCTCGTTTGGCGTCTAAATCTAAGATCTAATAAACGATATGGCTTCAAACTTAATGGACGGGTAAAAACTAAATTAGTAGTCAAAATTAGTGCCAAAGTTACCCTGTAAACCTGGTTTAAGGTAACAGTCGACTTGGGCGTAAACCCGTGATACAGTTTACGATTCAGTTAATGAGCACCTTAAAGAATTTCACACTTGGGGACCCGGGTGGGTTCAACACTCAGGTTTTAGAATAACATTTTGTTTAAAAATACATTAACCTCACATTGGGCCCAGTTTTTTGGATCGTAGTTGAAATATCCAATGGGCAAATTTGACAGATGTCAAATGACAAGTGGTTAAATATCGGAAAAAAAAGTTTTTCGAACAATGGTTAGCTTGACTTTTAGTAATTTTTTTAACTAATTGTTTACATTATATAATATTTAACCATTAGTAGCAAAATTTAACAACTGGTTATTTTAACTATGAACCAAAAAATTGGGGCTAAGTTAGGTTACACCATCTCATAACATTTAAAGTGATAATGAAAAATACACACACTTGATCGTTCGTTCGTTTCAGCCAAATGACGTCCACTGATGGACAAAGGCCTCCTCCAAGGCTTTCCAAAACGACCGGTCCTGCGCTGCCCGCATCCAAGTTCTTCCCGCGACCTTCACCAGATCGTCTGACCACCTAGTAGGAGACCTGCCCACGCTACGTCTTCCGGCCCGTGATTGCCACTCGAGAACTTTTCTGCCCCAACGGCCGTAGTCTCAACGAGCTATGATGCCCTGCCCACTGACACTTGACTGTATTATACTTATATTGTTAGTTTGACTTTGAATAAATTATGCGAAAAAAAAAACTTAACTATACCTTGTCTTGCATAAATAAAAAAAAACTAAGGCCTTATTATTTTTTTCAATATTGACATTAATCGTTTTTTTTTGTTACAGGTAATATTACTGACTAAAATACGTAAGCATAGTTTTCGAGTCTATCATCGTCTTAGTGAGACTTCGCCGCAACGACGGCAGCCGGAGGCAATAAGTTAAACTTGGATAGTTAAATTTTAACCGTCTACTTGGCTTGTGTTTCGTCTTAACCATGAGACTGGCAGGTCTCCACCATCCTCATTATCAACTAAGGTTGAATTGCACCACCCAACTTTGACCGTAAGTATAACGATAACCGGTGTTTTTTGTATGGAGTTTAACAGATTTTTAACGTTTGTCAAAGTTAAAGTAAGATTGTGCAACTCAGCCTAAGTCTAGTTTCTAAATATTATTACCTAGGGACTTGGAGTGATTTTTTGGAGGGTTTAGTTTTTAAAAGCGACCATTATAGGATCAATTTGTAGACGCTTTTTGTCAAAAATGCGGGGTATCTATAAATTAAGTAATTTATCCTTAGGTCACTTGAAACTGTCAAAAGCAGCCGATATTTGCCGTTAACTTTATAAGAAATGCTAAAATACGAAACCAATATGGATGAGTTTGAAATAAAACTGCACGTTAGAAGCTATTTGCTATTAAACCATTATGGAATGATACTTAGTTATAAGTATGTATTTTTAAAAATAGGGACATAATTTACAAAATTTTGATCCTCTTGGAAGTACTTATATACCTAAAAAGTGTTTCAATATTTAAGATGTTAATCATATCTTTTGATAGCTAAAGATCCCCTGTGACAGATGAGAATCAAACTGGGCTAAAACGTAGGCAATATTTTACCTACCTACATGTAAAAAGCTCTCTCAAACTGTAAATCAACTTGCAGAGAATATTTCCATTAAAACCACTTAACTTTAGTCTCAATTGAAACGTTGGATCTTAACTAAAAACCGCTTTAAATACGTATTAGCCAGTCAAAGGATTTTTGTGCAAACATTCCAACTCCGACTAAAGGAGTAATTTTCGCAAAAGGTTATCATTTTTCCACTTCAATTTACAACGTATAGTCTTAGCAATAAAGTTCAAAATTAGTAGTTAGAAACCATATGTGGCAGTTAATTAAAACCAAATATAAAGTATGGAGCTTTGCGATTTCAGATCGTTATGTTGGGAAAAGTTTTGAACGAATTTTGTAATTAGTTCTTTATTTATTGTGCTGGCCTTTGCCCGTGACTTTATGTGTGTTGGTTTTGCCTTTGGAAAGATTCTCCGGGATGCGGTAGCATTTACAACTTATTAAAGTATCTATTGAAGCAGCGCAAGAAACTTACACCCGTAAACGATGCTTGCTTAAGTGAAGCAGCAAAGCTATGCGAAGTCTAACGCACAGCGTTGAATGGAGCTCTATGATTGGTTCGTGTGTTTCACTCCGCCACTCAAATATTTAACCCTGTGCGTCCGTCCACGCGGACTCTGAGCCCTCATAGTAATGTTGTGTGAGCTAGTCATTGTGAGTTAAGTAGGCCTTTTTATATTTTAATTGGCTTTTCATGCAGCTTCACTCACTTGGACCACTTGGACCACTCTTCGTTAAACTTTGAATTTTACCCCTATTATATTCCCTTATTTGGAGGTGAATTTCGGAAAATCCTTTCTTAAGGGATGCCAAGTACATGTCAATGTGCGTGTTAGCGCAATCTGTTCAGTAGTTAGCTGTAGGTATATTGATAAAGTCAGTCAGTAACATTTGCCTTTTGTAATCATCATCATCATTTCAGCTACAGGACTTCACTGCTCCTACCCCAATGATTTCCATAATGACCGGGTAGCCTTTTGTGCTATTTTTGGTACCTGCTTTATTAGCCAAGAGAGTCTCACTTTCTTCTTTTCTCACGAAAAATTGCGGTCGTAGAAAAAGCTAACCTGAAAATAATCTACGTTGACGTCCGAACGAAAATTCTTCAAGTTTTTCCTCCAGGAACACTTCAAACAACACCGCGGGGCACGCGAAATATATATCAGACCAATCTCAAACCACTAGAGGCTCACCTTAGGCAAATTATTTTTCCAAAAACACGGTTATGTTATTATTATTTCAGAAAGATTAAACGGCAGGGTAGGCTTTTGTTGCGATCCGGTGGGAGTAAGTGAAACTAAGGCTGAGTTGCACCACCTAACTTTAACCGTAACTATAACGATAACCGGTGTTTTTTGTATGGAGTTTGACAGACTTTTGACGTTTGTCAAAGTTAAAGTAAGATGGTGCAACCAAGCCTAAGTACTTCAGAATGTTTATCTTTATATATTATAAAATTTTAAATTCATATAAAAAGTCTCGTAGCTCAGTTCTAAAATACGACAAGGAAATGTGTAGCAACACGACTTATTATTTACTGGACAAGAGTTTGATATTATTATAGTATTCCTTATTAGTGTATTTAACGTCTGTGAATTTAAAAATCGGGCAAGTATTTTCAAATGAAAAGAACATAATAATACCAGTCAAACATTTTTACAACAACTTACGCCCGTATTCACAAACATTACTATGAGGTCTCACAGTACGCGTGAGCGCACAGGGTGACACAAGAACCAATCACAAAGCTCTATTCAACGCTGTGCGTTCGATTTGCTGCTTCACTTAAGTAAGTCTCGTTAACTCTTTTATCAAAGTTGACACCTTCTGAATCACAATCAGAAATTGTCAACCGTTTCTGGAAAACAACAAGGTTTATTATGAAAACGCGTAATTATTTTGTAAACATGTTACTTCGTCGAAGCGACGTCAGCATTGAGGCATAAATCGCTGGCACTAACTTTTACTTTTTGTTCAAGATGAAGGAGACTTGAGATCGGGATGGGGATGTGATAATGAGACGACTTATTCAGGGTTGAAGATTTAAAAAAGTACTTACCTACATTAAAGAATTTTTAAGATTTTTTATCTTAGGAAACTTCAAGACAATGTTTTATAAAACTGATTAGAGTTTAAAAAATAATAGCTTATTAAATTCAGTTTTGCCTTCAATTTTCATATTGTTTCATTACCAAGAAGTCAAAAATGAGAGTTCACTGTCTGCGACGTTTAAAAACCTTCAAAATAATGAAATACGATGACTAGTTCTATAATCTTTTGTTGGTGCTTAGCACCAATGGGGAATTAATATTTGATACCCCCGACTGCGTTTGTGAATACCTGCCTACCATGATCTTTCAAATTCAATTCATTTATTAAGTTAATAAACAATTAAGTTATTAAAAATACTTAATAATAATTGGCATATATGCCAAAATGTAATTTTATGCGAGTAATTAGCATTATTTAATTACAATCCTTTAACAATAAAAATTATTTGGCAGCCCTGCAATAAAGAAAGCACGCGTCAAGATATTTCTGTAACTCATTACTAAACTCTGTTCCAATGTAATGAGAATGTACGGCTCTGATGACAGCGTAAAGTGTTCATTGTTTAGCGGTTTGGTCTTCTCAGGAAAACGTTTTCGTCTGGATAACGAGGTTTTTTATTTATGTCCCGGTTTTAAATAACCGGTTTCGTGTTTTGTTTTTAATGTCATGTATGACACCATTTTTTGGAACTGATTGATTCCCAATGTGACGCGCTACATTTCAGCATTGTCTTAGGGCGCTTTTTAAAAGGTTAAATGTAAAAAAAGCATACATAGGTGCCTATTTGTTTTATTAGAACCAAACCTAACTCCTAGCTATACGTATAGGAGATGCATTTGTAAATAAGATGAGGTTGGAGTAGACATCTTTTCACACGCCCGTATTCACAAACATTAATAAATATAATATTAGTATAATATCTCACAGTGTGCGTGGACGCACAGGGTGACACACGAACCAATCACAGAGCTCTATTCAACGCTGTGTGTTCGATTTGCTGCTTCACATAGACAAACATCGCTTGTGAATACGAGCGTAGTGGTTTTGTATTTCTTAATTATCGAACTGTCACTGTCAATCATGCCAGAATATTTTCATATCAGTGAAAGAGATCTATTATAGACCCGATTAAACAACACAGTTACTCGTACTTTACTTGTTTAAATGGATCCAACAAAATATAAAGTCATCCGCCATTATAAGATGATGCTAAACATCAAAAAGGTACGCTCAAAATTAAATAGCGATACCTCACAAGTTAAAGTACAGTCAGTATCAGCAAAACGTTGCAAAAAAGCTCGCGGCCGGGAAGTGGTGACCGCCGCCGCCGAATTTATTTGAGCGCTATCTGTCGCGTGAAGTATTGTATTACAGTGCGCGCACCAACTGTATTGAAGTTCTGGGACTGGTTTGAATGGAAAAATCTATACTTTACTTAAAAACGAACTAAATTCGCTGACATAGCCCGACGGATTAGCAAGCTGAAATGGCAATGGGCAGGGCATATAGTACACAGAACTGACGGCCGATGGGGCAGCAAGGTTCTGGAGTGGAGGCCGCGTACCGGAAAACGCAGTGTGGGACTTCCACCCAGAAGGTGGACCGACGACATCATAAAGGTAGCAGGGAAGCGCTGGATGCGGGCCGCTACCAATCGATCAACATGGAAAGCATTGGAGGAGGCCTACGTTCAGCAGTGGACCTCCTATGGCTGAAATAATGATGATGAATTACTAATATTATAAAGCTGAAGAGTTTGTTTGCTTGAACGCGCTAATCTCAGCAACTACTGGTCCGATTTGAAAAATGATGATTGTGTTGGATAGCCCATTTATCGAGAAACACTTTAACCATTAATCGACAACGCCAACACTCAACAAGAACTGTAACTCAACGCTAAACTAATCATCATAACTTTTGATGGAGGGGGCAGTAATACTATGCTCTATATTCTACTTTTAACTATCATAGGCCTCTAAAAAGCGTCTAAAAGCGATAAGGTTGAGACCATTTCAACGTAATTTCCGAAAAAGTCTCAAACCCCTTCTAAAATGTTGGCTAAAATTATTATAATGCCATCCACACATTCCAGCGTTTGACGTTATCGTGCTAACAATATTTGGCTGCGACCCAAGTCCGGGCAAAAAAGGAAAGTCTCTGCATCCCCGAAAGCATGGTAACCCTGTATTATAAGGAAGTTTAGGCTATAAAGATAAGGATATCGGTCCTATATCCGTTGTTTTGGCGCGACCGCTCGCGTCGCCGGTTTTTACTGCGGCCGACTGTACCTTTGACCCTCTCTGCGGAATTCAACTGTACTTTATTTGAACTATAATACACTTACGGACTGAAATTGTTCTCTTGGCCTTAGCCAAAATTACCTTTTAGGCGAACGAGTTTGGAGTTTTGCTTCTTATTGAGTTCCCTGGTTTGTTTAGAACTGTATTTATATTTTTTTAAACGTTTATTTTAGTAGATCATCGAAGTGTTTTTATGTGACCCAATCAGAATTGAACCCGAAAATTCTAGCACTCGAAATTCACCCCGCCAACCTGGTCAAAAATCAATTACCAAAAGCAATAAAAATAATTAATACCGCAATAAATTGCCCGAATACCATTTGCGAATCTGAACCTAGACAGATATTAGGGGCCGAAAAGTTCAACCCTAATGGGGAATTAATTAATGCGATAGCACTCCTTGGGGGCCTGTTAGACCCCTAACCCCTTAACCCTCAAATGTCAATGCAGTAACGAATATTGCGGGCGAGATGTGACCCGCATGGAAATTTGGGGTCATTTGAGCCAGAAGTTCTGTAGATCTAGTATTGAAGATAAAGTTGTGCTCGGTAAGCTTTTTTAAAACATAATGGTTAAATCGACTCCCTTTCTTGTCATCTTCTTAACCCATCAAGCCCCACGAATGGTGACACAATAGATAAATCAATTGTTATGCGGTCATTTTGCTTGTATGTATACCGCTTATATTATATGTATATTAGGGATTAATGGGTTAATATAAATATTGTTCAACAAGAAACATCGATATTAGGTATGTCTAAATTTGTAAAACACTTGGTTTTATGAAAAGATCATTGATAAATATTATAGTCCCATAACATACCTATGTTATGGGATGGTAGCCACCATTTCTTCATAATCAAACTGCACCAAACTAAGAATAGCTACATAAAGAATATATTACTCAGTAAAAAATATGTTATGGTGCTGGGGTGTTACTTTACCGATACCTTTAAATAATTATTTGCGATCAAAAAAAACATCTTTTGCAATCAGCCAAGTAAGTATAACTTGATTACCAACACTACACTAGGTACGTTTTAATACAGTTTATCAGCATGTAAATAAACCGCTTTGAGCTTAGATATAAAAGCCTATTACATTATTGGCTTATTACTGGAAACGGGTACAGTCAACAAAATAAACGAATGCACAAACTCATTTCGCGGCGCAGCTAGCGCCAATATCAAAATTCAAAGCCTTTTCGTGTCAACGTGGGTGTGAAATTAGCGGCGTATCGGTGGTCGTGAGCCATGACACGCCACAGTGTAGAAAAATCTAGAAGCACTACTTTGATCATCATAAACCTAATTCACATATTTTGACACATTCAAAATCTCGTTGACGTTTAGAAGTCGTCCCATTGAAAAACAGATCTAAATCCGTATTCACAAGGGTCGTTTCGATAGAACGATTACTCAATAGGATCGCGACTCAGTGATTTGTTGTTGCTGAAGTTTTGTTACGTGAATAAGGCACTTGTAATCTTTTGAATAATTTCGTCGATATAAATGCACATTAATGATTTTCAACATTGCATCGGCAATAACTACACATCACAATCAGTGAAAACAAATATCATAATTCAGAATTCAGCAGTTTGATTGATAGTCAAGATGTAGTTTCAGCCGACGCAGAAGTTTGTAGTGCTGAATATGAAAGAAGTGGGTTGTTACTCTCATTGAAGAGAGAATATAGCTGTTAATTCTTTTTATCCAACTTTCATCAACATTTATGTTTCTATGATATCATCCTACCATGCTTTGCTCCATCTTCGGCTCCTAAACTTCGCCATGTGAAATTAATTTGACTAATATTTTGAATGACCCAATTAAAATAGTTTTAAACAAAGTATAGTGACTTATAAAGACCCATTTGATCGTATTTTTATAATTAAATTACATTGTAGTGGAATATTAATATATTATGGAAATAACTTAGTTAAAAAACTAAGTTATTTCCACATACTAAATAATTATACTATTGGTCATTCTGAACGTATGTACACTGTGGGATATACCAGCCCGCCTATTCAAATTTCGATTAAATATTCTCGGATTAGCAATGTTCGGCTTTATGCGGGTGACTGTACCCGATGATGTTCCACGCCGATGATTTTGTCATCATTACTGTCGCATGAGTTGAATCAATACCAAATTGCAACCGTGTTGTAGATAAAAAGGGTAGTGAAAATGAAAAGATCAGAAAAGAAAAGCTTCTAGACCAGAGATTCCTTCGGGGAAATTAAATAATTTGACATTTAAAAAGGATTTATAATTTTACACAAATTAATATGCCAGCTGCACTGATGATATAAGTTGCACTTCTCGTTGACATAACCAATTTTGTACCACACTGTATCTCTGAATAAATAATAAATCTTTGAATCTTTATCAAGTTATTCAGAATAAAAATTATCAATAAGTTACCCGGGAATTTTGTGTATTTTCTGAGTTGGAGTCTTTTTCTTTAAATTAATTATTAATGTCTGATTCCAATCTTTGCTGAAGGCCTCTAATAGATTTAGGCTGAGTTGCACCAACTAATTTTGACCGTAACTATAACGATAACTGGTGCTTTTTGTATGGAGTTTGACAGATTTTTGACGTTTGTCAAAGTTGAAGTAAGATGTTGCAACTCAGCTATAGTGTGCCTACTTATACTTTACCATTACTGTACCTTTAAAAAAACAATTTAAAGTTACCAAATACAAACCTACAATTACAGAGTTCTCCCAGCGGACGCAGAGTAATGGGAGAGGTATTGATCGCGCTGTACTTATATTATTTTGGGTACAGTCGGTATAGATAGCCTTAAAAGGTTTAAAAAAATAACGATGATTAAAAAGCCAAATTAAAAAGGCTTTAAGCTTTTTATAGAAAAAAGTTACAAAAAGCCTCCTTATACTAAGTCAATGCTTATGTGGAAAACGATTTTAGTTAGTGGAAATTTGTTTGTTTGTAGCTCAATACTCAATCGTTTATTGCATAACCACATTAGCATTCACATTAGGTCTTACAATTTAGGCAGTTATACAATGTGGACCCAGTTAGGGCACAGCAACTTTAGGAAGGAGACAGGAGAGGAGCTCTTTAATACTCGCAGCATATTCGTTCGTTTAACTTTAAGCCATATAACGTCCTAGACAAAGGCCTCCCTCAAGGATTTCCACAACGATGGGTCCTGCGCCGCCCGTATCCAGGCACCTCACGTGACCTTCCTGGGGCATATTCCTAGGACACAATTTTAAGCACTAGGATTAGGACTCAAATGTAATATCTCAGTTTCTTAACAATTTATTATACATAATTTTAAAGTCTATTTAGGAACAATGTATCAATCACTCTATCATTTAAAGTACATTTACTATTATTATATCGGGCAAAAGCTATCAAATTCCACTGTGAAATGAAAAAGTATATCTACAAGCAATTTCTATATCCAACTGTACCATCAGTATTCCATGCATTGGTAATAAGTTGATACTCGAACTATATCCTTTGAGGATATCACTTATCTACTAAAAGTCCAATAAGCTGTGCAAGATCACTCAAAGGCTAGGGATGTTACTGGTTAAAAGTCAAAATATCGATTAAAATTATCCATCAAAATAAATCTCAGATCGATAAAGTATCGATGTAGGTAAATGTTGTGTAAACAAGATATTGTAAGATGGTGTAAAATATTCAAATTCTGAATACAGATGAAAAACAGACTCAACAATTTATATTGCTGGTTTATGTATAGTTTTAAAAGACAATTGAATATTTCTTGATTTCTTGGACGGTACTTTTGCATCGTTAAATAAATCGATGTAAGTAATTCCAATCGATCGAAATTTAACATTTCAGTGTGCTTTCCATGAGTTTACACTAAGTGTGCTCGCTAGTGAAAAAAAAAGTTTGACAGATTATATAAGCGCCTTGCGGCTACTTCCAAGAATTAAAATCTTCATAGATTTTTTGACGCACACGTAAACTCATGGTATGCATTTGATTTCTTCATCTAGAATCATCGAGTTCATCAAATCCAAGTTAATGCATGTTTCACAGCCCTATAAGTAAAATTGTTTCAGGTTTAGAAACTATTTGGAACCATGTTCATAATTTGCGACGTAACTACGGAAAGTAAATACATAGCACAGACAGCATATCAAGTCAAGCACTACAGCATCTTAGGTGCTATTTTTCATAAATAAAATGTATAGTTTGATAAGTTGTCGCTTGGCAAAATAATAAAACAACATTAGGTAATACTTAGTCTTATGCACTTTTTCTTGACCTTAGTAAATTTTGCAGATATTTTAACAGTGAAATGTCAGTAATCCTTATCTTTCTAGTATTATTGTTCTGAAAAATTTCGTCCGTTCAGAGACATTCAAACATGTCCCGTCCTTACAATCTAAACCATCCTCTACCCAAATTGATATACTAATATGAATTTGAAACGTCAATGGCTTTCCATTACTAGCAAGTTTGAAGGTTTAATTTAATCCAATTTCGTCTAATTAGGCTTGATGGCGGTTTGTGGGGATAGGTGAGGCACAACTGACGCATGAACAGAGGGCTTAGTGTGAACTTACATCAAACGTCGTCACTAGTGAGCGCGTAAAAAAATGACATTAAATGTATGACGGATTGTACAGGGCCCCTAGCGGAAACTGTCAAGAACTAAAATCTTCATATATTTTTTTAACTCGCTCGCTAGTAACGTTTGATGTAAACTCACACTAAGCCCTCAGTAGGTCTGATTAGGCATATACTTTTTACAAGTCACCAGCCTTCATTGAAGGCAAGAAAACAAGAAAAGACAATACAAGAAAAGAGGCATCAAATCAAAACAAAATCCATCTATTTGCTTGATAAGCGGTACAGAAAAAAACTGTTCGCACGAATCAGCACAACTAGCAGTAGCATGCAAATAGGTTACAACTACCTAATTTAGTCGTGTGCCGTGTGGGGACGGCCGTAAAGAATACAATTCCCCACCGCCAACAGGAGGCGTGTCGTAAGAGGCGACAAAATCCTGTAGCACGAGATGGGCAGCAGCGTTTGCGTGCGAAATTTATAAAAAACTGCGCTCGCCAACCCGCCTGCCAAGCGTGGCGAGTATCGGCAATGATCCCCCCAATGAGGAACACAACAGCGACCAGGCCCCCAGTCTCCGGTAGCCCCGCAGTTCCTGGCTACGGTAGTGGTCAGGGTAGCAGCGGGGCGGGGGGTGCTAAGAATCTCCGGAGGCGGACTGGCTACCCACACCAACGACGACTGGCCCTGGTAACGCATAATATACGCACATTGAGGACTGACGAAAGGATCACAGAGTTGGAAGACGAACTGAGTAGGTTGCGATGGAGTATAATGGGACTATCGGAAGTCCGACGAGAGGGCGAGGACACGATCATCCTAAAATCCGGCAACCTACTCTACTACCGGGAGGGCGAACAACTGTCCCAAGGTGGTGTCGGGTTTCTCGTCCACAAGTCCCTCATTAACAACATCATCACCATCGGAAGTGTGTCGAGCAGGGTTGCTTACCTGATACTCAGAGTATCCAAAAGATACTTGCTGAAGGTAATTCAGGTATACGCACCGACCTCTACACACCCAGATGAGGAAGTAGAGGCTATGTATGAGGACATAAGTAGGGCCATACATGCTACTAAAATCTACTTCAATGTTGTTATGGGGGACTTCAACGCGAAGCTGGGCATGCGAAGTGATAATGAGCTGAGAGTGGGGCAATTTGGATGTGGGCAACGGAACCCCAGGGGGCAGAGGCTGGCCGAATTTCTGGAGAAGGAAGACCTCTTTGCGATGAACTCCTTCTTCCAGAAGCCGCCTCATAGGAAGTGGACATGGATGAGTCCCGATGGTTCTACGAAAAATGAGATTGACTTCATCATGACCACAAAGCGACGAATATTTAGTGATGTCTCCGTGATCAACAGGGTGAAAACCGGTAGTGATCACCGAATGGTCAGAGGCATACTAAATATTAACGTCAAGCTAGAAAGGTCCCGTCTTATGAAGTCTACGCTCCGACCCTACAATTCCCATATCCACTGCCCCGAGAGCTTTCAGCTCGAGTTGACAAATCGCTTTGCATGCCTGGAAAACTGCGAGTCAGTGGATGAGATCAATAACGGGTTCGTAGAAACTGTCCAGGCGGCTGGGCTTAAATTCTTTAGACCTCGTCGTAAAGACAAGCCGCAAAAGCTCACCGACCACACCCTCAACCTCATGGCAGAACGACGTGCAATGACGCTGCAGTCCTCCGTTGACGCTACGGCATATAGGCAGCTCAATAGACAGATAAGGAAGTCCTTGCGACATGATATTCGCAACTTTAATACTAACAGTATTAAAGAGGCGATAGAGCGGAACCAAGGCTCCAAAGTGTTCGCAAGAGACAACTCTATTGGGCAAAGCCAGCTGACGAAGCTAACGACGGCGGACGGTAGTGTAACGTCAACAACAGCCGAGGTTCTGGGTGAGATCGAGAGGTTTTATGGACAGCTATATACCTCGGTCACCAAACCCGTTGATAGCTCAACTTCAGATCCAAGAGCTAAGCTAACTCGACACTATACCGAAGATATCCCGGACATCAGCCTATACGAGATTAGGATGGCTCTCAAACAGCTAAAGAACAACAAGGCACCGGGTGATGACGGAATAACATCGGAGCTTCTGAATGCGGGTGGAACACCGATACTGAAAGTCCTTCAGAGACTCTTTAACTCCGTCCTACTCCAGGGAACTACGCCAGAGGCATGGAACAGAAGCGTGGTGGTGCTCTTCTTCAAGAAAGGTGATAAGACCTTGCTGAAGAATTACAGACCCATCTCGCTTCTGAGTCATGTCTACAAACTGTTTTCGGAGTCATCACGAACCGTCTCGCGCGTAGTTTCGATGACTTCCAGCCTCCCGAACAAGCCGGATTCCGAAAAGGTTATAGTACCATAGACCACATCCATACGCTGCGGCAGGTTATACAGAAGACTGAGGAGTATAACTTGCCACTATGCTTGGCGTTCGTGGACTATGAGAAGGCCTTCGATTCGATTGAGACTTGGGCAGTGTTACAATCTCTCCAGCGGTGCCGTATTGACTATCGGTATATCGAGGTGCTGAAGTGCTTGTACAAAAACGCCACCATGTCGGTCCGAGTACAGGAGCAGAGCACGAGGGCGATTCCATTGCAGCGAGGCGTTAGGCAGGGAGATGTTATATCTCCGAAACTGTTCACCGCTGCATTGGAAGACGCTTTCAAACTCCTGGAATGGAAAGGATTCGGCATAAACATTAATGGCGAGTACATCACTCACCTTCGGTTTGCCGACGATATTGTGGTCATGGCAGAATCGTTGGAAGATCTTGGCACAATGCTCGAAGACCTTAATCGAGTTTCCCAACAGGTAGGCCTGAGGATGAACATGGACAAAACGAAGCTTATGTCGAATGTCCATGTTACGCCCTACCCTTTGTTCCGTGGGAGAGCCACGCTTCGGCATGAATGGGCCGGCTCGACCGGAGTGATACCACGGCCTCACAAAAAACCGGCGTGAAGCAGCGCTTGCGCTGTGTTTCGCCGAGTGAGTGAGGATACCGGAGGCCCAATTGGGGGGGAATGGGATTTAAAAGGTTGGCAGCGCACTTGTGACTTCACTGATGTTGCGGGTGTACATGGGCGACGGCAATTGCTTACCATCAGGTGATCCGTCTGCTCGTTTGCCTCCTATCACATAAAAAAAAAAAAAAAATACCCAGTTTCAGTTGGGAGCTCAATTCTCGAGATTGTCGACAAGTATGTCTACCTCGGACAAACGATTCAGCTAGGTAGGTCCAATTTCGAGAAGGAGGTCAATCGTCGAATCCAACTCGGCTGGGCAGCGTTCGGGAAACTACGCAACATCTTTTCGTCCAAATTACCTCAATGCCTGAAGACTAGAGTGTATAACCAATGTGTGTTACCAGTGATACGTATGAACCAAAGTCGCTGACATAGCCCGACGTATTAGCAAGCTGAAGTGGCAATGGGCAGGGCACATAGTACGCAGAACTGACGGCCGATTGGGCAGAAAGGTTCTGGAATGGAGGCCGCGTACCGGAAAACGCAGCGTGGGACGTCCACCTACAAGGTGGACCGACGACATCGTAAAGGTAACAGGGAAGCGCTGGACGCAGGCCGCTACCAATCGATCAACATGGAAAGCATTGGGGGAGGCCTATGTTCAGCAGTGGACGTCCTGTGGCTGAAATGATGATGATTATGATGATGACCTAATTTAGTCAATTAAGTAGGTACATGCAACAAAAATAGGACACATGTGGGTGCTAGTGAAACAATACCTATTAATAGAATTATTAGTTTACTTATTGTAAGTAATTCTCTTGTAACAGTTTACAAAACTCCCTTTGTGGCAGGACCGCATACCTACCAGTAGCCTATTTAATACTAGTATTATTTATCTGTGCTATTTGATCCAGAAACCTGCTTAACTGTTCCTACTGTAACTACTTCTTTTGTGGTAACAGTTTATAAAGCTCCCTCTGTGGCAGGGCACGTAATTTAATAATCGCATGCGTGTGCTCCGGGTCAATAGATCTCCAGATATGACGTCAGATCTCCATATATGACGTCGGATGTCGACGGTAAAATGCTCAATCTATTCGCTAATATTATTAATGCGAGGTTCTGTTTGTTTATCATACCAAAACCGCTAAGCCGATTTTGATGGGTATTGCTGTAAAGATAGATAAGTCTATGTTATGTAACGCAACACTGATAAATTAATGAAAATTGAAACGACATAGTTTAGGCATTTTTATCTTTTATATAATCATCAACTTTATAGTAGCAGTTAGAGATGATAGATTAAACTTGGAAAATAATAATGAAGATATTATGATTATGATTAAAAGTAGATGTCCTATGCCCATTTAGAAAATATCTCTTCAAAAAATCGAAGAAATGACTGGTTTCATAATCCCAAACGTATAAATAATAATGGTTGCTACAAAGTTAAGCAATTTTCTTACCTAAAAGCTATAGGATATACTCGTAAATAGACTAAGAAAATGATGTTAAAACATTGAAACCTTTTCATCTCATCTTCATTACCGCCATTACCAACTTAAATCTCGTTTCCAGCTGTAAAATAAAAGCAAAAAACTAGACAGTTCTTGTCTCTTTATTCCCAGAATAAAGGTAAAAGGCTCGGTCCAGTACATCAAATTAGCCTAGGGCCTAAGGTAAATGAGCTCGAAAAACCTTTTAAGTCCATTTACTGTTTATTTACTTCACTGCAGACTATACCGAATTGAAAAATGGCACTTTTTATTCATAGGGTGGTTGATTCAACTCAGATAAAATAAGTTGCGATTTTCAAATTGATTTTGTTCCTCAGTCGACGGAGCACATGATGTCGTGCCCTACGTGTCCAAATAACTGCACGCAGGAAGATTTAGTGAAGGCTACTGACAACGCCACTCTTATGGCGGAGTTTTGGATTGACACTGTATAAGTTTGTTTTGGACACGATAAGAATAAGGAGATGACGATGATGATGATGAATGTATCCATCCATGTAACCTTTATGTAACCTACCGATGTTCCTAAATTGATAATTACTTAGTAAATTAAACTTGTTCGTACCCGTAACGTGACACTTTTTAAGTTAGCAGCTGATTTCCGTAAAATCAATGTTATATTTCAATTCCAAATTATTCTAGACTAGCTTTTTCCCGTGGTTTCACCCGCGTGAATTTTAATTTATCACATAATCATAGGATTGGTTTATCACAAATTACTAATTACCATTAAAAAGTTATAGAAGATCAATTTAGTACGCTTACAAAGTAATGAGTCCTACTGTACCGGCAGCATCGAGGTGCGATGAAGGTCCATAAATTACCCAATCAAGGGCGCCGTTAGCGCGGGCGCCGGCGCCGGCGGTGCGTGCGCGCAGCGGTTTCTAACGCGACGAATTTAATGCAAGAGCGTACATTGATAGTTTCTTTGACACTAAGGCCTGGTTTCCACCAAGGCAGAGCGGAGAATTAGTGCCGTGCCGTCAAATTTTTCTATAGAATTTGACAACGGCGACGGTGCAGCGCGGTGCGGAGCTGTGCGGAAAGGTGAAGTGGAAATAATGAAATCTGATTGGTTATTAAAACACACTTATCTGCTCCGCTCCGTTTCGCTTTGGTGGAAACCGGGCCTAAGAGCGTACATTAATGGTCTCTTTCTCACTTGATTTTCCCGTATTTGCAACTGATCGGTGATAAGAAACCCTGAATGTGACTTACACCACTTAATACCAGCTACTCTTATATACCTACTCATAGAAGAACGTCTTCTGGTGAAATGTATAAAATTAAGAAACGTCTCTGGGTTGTCTGGAAAAGATCGCTTTCTTGCGATAAGACCAGCGTAATGTAGTAGTAATGTACTAGTGCAATTTCAATTTCGCATTTCTCTTATTGACAGTTTTGTGTATAAGTGTCCTGAAAATGGCCTACATTACTAATTAACAATTTGAATTTGTGTGTAATAAAAAGTAACTATCGGTACTGCACCGCATCAAAAGCATTCCAGTTCCGGCATCAATGGGTTCTGTTCGAAAAACGTCATTTATAGTTTATTTTAAGCATAAACCATTGAGCATCTATTTATGTTTATATGCCTATGTCTTCCATTCAAACGCTCACAGAAAGCTATCAGCTTTAATAATTAATGTACTACGCCCACGTAGTTCGGCAAGTTTCATAATCCACAGGACCGAACTTGTACCGATTGAACAGTAATCATTCTCTGGAGACCAAAATACTATGAACTGAGAAGGGTCTTGGATTAAGTTGAAGACCTGTCTGGCAAGGATTTGGGAGAACTAAAACTAAATATTACGCATTTAGATTATACGAGATGATGATGATAATATGTATTTATAATAAGTACATTATGCTATTAATGGTCAAAAAATATTATTTCACCGTAATTAATATTTTTTTCCATACTAAATGTAAAATAAAACCAGTTTAACTTTTTGTAATAATGGGGCTAGAGTTTGTTTGATTTGAATTTGTAGTTAGGGCGTGAAGAGTTAGAAGTTTGACTCTACCTGAGATATGGTATTCTGAGATATTTCAGTGCGAGTTGTTATGGCCTCATTTTACATTTAATGTTTTTGATTGTATTGTAATTAATTGGGTTCCTTCCATCCCCGGGAAACCAGACGCAGGTTAGCGTTACCACCCCTACATTGTCGACATTCCACCAGCTCGCACTAAGCGGTTCGATGACTCTTTTATAATAGGGACTGGAATTCGCTGCCTGCTGCTGTCTTTTCTGAACAAATCCGGGATTTTCAAGGCGAGAGTGAATAGGCACTTACGGGCAGATATCCTAGACTGCATCTTACGTAATACCACAGAATAATAATAAGTACTACGTACAGAAGTTTTACTTCGCGAAGGTATTTAAAAAAATGTATGCTCAATGTCATTAACAATATGGTGTAATTTAGCCTGTCTCAAGAGTCAAACACCATTTTGTTGACAAACGTCAGTGATCGGCACTGCGCCGAAGCTATAGGGCTGACTTCGGTAAAATGATGTGACGTGAGGTGCCAAACTGCGGAAAATGGCGGAGGAGATACATGATTTAGCATGAATTATCATGAATAATATTAACTACTTATTTACCTCTCAGTGTCTTGAGGCAACTTAAAAAAGTACATTCTATGTGTTTATTATTATTTAGGCAGTTAAATACTGCACAGTATTTAGTACACCATTTTATTTATTTTCTTCCATCATACACAAGAATACGCGTGCGTGAGTCAATGTTCGCTCGTATGTGAGGCCTTGTCGAATAGTATCCTGTAGGTGGGCCATCGTGCGTGTTTTGTTTTCGATGTAAACTCGCGGAGATGAACAGGCCTGGTAATACCAAGTACGATTGCGGTCAAATACCTGCCTTGTCCTGCATAAAAAATACACTTAACTACTCAAATCTATTAAATTGTGTGCCTATTTTACTTCAAGACATCGTATAATGATTAGAAATATACTCAATATACTACCGTCAATGTATACCAAGCAACTCAAAACGTCCATCTAACAGCATCTCAAGAGATAGCCTCCGTTAGCGGTACTTTGGCCGGTGTTGCCAGCGCCACGCTCAAAAATACCTCGCAGGCACAATCAAAACATTAATCTTGGGGTGACAGATCGCAGTTGTAATGCTTAGATTATTGTGCCGACTGTTTTTTTAATGTCCGATATCATTTGCAGACGTAATTGGTATTAGAATCAAGTATTTATTTCTCTTCTCTAACCCCCTTACTAATAAAACTTACACGCTCGTTGAACAGTGTTTTTAAGTGACGTTTAGTATGGAAATGTCATTTTAAAACAGTGTTCAACAACTGAGTAACTTTATATTAATAAGGGGGTAAGTCTTTTGACGCGTTTTGGATATAATTATTGAAGGTTCTAATAATAAACAATGGAAATTTTCATTATTTTAATAATCGAAACGGACTACTATTCCGGAGGTAGCGGGTTCGATTCCCGCACAGTACAAACATTTGTGTGCATGAACATATTTGTTTGTATTGGACTGGGTGTTTTCTATGTATAATAAGTATGTATTTACAAAAAAAAAGTATTTAAGTTTGTTTATATCCGTTGTCAAGTACCCATAGTACAAGCTTTGCTTAGTTTGGGACTAGAAGCGCAGTGTAAAATGTCCAAGGATATTTATATTTATTTATTTATTTTATCTTTAGACACGATTTTTCTGTGTCATTATCTCGTTGAAAAAATATTTAACCATCATCATCATTTCAGCCATAGGATAGGACGTCCACTGCTAAACATAGGCCTCCCTCAATGATTTCCACAAAGGCCGGTTGGTAGCGTCCTGCATCCAGCGCCTTCCTGCTACCTTTATGAGGTCGCCTTGTGGAAAATTATTTAAAAATGTCTTTCATTATTAAGTCACATTTAGTACTTTAATAGTGTCAACAGAAAACCATGTCAGTTTTTTCGGTGTCAGTCTTATTGATAAAAATATTTTCTTCATTTTCTTACAAATTATGTCTCCCGTATTTAGAACATTTTTTAAACCTGGCAACCCAGCGTTCCCTTCCGAGTAGTCGTGATTATTAGACGATTAGAGAGTGCCAACAAAAAATGTAGAGCGAATAGGTGACAAGCTAATAACCCAATGTAACAGCGGTCAGAAAACCCACGTGTGTCTATAATATTAATTAAATTATGTGTTCTGATGGTCGCAGTTTTCATCTATCTATAGATCGTTTCATTCACGAAGACGCGCACCACCAATTTTTGGGCTCGATGAAAAATGCGGAGAGTTTTATCCGAGCAATCTGAACGTGATTAGTGTGTGTATTTGTAGTGTGCGTGTGTCGCACTCATGGATAATTTGGTGTGTACATACTGATAACACTCAAATATTAGCGGAAGAATGGTGGGGCGAGTCTTCTTCGTGCATGAAACGATCTATAATAATTATGAAATGAATCCCACAGGGAATCCTAGATTTGAATTCCGTTACAGTCAGTTTAGAGAAATAAACTATAGTTTATATTTTTATTACAAAATTTCCTCATGTAGAGCCGCCAGAACATTGGAATATACTTAGAACTTACATTTTTGTTGCAAAATAGCGCTAATTGTCACTTCTTAAGATATTATTTATATATCTTAAGATATTATTCTGGACTGGAACGGATTTGGCATAAATATCAACGGCGAGTACATCACCCACCTTCGATTCGCGGACGATATCGTAGTCATGGCTGAGACCTTGGAGGATCTAGGCACAATGCTCGATGGCCTCAGTAGAGCCTCTCAACAAATGGGCCTCAGAATGAACATGGACAAGACAAAAATCATGTCTAATGTCCGTGTTGCACCCACTCATCTGAAGGTTGGAGACTCTACACTCGAAGTTGTTGACAATTATGTATACCTGGGACAAACAGTCCAGTTAGGTAGGTCCAACTTCGAGAAAGAGGTCAATCGTCGAATCCAACTCGGATGGGCAGCGTTCGGGAAGCTTCGCCATATACTCACGTCCGAAATACCGCAGTGTCTCAAGTCGAAAGTATTCGACCAATGTGTGTTGCCAGTGATGGTATACGGATCTGAGACGTGGTCGCTTACTATGGGCCTCATAAGAAGGCTCAAGGTCACCCAAAGGGCGATGGAGCGGGCTATGCTCGGAGTTTCCCTGCGTGATCGAATCAGAAATGAGGAGATCCGCAGGAGAACCAAAGTAACCGACATAGCTCGCAGAATTGCTTAAATCAAGTGGCAGTGGGCGGGGCACATAGCTCGTAGAGACGATGGCCGTTGGGGCAGGAAAGTTCTCGAGTGGCGACCACGGGCTGGTAGACGTAGCGTGGGCAGGCCTCCTACTAGGTGGACCGACGATCTGGTAAAGGTCGCGGGAAGAGCCTGGATGCGGGCAGCGGAGGACCGTTCATTGTGGAAAACCTTGGGGGAGGCCTTTGTCCAGCAGTGGACGTCATTTGGCTGAAACGACGAAACGACGAAGATATTATTTAACTTAATGTGCCGTACACGCAAGCACTACATCACTGGACCATCTTCAGACGTTATACTTGGTTTATAGAAATTTAAAAATTATATATTGTTCACGCAGAACTAGTTAATAAAATGCATTCTTGAGTTTGAGAATTTATTGTACTTTGGACAATATTACATTATAAAAATTGCGAGTTAACGTGCCGGCCGGCACGTCAAGCCGGTTCGGTGGCTGATAGGCGAGAGAGGGATACAGTGAATGGGAGAGTGAACGCGCGCGCGGACCGAATGAGATTGAACGATAGTGATGTGAAGCTGTCTGTCATAGACATCCTCCGGGGCTTGAAAGCTAGGTAGCTTTCAGGAGTTCTTCGCTGTCTTCATTCGGCGACGGCAGTAGACATAGGCGGTTCATGGCCCTTCGAACGATGCCTTGGGATGTAGAGACGTCTGCGACTCGCGGCACTCCATCAGAGCCGGGGAAGAGTCTAGATATTCGTCCAAGGCGCCAGCATAGCGGCGGTGCGCTCTCGTCCTTAATCAGGACTAGGTCATCAACCTTGAGGTCTCTGCATCGCACCTTCCATTTCGTGCGCTGCTGCAGTTCGGCCACGTACTCCATTGACCACCTCTTCCAGAAGTCTTGACGGGCTTGCTCCAGTCGCTGAAACCGGTCAAGACGATTTGTGCTATAGTCAAGCAGGTACGGCGATGGCAATGAGGTTAGCGGCCTACCAATTAAAAAGTGGCCCGGGGTAAGAGGAGATAGGTCTTGGGGTGAAGGACTTATTGGACATAGGGGTCGGCTATTTAGGATGGCCTCAATCTGAACAAATAATGAGCTCAGCTCCTCAAAGGTCAAGTGTACATTTTTTATGACTCTATGTAAATGAAACTTCGCTGACTTGACCCCACTTTCCCAATAACCACCAAAGTGAGGAGCGTACGCAGGTGAGAAACGAAATTCGATGCCTTCACGAGAAGCGTGATCAATGATAGAATCGCTATTATTATTTAAAAATGAATTTATCTCTTTATTAGCTGCAACAAAGTTTCTACCATTATCACAGTAAATTATCTTTGGCTTACCTCTACGGGCTATAAATCTTTTTAAAGTCAAAATGAATGCATCCATTGACAGCTGACTGACTAACTCTAGGTGGATGCATTTATATCGGAAACAAATGAAAATGCAAAGATAACATTTACTAATCTTACATCCACGGCCCTTGCGGTCTGTTATCAAAAATGGACCCGCGAAGTCGGTGCCTACTGTGGAGAAAGGAAAATCAGGTTGTACGCGATCTACAGGTAAGTTTCCCATAATGTTTTCCATAGTACGAGCGTTAAATCGGCGACAGGTAACACACTCGCGCGCTACACGCCTAGCTAGAGTCCTACCTCCTACAGGCCAATATCGTTCCCTAATCGAGGCTAAGAGATGTTGAGGACCTGCGTGTAACAAGCGAATATGTTCTTGTTTAAATATAAGTTTTGATAAATAATGACTAGAATGTAACAAAATGGGGTGACGTTTATCATACTGGTAGTTGGACGTATCGATTCGTCCTCCTACTCTGAGAATGCCATTTTCATCAAGAAATGGAGTAAGGGATGAAAGAGCAGTTTTAGAATTTAAACATTTACCTTTTTTGAGCAATGCTAACTCAGTAGCAAAAGAATCTTGTTGAACTAACTTGATTAAAACATCGTGAGCCTTTTCTAGCTCCGAAACTTGAAGTGGACCTTGTAATCTATTAGATTTTATCTTTGTTCTACAATTATTGATGAATCTTAAGACTCTAGTCAGAACTCTAGTAAGAGTTGTTAATTTAGAAAATTTGCTTAAAGCAGCTGACAGACTGGGCATGGAAACTGCCTCCTCCCCCACTAAAGTTTGGTGAATCTTGAGCTCTGGCAACTCTATCGAGCCGAAATTGTGTACAGCTGGCCAAGAGTCTTCGGATTCTGAGAGGAAAGGTGGGCCGTGCCACCAGATAGAGAGGTCTGAGTGATCTGGATCAACGCCACGCGAAACGAGGTCTGCTGGGTTGACAGATGTGGGCACGTAACGCCAGTCTGCAGGATTGGTAAGCTCGTTTATAGCAGCTACTCTGTGGGTAACAAAAGTTTTAGTTTTATTCGAGTTTAACCAACCTAAAACAACTTGAGAGTCTGTCCAGTAAACCTGACGCTCTATAGGACAGCGTAGTGCGGCTATAACTGTAGAGCATAACTGAGCTCCCAGGAGGGCAGCGCAGAGCTCGAGCCTTGGTATGGTGGTAGGTTTAATTGGTGCTACTCTTGATTTGGCACATACCAAGACGACTTGTATTGCACCACTAGAAGAAATGGACCTCAAATATATACAGCTACCGTAGGCACGCTGTGAAGCATCAGAGAAACAATGAATTTGTGTAGACACAGGTTTATCAATTAAAATGCATCGAGGAATTTTTAGTAACGATAGACATGAAGATTTATTTGCAAATTGTAACCATGACTTTTCTATTTCTGAAGGAACAGGTTCGTCCCAATCAATTTTTTGACTCCATATTTCTTGTAACAAAATTTTAGGTTTTATTGTAAAAATTGATAGAAGACCAAGAGGGTCAAAAATTTTGAAAGTAGAAGAGAGTATAATTCTCTTTGTGACATTGTCTGATGATTCGATATTATGTTGGAAGTGGAGTTCATCGGTGGACGGCGTCCAACCCACGCCTAGCGTACTAGTTGCCTTGCTAATCATGAGATTACCTTTTTCTAGGTCAACAGAATCGGCGAGTAACTCAGGTAAGTTGGAGCGAAATTTACGCAGATGAAAACCTCCCTTGGATAACTCAGAAGAGACAGCGAGATGGATATGACGCAGTTCGGGCTCAGTGCTGGCCCCGGTAAGTAGATCGTCACAATAGAAGTCATTTTGTATGATGGTTTTGATCTGCTGGTCTGCAGATTCCTCACCTATCTGCCAAAGACAACGAGTGGTAAGAAAACTGGCACTAGCAAACCCGTAAGTGACTGTGTTCAAACGTAGTACCCTAATGGGATTATCTTTGCTGTCGCGCCACAAAATAAGTTGCAGATCGCGATCAGCTTCGTTGAGGAGCACTGAGCGAAACATTTTCTCTACGTCCCCTGTCAAAACATATTTATGTTGCCTAAACCGGACTAGAATATTGAATAGTGGTTCTTGGACTACTGGACCCACCATCTGCAAATCGTTAACTGAAATACCAGAAGTAGTACGAGCTGACGCGTCGAAGACGACACGAAGTTTAGTAGACTCGCTTTGCTCTTTTATCACAGGATGATGGGGTAAGAAATAAGCATTTAGTGGTCTAGGCACTGGAGATTCAGATAAATGACCTAAAGCTTCATACTCATCTATAAATTGACAATATTCCTTTTTTAAAGTTGGTTGTCGTTGGAACCGAGCCTCTAAATTCAAAAACCTCTTTTTAGCCAAGTTGTACGAGTCTCCTAAACGGTCTACACCATCGCGGAGTGGCAATGATACACAAAATTGACCACTGTCAGTTCGAGTAGTATTGGCAAGATAATGTTGCTCGCATAATTTTTCTTCAGTACTAAGGGGTTTTTTATGTGGAAAAGTCTCTAGTTCCCAAAATTTTGTTAACTCGTCTTGAACATTACACAAGTTCTCATCTTTAGAGACGAAGTTACACATGACAGAATTGGTTTTATTTTCATTGAAACGTGGCAAAGGTCCCGTGACGAGCCATCCTAATTTAGAGGCTTGAAGCTTTGGATAGCCACACCCTAAGGAGTGCTGCTGAGCACTTATGATGTCCCAGAATAAATCCGCACCGATAAGGATATCTACTGGAGATGGTTCGTTGAACGTGGGATCAGCCAATTGAAAGCCACTAATATTTAGTTGCTTAATATCAAAATATGATTTAGGTAAATTGCCAGTAATTTCAGGCAAAACCAAACAAGAAGCAATTACATTGAATGAAGTTGTTTGTGAATTGATGCGTAGAATACAGCGTTCTGTGTTTAATTGTAATTTAGTGTTACCAATGCCTACTATGCTAGTCTCGGAAGGCTGAGGAGTCAGGTTTAGGCACCGCTTTACAGCTTGAGTGATAATAGTCGACTGGCTCCCGCTGTCGAGTAACGCACGTACTACCATAGATTCATTTGTGGCTGGGTTGGTAACTTTGACCTTAGCAGTACATAAAAGTACTTCTGGTGAACATACCGAAGACAATGTAGTTGTATTCACAGATTCAGTTTCCTTCGGTTTATGTAGAAGAGAATTGTGTCGAGATTTGTAAAAACGACAAGTGCCTGAAAGGCGACAACGACTAGTAAGATGTCCCGCTCGCAAGCAAGTTTCACATAAATTATTAGACGAGACAAAATTGAGTCTATCTTCGACAGATTTCGTTTTGAAAGAAGGACACTCGAACAGACGATGATTATTCTTACAGAATAAACACTCTGGTTTAAATCTAGAAGTGTTGCCTTCGTTGTATGTAGTCACTAATGACTTTGAAACATTTGATTTATTTTGATTATTGTTGTTAGAGAACTGCCTTTGCTTGTTATCTAGACCATCTTGCTTATGGCGATAAACAGTCTCCAAAACATCAGCGCGAGACTTCAAAAAACTAAAGAAGTCACTTAGCGAAGGTATTTCGCTTAAGTGATTTCTGTGCTCTTCCCACTTGAAATATGTGCTATTATTTAACTTTCCCGCAATAATGTATATAACTAAAACATCCCATTTATCAGTTGGCAACCCGAGTGTATTAAGTGCACGTAAGTTCTTAGTAACATGGTCAATAATATACCTTAACGATTTGTCAGTTTCCTGAATTGAATTGATATTGAATAATGCCTTAAGATGATTGTTTATTAATTGGCGTTTGTTGTCATACCGTTCACATAATAGTTTCCATGCTTCGGTGTAATTATTATGAGAAACTTCCAAATTAGCAATTACTCGAGCCGCTTCCCCTTCGAGATATGATTGTAAGTAGTGAAATTTGTGGATGCTCTCAATCCTATCATTGTTGTGTACAAGCGACATATAAGTTTCTTTGAATTCTAACCACTTAAAACATGTTCCATCAAAATTTGGAATTTTAATCACCGGCAAGCTAAAACCTAACGGGTTACAATTGTGTTCATTTTGATGACAAGAAGCCAAAGATGATTTACCTTGAGAATTATTATTATTGCAATTTTCAGCTTTGCTATTTTTTTTAATTAAATCTTGAGCTAATGCAAGACAATGGTAAAAATCTTGTTCTATGAGGTCCCTTGTAACTAACTCACTATCTAGATTTTCAGAGCTATTAACTTCAATAAGATTCTGAACCTCGTCAAATTCAACGAATAACGCTTCACATTTTGTCAGTTTCATCGAAAGTTTACTCACTTCTAAGTCTGAAATTTGTTCTAAAGATGTTAAAATATCAAGGTTAATTTTAAATTTAGTAACACGCCCTTTAATGGAGCCGCGTTTTGCAATTAATTCTTTTAACTTCATAGCTTCGGCCATTTTAAGGTAAACTTGCAATGAACTAACAAACTGCTATTGAAAAGTAAAACAAATAGTTTGTATTTACGATACGCTCCTCGCTTTGTTGATCAGCTGATGCTCTGCCACGCGTAGGCTGCGTGCAGTGACGTGGGGTGCAAGTGGGGCCGGCCGGCGTCGCAGGCTCGCAGTGTCGCTCGCAGTCAGGAAACCGCGATGCGCAGGCGATGACGCGTGACCGGGATCACTGGAATGCGTTTATTTCGTATGCCTAAGTAAACTGATACTAGCAAGGTCGTATGTGGGAACTAATAGATTGTAATAAGTGAGATCAAAGTTGTGAGGTTATATTTTTAAGTGTTTTACAGGTTAAAATAGTTGGGATTGCAATTAAATTGTTAGAATAGCGCTTTACTTGAGAAATGTCGACTTTTGACTTGAATTTATGTAAATAATGACAAGTTATTTAAATTTAAAGATAAGTTACTGTGCAAAAATAATAGATGTGTCAGCCAAATGCGATTATAGGTTATTTTGTTAGAGGTATTTGTGCTTGCCTGTCCTATAAAATTAGATAGCGGCACTAGACACAATACACAGAAAATACCTGACTAGCTAGACACTTGACCTTTGAGACACTGAACACACTAAATGCACAGATTGATTGGAGGATAGAAAATAGGTAGGAATAGAATGGAACGGGCTCACTTTTAGTTAGGCAGGCAGCTGGGCTCCGGGGCTTGACGGTGCAGTAGGCAGCGGCCAGTGTTGGCAAAAAGTTAATCTGATTAATGATTAAAAATTAATGATTAAAATCATAATCAAATTTTTTTGATTATGATTAATTAATCATTAATCAAAAATTTTGATTAAGATTAATTAATCATAATCATTAATCGTTAATTTGATTATTTGATTAACTATCCACTATTTTTTATAAGAAAAGGGTTGGGGGTGTATGAAAAGGTACCCGCGACTTATAAAATGTCTAGCAAAGGGGGGATCTGGAGTTGTACTGTCGTTTTCCCAAAAAACTGCGTCAACTTTCACTACTTAAAACACTTATCGCACTAGTTTTGTTTCTCACAATTCCTTCTATTCTTCCGGTATCCTCCAGCAAAATTGGGTCAGGAAAGAAGTTAAGAGGGCTGGCTGACGATAGGGGAAAAGTCCCCCCCGCCCCCTCCCAAGGTAGGGGCAAGCGTGGGCAATTCAACAGAAAGGTGGGGTTGCTAAACTAGGAGGTTTTGTGTGTCGGGGAGGTACAGGAGAGTTCGTAACAGAAGTTTCGGGGGGAAGGCCACGCGTGGGCAATTCAATAGAAGGTTGGGGTTGCTAAGCTAGGAGGTTTTGCGTGTTGGGGAGGTGCAGGAGAGTTCGTACCAGAAGTTTCGGGGGGAGGGCCACGCGTGGGCAATTCAGTAGAAGGGTGGGGTTGCTAAGCTAGGAGGTTTTGCGTGTTGGGGAGGTGCAGGAGACTTCGTACCAGAAGTTTCGGGGGGAGGCCCACGCGTGGGCAATTCAATAAAAGGGTGGGTTTGCTAAACTAGGAGGTTTTGCGTGTTGGGGAGGTGCAGGAGACTTCGTACCAGAAGTTTCGGGGGGAGGCCCACGCGTGGGCAATTCAATAGAAGGGTTTGCGTGTTGGGGAGGTGCAGGAGACTTCGTACCAGAAGTTTCGGGGGGAGGCCCACTCGTGGGCAATTCAATAGAAGGGTGGGTTTGCTAAACTAGGAGGTTTTGCGTGTTGGGCAGGTGCAGGAGACTTCGTACCAGAAGTTTCGGGGGGAGGCCCACGCGTGGGCAATTCAATAGAAATGTGGGTTTGCTAAACTAGGAGGTTTTGCGTGTTGGGGAGGTGCAGGAGACTTCGTACCAGATATTTCGGGGGGAGGGCCACGCGTGGGCAATTCAATAGAAGGGTGGGGTTGCTAAACTAGGAGGTTTTGCGTGTTGGGGAGGTGCAGGAGACTTCGTACCAGAAGTTTCAAGGGAGGCTAGGGGTGGGGGGGGTGGTGGGAGTGTGGGGTTGCAAGTAAGTGCTGGAACGGTAGGGGAAGTGGACTGATATCCTCCTACGGGAGGTCGGAAGACTGCACCGGAAGTTTCAGCTAGGGAAGGGGGCGGGGGGCAGTCTAGGTTACCTTATATATTTGTCTAGGTATGACCTGTCATAGAATTGTAGCCTAAAACCAAACATCTAATATTAGAATTCAATGTTTTAACATTGTTTTCGATAGAACATTTAAGAAGTTAATCAAGTTAATCAAATTAATGATTATTGATTAATGATTAACAAATTAATCATGATTATGATTACTTTTTTAATCATGATTATTTTAATCAGGATTAATTTAATCATGATTAAAATTAATCAAATTAATTAATTGATTAAAAAATTAATTGATTAGTGCCAACACTGGCAGCGGCGCGCAAGGTAGGGCTCGGTGCAGATAGGCAGCGGCACGTCGCGTAGGGGCGTGCAGTGCAGGTAGGCAGCCGCGCAATGTAGGGCGCGCAGTGCAGTAGGCAGCCGGCTCCGGGCTTGATATCCAGACTGTCCCCTCGGTAGGCAGGAGCACACGTAGTGTAGGTATAGGAATCCTCGTGTCTGTTCGGAGATGTAGGCTTCGAGTTTCAAGGTAGACGTGCAGGTTAGGTTGGCTCGACGAAGGTTCTCGAGGCAGGTAATCGACACGCAGGGTGATGTTGGCGTTTTTGGTAGATGGAAACTTGTCTGCTCGTGTTCGGGAATGCCTTCTCGTGCCTTCGACTGGACACGCGGTGTGAAATCTCGAAAAATTGCTTCGATCCGAAGACTGTAGGTCCTGTCACGGTCGCCACTTTGTTCACGCAGAACTAGTTAATAAAATGCATTCTTGAGTTTGAGAATTTATTGTACTTTGGACAATATTACATTATAAAAATTGCGAGTTAACGTGCCGGCCGGCACGTCAAGCCGGTTCGGTGGCTGATAGGCGAGAGAGGGATACAGTGAATGGGAGAGTGAACGCGCGCGCGGACCGAATGAGATTGAACGATAGTGATGTGAAGCTGTCTGTCATAGACATATATTATAAATTAACTATATAACTACGTTCTAAATGGAACCCCCATGCAAAATTTCAGACTACTAGAACATGTAGTTTCTGAGATTTCCTGATGAGTAAATGAGTCAGTCAGTCAGTGACCTTTCGCTTTTAAATAGATTTCCTTCAAGAATTGTAACGAATCAATTGAAAAGCAAACCCACTGAAACTATACCAATTGTGAATAGGTGACATGACAAGTTAATAACATTACCGTTTGCATGTAGTTGGAACCAATTTGCCCTGGGGTCAGTAATCTGGAGAAATGGCAGAAGATTACTTTGATTTAATAATTTGGTTCAAAGATGGCGTGACGGAGGCAAGTTCGTTGCGTTTGAAAACTGTACCTACTGATGATACAGATTACCAACTATTTATAATTAGGTAATAGTATTATCACAGAATACATAATAGTAGCAACAGAAATTGCACTCCTTTGTGTAGGATCAGATGCCGACATTTTAACGGTAATAATAATAATGCAAAATATCCAACGCACATGGTGCATTCGAAATCGCACCTTACTACTACGCCCACAAGAGCGCATTTTTTTGTGTTTAGAATTGATCTACGTCACCGCTCAAGCGTCAGGGTTGTATGAGCAAAGTAAAATAAATAAAAACTTAATTTTAAGAAGCATTTATTGTATTTACGATTAGAAAACTTTAATCTAGTGGAGTTTGTATAATCGTACCATCTCTAAAGTACCTATTAATAAACTTCAGTGTTGCGATAATTCGAAATTAAACAAACAGTTTTAAAAGGTGTAGTGTCGGAAAATAGACACGGTGAAGTAAAGTTAATGTTTTTATTAGCTAAAATAATTTTTTTGCTATAGTTTTTTGTCTTAATTCAAAATAATTTGTTATTTATAAAGTGTAGTTTTTTTTTATTATTTAAATCACTACAGTTAATTATTATTCCTAAATATTACATTTTTTCATTAAATAAGAATAACAGTGCTGTTGGAACAATAAACCTTGATTGCGACTATGATCGACCGAGCGTGTTTAAATACGCGTGTGCAAACAGGCGCGTGGCGGCCCGGACTGATTTGCAACTTGAAGTTGTCGCGCGCTGTAGGTAATTATCTCGGCTGGCATAGGCGAGTGACGGAGGCCTGGTATTATCATATTGACGGAAGGCGCTGGACGCAGGCCGCTACCAACCGGGCAACATGGAAAGTATTGGTGGAGGCCTATGTTCAGCAGTGAACGTCCTATGGCTGAGATGATGATGATGATGATGATTATCATAGGTACTGGTTATTTTTAGGCAGTTGGTTTCAGACAAGTAGCAAAGTCTTTCCACACGTACTGGCCTGCAACACTAAGGCCTTGGTCTTGCCTGCTCTTTCTCCCAGCACCTTGCTACCCCGAAGGCGTCATACGATTCGTGAATCTGGGAATTTCACCTACATGGTACAGTGATGCCATAGTATTAGACCGATTTTGTTACAAAACCGCTCTTAAAATTATCAATATGTCAAAGACCTTTTGAAAACTTGAAATTGGAAGCTCATAAGACGCTTTGAGCTTTAACTAAGATAATTAAAGAGTATACGATTATATTCCGAGATAGATTATAAATTAATTGAATAAGAATGACTAACGTAGTATTAAAATAGAGCCGGTTTACTTTATTTAAAGATACTTATAAACCTGTAAAATATTGCCATTTTGCTATTTCCAAGCTGTGAGATACTAAAAAAGATTTTAAAAATAAATTAAACTTGTAGTCCAATTTATATTTTAAATCCATGATTAGTCTTACATTACCTAAAGCCTAGTTCAGCAGAAATAATGGAAAATGCGAAAGTTACTAAATCTTATAAAACATTTTGATCTAACTTTGTAACAATTGAATTATCTTAAAGAATGACCCAATCTGGGAAAGATTTAGTGTGTGTTAAAATTGAATAAGTTAGAAAACTTTGTACTAAGTTTTTGTGAATTAATAATAGCTTACAGGCAGATTTTTTTGCTATAGTAACAGCTAATTGCACTCACTGGTTTATTTATTAAAAGCCTAACATTGTTTTTGGAATATTAAAGTTTTTAAAAGTAATTTGCAATTTGCAGTTCAGTTTATAGTTTTTAAATTGTTCACACATGCAAAATTGATTTGAATTTGTTATGTAATTCTTTTTAAAAAGTAACTAGGTATGCTCGTTTCTGTAGTTGATTTGTCAGATTTTCTATCCTAAATAAAAACACCAATTGTGGTACATTATTACATTCACTTAAATATTATTCAACTTCCAAAAACAAAATTCATACACCGAAAAACAATTTCCTTCTCGCCTTCATAATTCCAGCGACTTTAATCTATTGAAAAATCGAAAAATCTCCAGGGCACCCTCTTAGGTGAGGGAAAAGCGGTAATTTATTACCTAGTCTCATATTTAAATTGATGAAATAATCCTAAGAGAGTGGCGAGACGGCCATAATTCATTTTGTGGCTTAACCTGTTATGGCGCATTGCTTTTTTCGCTTCGCTCGCAAATGAAGCTTAATTTTTGTTCTTGCGCTCACTTAACCTTTATTCTACTAAAGTGATAATCGCATTTAATTATACGCAAAGTTAAATCATGAAAGTAATTGACAATTTAATGTATCTTTTACTGTTTGTCCGTTGTCCATTTGTGGGCTTGGAATAATTTGTTTACTTACTTAGAAAATACAGCTGTATTTTTAAGTCATTTTGTTATCTTAGGATCTGAAGTTCCGAACACACATATTATGTTAAGCAATATGTTAAGCAACATTTTTTTAAATCGTTTGATGTTACAAAAACTGTCACATTATGCGCTTTCATTTGTGAGCGTTTACGTCTAGCGTGGCATGTCAAGTTTAGGTAATTTCGATGCTATTTTTATTCACACTAAAATAATTATGACTGTGTGCGTGTTCTCACGCTCTATAGTCAAACCAAAATACTTTGATCCACCATCGTAAAAGTGTGCCAGGCTGTCAAGTGACAGCTCAAGGAAACTATAAAATCTTCAAATCTTCCAACACCGACTCCATAATTATAAATAATGGTATACATTAGTCCTAATCAATAATAAATACGTAAATTCTTTATCAAATAGTAAATTATCAAAGGTTTTTTACCATTTTGAGAATATTTTATACAGCCTATGTTCAGCAGAAAAATAATTGAATTTTAATGGTGAGAGATTTTTTCAAATCGGTTCTATTCAAAACAAACTTTTCCTGTTAACTATTCTTTTTTTATCCGGAAAATGCATAACATTTCATACCCACCAGCTGCGGGGGCAGCTACTGGGTTATGTGGGGTTCTTCCTACCAGAAGGTGGGTAGCCCCTACACCCACTAAAAACCTGACTGTTTCTGCCATGATCCATATGAGTGATATGAGGGAACGCGGGACATCGCCATTGGCTGTTGCCTGTAGCATTCGTCCTTAGCCGCCATCAGACACCTCCATGTCTAGCGACCGAGGCCTGGTAGGAAGGGACAGTTGGAGACCATAAGCTGTCCTCTTGCGCCCAGGGTGTCGGCGGCGGATAACCGGAGTGTCGGCTGAGGCCTCTCGCTCCCCCTTTCCACTGCTTCTTTCTGTGAAAGAACACTTTCACAGAAAGTAAGCACACTATACCATAAGATTATTTGTCTCATCGTATATTTTATACTAATGTAGATATTGTTTCCGAAAGCGAGCGGGTTCATTCCGTACCTGTACGCTTCATGCGTTCTCTAGCAAAAGCTGAAAATCAGTGTTCTGCCCTTTTGAGGGTAGTGTTTATACTGAGCTCTTTGCTTTTTGCATCGCTGCGTCACACATCACTCTGACGCAGAGAACTATTTGAAACGCTAGTCATCTTTATCTTATGTTGTTTTGTCACTTTTGTTATGTTGCAACTGTTGAAATTATTACTAACCTGTGTAACAAAATACCAGTGGTGTCACCTAGTGTGTTTCTTGACTAACTAACTTTATTTCGATATTGAATTGAATTTCAATAGCAACTATACATAATGTGTGTGTTAAAAGCATTAAAAAAAGTGTGTTACAACAAATAAACAATTTATCTATCTATCTCACGCCTCTTCCCGATTGGTAGGGAGAGGTCATTTCCAACCGCCGCTCGTTCGCTTAGGCTTAGGCTGAGCGTGTCAGTCTGCTGCGGTAACTCACGTGCCAAGACTGCAGTGTTAACTGACAACCATCTACAGGCTCTCGGCCTATACGGTGGAGGAATGGCCCGAAGCACCCATGGCCCGGTAGAACCTGGGTCGCCCTTTGTGTGAGGCGATTATGCCGTCGCACCCACTCCTCTAATACAGGCAGAACTGCCCCTATGGTGCGACGTAAAATTTGGCTGACGGCCAGGCGTACCCTTCAGCACTCTAGGGCCTAGATCCTCAAGCCTCTACCTTTTGGTTTCCACCTCTCGTGGTGCACGTACACGTACATTTCCCCTTGGGACCTATGGTCACCTCGCAACTGGCGTCTATTCTCGGTTGTCGACACTAGCTTTGTCGCCACTGAGGATAAATGGCATAAATAATATCGATTGTCACCAGTGGCTACACATACTTTCCCAGTTGTAGCTACAGGCTTTCTCACAACTTATGACAAATTAGAAAAATACATCCCAATTATGCCTAGTGGGGACGTACACAAATATTGACGCAAATGTCATCGTGCATGACATACGTAAAGTAAAAGTCAAGTAAGACCAGATGAATACAAATATTATTAATTTTATTTTGAACTAGCGGCCGCCCGCGACTTCGTACGCGTGGACCTCGTTTTACTCCTTAGTTCGTAAAATCTGTTGTTTGATATCATGTTGATAGATGGCGTTTCACGGCTTCCCCCGCATGAATATTTACGAACGTCAAAAACAGTAGTTTGTGCGCTTTTTAGACACGTCTTATTTATTTATTGAAATTTATTTGTCACATATCGTCATAAATTATAGCCTAAAATTATGTTAATCTGGTTTATAAACAATAATACTGTAAAGTTTCAACAAAATCCGTTCAGTAGTTTTTGAGTGAAAGAGTAACAAACATCCAGACATCCAAACTTTCGCATTTATAATATTAGTAGGATTGTTATACGTCGCCACTAATGACAATATTTTTTTTCCCAATATCCTCAGTAGGGACATAGTCAGTGTCCACAACCGGGAATAGACGGACTGCGGATACTATGCGGTATCCACGTTATATACAGTGTGAGTCACGTTAAAGTGTACATATGAAAATAGATGAAACTAGACCTACTTTTATCGACAAAAAAGATGTCAAAAAATTTTTGAGATTTTTTTTTTTTAATTTTTTATACAGTGTGTCCGGGCATGTAGTGATCAAACTTTAAAGGCGTAATCTATGGACAATTTTATCGATGAAAATACTTCAAATTTGGGGCCTGACCCATTTCTCGAAAAATTACATCGATTTAAGTTTTTAATTTTTAGTTTACACCTCTTCTTTAAAAAACAAGTGAAAGCGTGGGTAGCTTAACATTGATAGGCAAATATTTTATATCATGCGATAGTCAATAAAATTATCTATTAGTAGAAGAAGAAAGCAGACACAAGTTTCATACATTTTATGGGAGTAAGAATGGATTTAATTAGAAAAATACATTACTTTTTTCACTTCTTTTTCAGTTATTTTCCAACACAAGAAAAACCAGGTCGTTAAGGTATGTTTTATTTGCATTGTATTTTTAGTATTTGAGCTATTCTACAAAACGAATGTAAATTTATTAGTCTACGTCTATTAGTTTCGACGTAATTGTTGAACAAAGATACCCCTTCCCAGCGGTTTCCATAGTAATCGGAATAGGTTGTGTGATTCTTTCAGGCAGTGCATTTTCGCATGTCGCGTGCGCTATGGAAACCGCTGGGAAGAGGTATCTTAGTTCAACAATTACGTCGAAACTAATAGACGTAGACTAATAAATTTACATTCGTTTTGTAGAATAGCTCAAATACTAATAATACAATGCAAATAAAACATACATTAACGACCTGGTTTTTCTTGTGTTGGAAAATAACTGAAAAAGAAGTGAAAAAAAGTAATTTATTTTTCTAATTAAATCCATTCTTACTCCCATAAAATGTACGAAACTTGTGTCTGCTTTCTTCTTCTACTAATAGATAATTTTATTGGCTATCCCATGAAATAAAATATTTTCCTATCAATGTTAAGAGCGTTTACGCGAAGCGCGGCGTTTCAAGGGGCATCATTGGAAATGATTCGCGCGCGGCGTTTTTTATTAGTTTTCAAATGTTTATAGCAAAACAAGAACAATGAATTATATATCGTTTCAAAGTAAATATTTTAAAGAAGATGTTATTTTATTATATTAAGCTATTTTTGTGTTGAATAAAGGAAGAATATTGGTGAAAAAATCACTTTGATTTTTGGGTATTTCACGTTCTTTTAATTTGTGATTTCTTATTGTAAAAAGCTTAAATCTAAAAATTTTCTCAGATAACTATTTGCCCAAGGATCTATGCTATAGGATATAAATGTTTGTTAAATCGTTTTCACAATATTTTTATAAAAATTTCAGCTTGTAAACTGACGCTAAAGTGGAAATTTACAAAACCTGTGTGGACTTATCTTGATAGAATTCTAAAATACTAAACTAATCGCAATATTTTCTCAATTAACTATTTAGACGACGAAATTGCCTAACTATTTATGCCTATAACATATTTGTAATATTACTGGTTAATGATTGTAACGAGTTGAAAAAGTACTGTTTTTGCGCCAAACGGCGTAAACGCTCTTAAGCTACCCACGCTTTCACTTGTTTTTTAAAGTAGAGGTGTAAACTAAAAATTAAAAACTTAAATCGATGTAATTTTTCGAGAAATGGGTCAGGCCCCAAATTTTAAGTATTTTCATCGATAAAATTGTCCATAGATTACGCCCTTAAAGTTTGATCACTACATGCCCGGACACACTAATTTGTTTCTTCCAATTACTTATTGTAAAGAAAACGTAATAACTTTTAAACTAAGCGGTATATCCTGATAAAATAAAAACAGTAATAATTCTAAATAACAGGCAATACTAAAAAAACACATAAAATACACAAAAAGGCCAACAAATAATAAAAAAATATACTTTTTGAAAAAAAAACTGCTTTTAAATTCGTGTTTTTTTGGTTATTTGATAAATTTCTCCAAAAAATGCCCCTATTACCGGTAGTTTTTATTACTTTGTATTATTCTCTGTCGTATTACCTTCGGAAAACCAAAAATCACATGTCTCTATCCCTATCACAACGTTTGCAATGATCGTTTGAACAAAGGCCTGCCACAACATTATTCTCCGCTACAGGTAGAGACAATTTAAATTTTAACTAAAATGCTTATTTTACTTCGGAATCTTTTGTTTTTATTTGAAATCTAACTGCGTTATTATAATTAGATATCATGCGTTGCGCTTTTTTGAACAGTAGGATGCTCCACGACTACACAGCACTGTGCCATACTCGAGCCCCATAGACCATATAACGTGCGACGCAAAAGTATAGTCAGCGACTCAGTGCAGCCGGGCCTCCGAGATTAGGCATCAACCGGCTTAGTGCGCCGGCGGTAGCCAAAAGCTTAGGGGTGAGACGATTCAAGTAGCCGTCAAATGACCACTGTCCAACTAACTACAATCCGAGGTACCTACCGCAAAGATTTTCCGACTGTAATATGTTGTGTATGTTCCCCCTACAACTAGGTGGGACCCTGCTGGCAGAGCATTCCTATTAACTATTCTGTAACCACATATTTATGGCAAATAAATTATATTAGTATTATTCCTCTTTATAATATTAGTATACATACAATATACATAACTTGCTGTTCCAAATTTTCGTTTCATCGCTAAAAATAACTTAATTTTATTTTTCATTACGTCTGAAATAGAATTTGTAGTAAAAATAGACTGTAATGAAAAATAGCAATAAAATATTTTAATTACCACGTGATCGCAAAATCTACCACCAAGATTTTGCGGATACACTATAAAAGTCCAGCTACCTGTCAAAGATCAACGTACGCGTGACACATGTCAGCAGAGCACCGAGCGACGTGACCTCACTCTGGAACGCCTCGAGGCGGACTGAATTTGAACGATTCGTGCGCGGCGTTTTATAGTACTTTTCAAATACTCATAGAAAAAAAATTACAATGAATTATTTTAAATTTCAAAGTAAATATTTTAGATAAGATATTCTTCTATTATATTAAGCTATTTTTGTGTTGAATAAAGGAAGAATATTGGTGAAAAAAATCACTTTGATTTTTGGGTATTTCACGTTCTTTTAATTTGTGATTTCTTATTGTAAAATGCTTAAATCTAAAAATTTTCTCAGATAACTATTTGCCCAAGGATCTATGCTATAGGATATAAATGTTTGTTAAATCGTTTTCACAGTATTTTTATAAAAAAATCATCTTGTAAACTGACGCTAAAGTGGAAATTTACAAAACCTGTGTGGACTTATCTTGATAGAATTCTTAAATACTAAACTAATCGCAATATTTTCTCAATTAACTATTTAGATGACGAAATTGCCTAACTATTTATGCCTATAACATATTTGTAGTATTACTGGTTAATGATTGTAACGAGTTGAAAAAGTACTGTTTTTGCGCCAAACGGCGTAAACGCTCTTAATGTATTCTGTTAGATTTTTAGATGTTTGTATGTATTTTCATAAAACAAGAGTTGATTATTTCAAAGATCTAGATTTAAATACTCGTAGATAGGTACATATTTTACCTAATGTAATTATGCGTTTTTATGTCTAAAGATAAAACGCATAAAAAGTTTGCATACCCCAATGATGCAGTTTTATTATGCACTCAATATTTCAATTTCAGCCATATTTTCTATCCTTGCATTGTTAAATCCCCTAAGTGTGTCTTTTAGACGTTAGAGGTTATTTAAAATATTCAAGCTTAGATTTCGAGGCAAGGTGGTCGCGCAAAAGAGCTACATTTGAGTTTATCTTCTTTTATAACGCGGTCTTAGCGTCCATTTTTATAGTCCGTTTTCACCATTTTCTAAAAAACTAAGAAAGGTTTTGTGTTTTGTGAATCTGGCGTTATCTTAATCCAAAATGTAAAAAAGTTTATTATTATTATTCTAACTTTGTGCACTGGAAAACAATTTATTGACAACGATATAGAATAAAAACAGGAATATTAACCCGATTAATTAATGATTTTATATCGATTTAATGCTAGTTAACTACCAATATCAATTTCTTTCAAACGGATTCGAACGCCGCCACCTCTTGACTCTAATTGTGATGAACCCACTCGTAACACAAGCTTATTTAGCTCAGCACGAGAGGTTAACGGGACTATTAATTTGTGCAATACATTTAATTCTCAAAAAAAGCTGTCTCTACCAAATTTCATATCCCAACTAATATTATAAATGCGAAAGTAACTCTGTCTGTCTGTCTGTCTGTCTGTCTGTCTGTCTGTCTGTCTGTCTGTCTGTTACGCTTTCCCGCTTAAACCTCGCAACCGATTTTGATGAAATTTGGCATAGAGATAGTTTGAGTCCCGGGAAAGAACATAGGATAGTTTTTATCCCGGTTTTTGAAACAGGGACGCGCGCGATAAAGTTTTTCTGTGACAGACAAAATTCCACGCGGGCGAAGCCGCGGGCGGAAAGCTAGTAACATAATAAAAACACGAGTGCAATCAGCTTCAAATAGTTCGTGACACCCAAAGTAGCCAAAAAGTTCGCAACACGTCTTTGTTACAATGAGGGCTATCGTTTTAGCGCTCACCAGTTAGCGCCACTGTAGAGTAAGGTCCTGTCACTTGCTAGTAGCGAAGACAGTGGCACCAACTGGTGAGCGCTAAAGTGGTAGGAGGACTATCGCATTTGCACTCATCAAGATGGCGCCACTGTAGAGTGAGGTCCTATCACCAGGGGTGCCAACTGTTAAGTATAAAAACGATAACCCTCATTGGAATAAGGTTGTGTTGACAAATTTTTGACCACGAAATAATTATTTGACGTTGACTGTACCTATAACAATTTCCTTTCAGTTTGTGACATTTGCGAGTTACAAACAGATTATTATTGTAACGTTTGTTATGAACTTCTAAAACACTTTGCAGTTTTTGACACTAGCCGTTTACTTTAATAGTACGTTGAAGTTTTTGATAACTTTTTACTCGACATTCTACATAATTGTGACAGGTGACATTTCTTCAAATGTTTTGTTCAAATATTTTGAAGTAGGCTCATTGATATTCAACACCTTAACCTATCGTACTATCCTACTAATATTAAATGTCATAATTTGTAAAAATGGATGAATGGATAATTACTATGTGTGTTGCTATACGAAAAAACTACTGGGCGGATTTTGATCATACTTTACAATGTTATTGTTTATAATATCAAAATAAAATTTTAGGCATTATACCATAACTTGTGACAAACTGAAATTCACGCGGGCAAAGGCGCCGGCACAACTAATAAATAAATAAATAAACATATCCCTCTCTGGCGCAGTCGGGTAAAAATGGAGGGTAAAGTGTCCAATTTTAACGGATAAATTAATATAAAACGCGCCAATCACTCAAAATCATGTATGTCATTAAGCACGCCGCACACGGTCCTGTTATAACTCAATGACTCACTCAGTGACGGCGCAGTGACTAACTCGCGAAATTATCTTTCGTCTATTTTAAACCGAACACCGTTTGTGACACGTTTAAGGACGAGTTTTCACTTGCAGTGGTTAACGAAGTTTCTGTCACACGGCATGTTTATACAAATAAATTATTAACAATTTCAACCAAGGCACAGTAATTATATTGTGGACGTGTGAGAGGGCCTTTCTACAATGTTACTTACTGTTCATTTTGTCTAGCTATTTAATATATGTTTTAAAAATTGCAGCTTAATATACTTACAACTAGTAATAAGCAAATTCGCTAAGTAAAGTAGTAAGTAAAGGTAAGTATCGACACTACTTTTATCAAAATCTACGTTAACCAAATCAAAATCGCAGTAGTTGAATAAAATTTTTCCAAAAAAAAAAAACTTAGAAATTTTTCCAGTATCGTAACGTAACAAAGTGGACCGACGACATCATAGAGGTACCTAACAGGGAAGCGCTGGACGCAGGCCGCTACCAATCGATCAACATGGAAAGCATTGGGGGAGACCTATGTTCAGCAGTGGACGTTCTATGGCTGAAATGATGATGATGATGATGATGATGATGATGATGTATTGAGTATTGAAAAAACACTAACCGGCCTTATTTATTTAACTACAAGTTATACAAATCATTCGAAAATCCTCATTACATTTAACCCTGGAACTAACATGGACTGGACTGAAGGTCGTCTGACTAACATCATTATAGAAAACTAACGCGGAAGCGTGTACTTTTCATATGACTCACTTGAGTGACGATGACAGTTGTCTCAACTATTGTGAGTATTTTAAATGATCCATTAAAGTAATTAATACTGCTGTCCTAATTGATATCCTTGTGTTATAAGAAGTAAGAGGTACTTAAGAGTTTAAGTTCTATTGTTTACTTCTTTTGGATGCATGTCGAGGTTAAGTAATCTTTGAAATAGTACTGTTTAAAACTAGGATTTTTGATAGTAGGTTCAAGTTTTTCATTGTTTTTGGAATGAACCATTATGTAGTACTTATTATTATTCTGTGGCATTACTTCCATTGCCTTGTAAAGATTGAAGTACAATCGATAGTACTACAGTTCTTTTTTTAAATAGCATCGTAATAAAGCTACATAAGATACAATAAAGTTTAGCTTGACAAGCCATAAAAATAGATTTAATCAACCATCACTGCAGAGACCCACAATTGTGTTATTAGTATTAAAACTCTGACAATTTGATGATGGTACGGATTTAGATATAATATTTTAAGATCTCTAAGTATGTGAAAACAAAACTTTTGAGATTATTTCTTTTCAAAAGCATATTAAGCTATAAAAATAACCCTCAATTGACAATTTTATGTTTTTGCGAAAAAATTCGTGACCGAAAAAAAAGAACTTTTTAAAAATCGAATGGCAATTTAATCTGTGGAACGCATAGCATAATTTTCTCAATATTGTCTGTTGAATTGACGGGAATTGGCACTTCTGCTGTGGCAGGTGCGAAGCGGTTGGGCGCGATTGTGCACGATACATTGCGTAACTCTGTTAATGGATAAAACAAATAGAATAATTATAAAGTAACTAATTTTAATAGGCTTTAATATAACTAAGACAAATTCTTGTTTTGTATTTCTCTTTATCATCAGTTTTGCCCACGTGAATTTCGTTCAGTTACAAATAGTCTTCTTTGAACAAATGCCTACTTGGTTTGTTATTAGAAGTATACTGAATTTTTCTATCCTTATTTTGAGAAATATTTCAATTCATACTAACTTTCACCTCCTATTTTCCCCTGAAAGGTTTGTATTGCGACAAAAGTAGGTAGTCCATCGCCCAGATTCTAATTATCTTTCAATTTTGACTTGAACTTTGACTCAGGGTTACTTTCGCATTTATTAATAATTACTCTAAAACCCTAATCGTAAAAACTAACCAATGTATACTGTCCATTCAGAACCGTCATTCTCAACTGCTCGAATACCAGAAGCAGCCCAAACAATTCGAGTGACCGCCGCTTGGCACTCCTGCCAAACCTCTAACTTTTCCCTACCACCATATTTGCGCACACCAAACTACCCTACACGCAAAAATACCCCCTATTTCTACCAAAATTAAGGCTGAATATACTCTAAAATAGAAGCATGTCGCCGTAAAACTATTATACCTATTCAAAAGTGGACAGTGTTAATTGTGACTTCTTTGCACAATTGTTATTATAGTTTTTGTTATGGAGCCAAATTGTGTGAGAGCATTTATGCTGGACTTGTATTTGGTGCTGCTTTTATTGGTAAAATTTTGGACGTTAAACACAAAATGGGGGCTGTATTTTTGGCCTCAAGTGTAAAGATAAAGTTAGTTTATGCTGTAAGAAAGGCTCGTTTATTAGAAGAACAATGTCTACAACTTAGGCGTACAATAGTTAGGCAGTGCTTCGTAATCTGTGTTTTGTTCGAGGCATCAGTTTTTAAATTTTTTGGTGTCTTATGCCTACTAGCAAATAAAGTTACTTTCCACACATCTAAGTATAATCGACAGCACATTGAACTATACGTTTTTTTTGCATAATTGCTAAGACACCACAATAATTACTTGAACTGAAGACATTATACGTCATTAAAATAGTAAGACACGGGTCTTAACGCGACGTTTATTAATGAATTATTAATGGAACGCGAAAGTTTAAAATCTTATATTATACGACATTACAAAAATTAACAAGTATAGGTAAGTCTTTCTTCTAAGCACTATTTAACAGATACAAATAAATAAATTGTCGACTTCGACTTCAAAAAATCACCATCTGCCTGTTATAATTTCGGTTTGGCTCAAAGGTTGACTGGAAGACATTGCCATTATGGTATTAAGTTCATCTTATGTACATCCTCTGGAACCATAATAAAAACCATCTTGAAAGATGTTAAGCCAATTAGGTCCCGAATTCATTTTATTTTATTACCAATATTACCAGCCAATTGTGTTTCCTTCCAACAATAATAGGAATTAAAGAATAAAAACTTTTCAATTGCATAAATTGAACCTTTTTTATGATTCCCTTTCAGACTCTATCTTAGAGCTAAAAATGATTGTTATACAGACGTCAACCTTCCCATTTTTGTTGCAAATTCACTCCTATTACGAACTGTATAAGACCCACAATGTTTACCTCGATGTGCTATCGTTTGTACCAAACCAAGAAGGTTGAAGCTTTCCTGAGAAAAGTTCTAAAGCTCGGAGCACATTACTTGAATTAGGATACCACATCAAAAACAGCTCTATATTATGTAACCTTTCATAAATCATTAAAGATCACATAAATTACATAACCAAATTGCAATATTTGCTATAATCGGTTTTGAAATATCTTCCGATTTCTTCAGTATTTCTTAATTGGAGTTTTTGATATAACATCAAAGACTTTGTGACTTCAATTAAGAAATGCTTGTGATCATACTCATAATATTTGTCCCCATCAGGATCCAAACAAAACGCAACCGTTGCTTAGCTCGCAGTCCAGTACGGGAACCACTGCCAAGTTTAGGAAAAATGAAAAAAATGTCTTATTATTCATTCATAAATATCAAGTAATTAATAATTATTCATCAATTCCCTGATTTGCTGTTGCTTTAATTTCTAATGCATGTTGTTTTCACCTGTAATCAAGTTTGCATTTAACAAGTGTCCTTTTTGTATTTTTTTCTTGTGAATGCTACAATGTAACCTTGTTGGTGATTAAATAAATAATTACGACTGCCAATAACATAGTGATATACCAAATTTTTGGCACTAAAATAGACTTGAATTACGAGATTAGCTTTAAGTATAAGTTGGATTCTAAGTCCGATTTCTGATTTCTTAAAAGTCTTCAAAGGCGAGTACGAACAGTAGAAAACTTGCGGTTTCGTACCGAACACCTTCCGCACATCAACTTAACTTCCACATTGTAATCTGAACTAACCTCAAGTCTTTTTATACCTTACGATTCGACCACGGCATAATTTAGACGTTTCATTTTAGCCAAATGACGTCCATTATCATCATCATTTCAGCCACATCACGTCCACTGCTGAACATAGGCTTCCCCCAATGTCTTCCACATCGCACGGTTGGTAGCGGCCTGCATCCAGCGCCTTCCTGCTACCTTTATCAGGTCGTCGGTCCACCTTGCACGTCCCACGCTGCGTTTTCTGGTACATGGCCTCCACTCCAGAACCTTGCTGCCCCATCGGCCGTCAGCTTCTGCGTACTATGTGCCCTGCCCATTGCCACTTCAGCTTGCTAATCCGTCGGGCTACATCAGTGACTTTAGTGTTTTTTTTTTTTTGTTTTAAATGAATAAAGTGTTGTTTAATATGTAGTAAATATCATTTTAATCCATTCGACTCCAAATAGCACACGAGACTACCACAATCGTACGTCGAAAACGTCCCCAACTTTGCGGGGAACCACCTAGCTCACCAACCACCCCCATCAATCTATGCTTTGCACAATGGATGGACACACTATGGTACCCAACTATAACGTACCCACATCAACCTTACGCCACTACGTTTAGAGCTCAAAACGCGACAGCAAAACTTCCAAACGCCTTCGAAATTGATTGTACGTAGAACTCGCCTAATGAAAGAATTGAAATAGAATAGAACATTCGAGAAGAAAGCCCTTTATAAGATGTGGTCTAACGAGTTTTCCAAGCCATTGTTTGGAAGAAGCTGCTCAGTGCAATAACAATAAATTGAGGAGAAACATTTAGATCTACACAATAGTTTATTTCATTAAAGAACACTATTGTTAATTATTTATTGATAAAAGTACTTCTTTCTAAGACTAGGTATTACGATACGAATCGATTGCAAGAATTAAATGTTTCTGGGAGAAGATTAACTAACTTATTAACTTTAGCGAGAGAAATTCAATTTATTACAGATGATTAAACATAGCTTAGGTGTAAATATGATATTCTAATGTTATACAATACTAATGTAAAGTTTATATAAATCCGTTCAGAAGTTTTTGCTTGAAAGAGTAACAATTCATACATTCATCCTCATAAACTTTCGCATTTATAATAATATTATTAATTCCTATTAATAGAAAAGGATTAGAACTATAATAAAAGTGATAATCAATGTTCTTCTTCTAAATATAATATAACTCAAAGGTGACTGACTGACTGACTGACTGACATAGTGATCTATCAACGCACAGCCCAACCACTGGACGGATCGGGCTGAAATTTAACCTGCAGGTAAATGTTATGACGTAGGCATCCGCTAAGAAAGGATTTTACGAAACTCCACCCCTAAGGGGGTAAAACGCGATCCACGCGTACGAAGTCGCGGGCGGGTGCTAGTTTCAAATAAGTGTTAAAAGTTCAGTAATCAAATGATATTATTTTTCTTCTTCTCGTAATGAATTCAAAGGAACCTGCAATCCTTTAGTACGTATAATAAGCCAGACAAAATGGCCAACCTCCTAATGAGCTGTCTTTAAGGCAATGGTAATCAGTCCATCTACGCAGACCTTAAGGGCTCTCCGTCTGAGGGCCTAGACTGGAGATAGGACACGGCTCAGTCTGGCTGGAGTGAATACACCATAAAAAACCTGCACGATTTGAAAAGGGTGGTGCTCAAATACATTTTTTTAAGGGACTAACACCGAAATAGCTGCTGCAGTATCGCAGCCGAAACGTCAAGCCGTGAGTACATAATGTAACTCATTAATAAACGTCGCATTAAGACCCGTGTCTTACTATTTTAGTTGAAATGGAACGCGAAAGTTTAAAATCTTATAACACCGAAATCTAAAGAAGTTTCTTAGCAGCAGTTGGTTGGTTTAAAAGGAGTAAGGTGTAATATGTACAGTCAGCGTCAAATAGTTCGTGACACCCAAAGTGGACAAAAAGTTGACAATACAACCTTATTCCAATTGTAACAAAGACGTGTCAAGAAATTTTTGGCTACTGTAGTCACGTGTCACGGATTATTTGATGCTGACTGTAACTGCTTACTCTTCGTAAAATTAAAACTACTGATTTTCATCAATAGAACAGAAAAAGTTAGGAATTCTTAGTTGAAAAACAATGGAATTTTCCCCGAAATATTTTCTATTTTCCATAGTTGTAATATTTTTTGTAGAGACGTTTTGCGATTTTAACACTTTTGCACATACGTGCAATAACCTACGCCTAATCTACGAACTAACACTAGTTATATGAATTTTTTTTTTGTGGGTGCAGGTGCATTATGCATAATCAAAAACGTCATACTAAGGAGGTATACTGAAAATACTTGGCCTCGAATTGATTTCACATTATTATTTCCTTTGTATTAAAATCAGGTCCTGCGTACTAGGAAATAATAATATTACTATTGTAGATACTGCACACCACTTGCGCACACACGTGACGTCACGTGACCTCAATAAAAATGCATTCACCCTAACGAACCTTTGTTCATTATCCACAATGCACCAAAAGTGCAATAATGACTCGATGACTCATTAGAATGCACCTGATCTAATAAGGCATATCATCAATCACGGTGTGCAAACCTGTCGGACGGACGGTCAGCAAAAAAACTGATTTAATTTGCAGATAATAAAAAATGGACGGCTAAAGCGAAAAAAATGGACGCCTTTTTTGGGTTTGGGTTGAATAACTTAATTAGTAAGTCTGTGATGCTAGATATCGTGATATTGAGAGTATGGACTATTGAAGTTCAATTGAATACAAAACCAACTTTAAAAAAAAACTTTTGAAACATAAAATTGAGGCATCAATAGCCAAATACTGTCTCTACATATGACATTCTAGAATGCTTAAAAAACATCTGGCTGTACAAAATAAAAGTACAACGTGTGTCCCACTTTAGAAAAAAATAACTATGACTTACTATGCCTACTACAACTGCTTACCTATTTTTCCTACCTCTAAAGCGAATAAATAAAACGAACGAATAATCGTTAAAAATTATAAGTCTTATGTATTGTTGACTGTACATAAATAAACAACGATAGTATTGTTTAGCCATCGTATTCCACAGTAAATATTATTCCAAACTCTGTCTATAACGATTAGTTGGCAGATCAACATTTTATTGAAATATCAGCAGATTTGTTTTGCTGACCGTCCCTTTGTAATTATGAGCTAAAACAGAAGCTCGAAGGATAGGATGCAGCGAATGTGGCGAGGCGATAAAATAAAGCTTTATTAAAATCACTTGATTAAGGTACTTTGCTTAGAACAGTGGAGCAGTCCAGGGTTACTCCCTTTAGAACATCACTTTATCAGTACTTTTTAGATAACTTAAGACGAATGCTAACTTAAGACAAAACAAGACAAAGTACTAGTATCCTGTTACTTCCGGTGGCCTTAGTACCGCGTAGTGTGAACAGGCTTCCCACTAGGTAAATGGACCGACGATCTGGTGAAGGTCACAAACGTTAGTAAATTAATATTTTTTTTATGGAAATGGAGGCAAACGGGCAGACGGATCACCTGATGGTAAATGATTACCGGGGCCTATAGGCTGCCTAGGCTTGGGGGCGTTACGTGTGCGTTGATACGCTCTCTTCTTGAAAGATTGTAAGGTCATAATTAGTTAGGTATTTTGTAATATTGGGGTTAGTACTCCGTATGGTATTTTCGCTTTTCACTCAGACCGATCCCAAAACCCATGAGTCAGAAATCGCTACGCTATCAAAAAAGCCTGAAACCGAATAAAATGGTGCAATGCACTTGCCCAGACAAAGGGCCTCAATGTCAATATTGGCGCAGTTGGCGCCCTACTGGCACTCATGACAAAAACTGTAGTGGACTACTTTTTGTATTTTGAGTCATGGACTGGGCAGTGTGGTGGTCAATCTATCTACCATACTTTTTTTAAAGATTTTATTAGTAATTTGTGCAATACAAAATTACTAATAGTCTCGTTAGCCCCTCGTGGTGAGCTTGTGTTACGAGTGGGCTCACCACAATAGTCGAGCGGCGGTGGGATTCGAAACCGCGTTCCTCGGATCTCGAGTCGGCCTGTCCGACCCCTTCGCCGTTTCGGCTATCGTGGCTTCAATACTTATATAGATAGGTAGATAGGCAGTAAGGTTCTGGAGTGGAGACCACGTAACGGAAAACGCAGCATTGGACGTCCGCCAACAAGGTAAACCGACCTCATAAAGGATGCAGGCCGCTACCAACCAGGCGAAGTGGATATCATTGGGGGAGGCCTATGTTCAGCAGGGGTGCCCTCTCAGACGCATAACATTTTTCATCATAATTTAGTTTGGCATAACAGTATTTGCATAAAGTTTTTTCGCATAAACTTTGATATGCATAGTTTTCTAAATGCATAATGGTTTCTTAGGCATAATAATAACTTTACCTAATTTTCAATACCATAATTTAAATAATCATAAATGTAAAGAACATAATTTTTATATTCCTAAAGTTTGTTTTGAATAAAATACGATAATCATAATGTAATTATTTATAACATTTAAAGTCATAAATATTGTCTATAAGAGCAACCAACATTGAAGAGTACCTAATTTGTGATGTTGCGAACGATCCTCCTTCCACCTTTATACTCTTTCGGCCTATAGATTTGTAAAAACTAAATTCTCATGTCATTGTCATTTCTGTTCTCAATTTTTGACCTGTCTCTTAGAAAACTTAAGCTCGTGAAAATACATTCTGTTTGATCTCGAATCCCTCTTATCTATTATAACGCACATAATACAGTCCACATTTCTTTTTAATTTTAATTTTAACTATCATTCTTTTGACTGGTTCTGTAATGTTGACCGTTTGTTTTATGTATGTATGTGTATTCATGTGGCAGCAAAATAAACGTTATTCTATTCTATTCTATTCTATTCTATTCTATTTTACAACATTAAGCTTGCCTGGTCTGGAATTATGTAGATCCCGACTGGCCGTGGTCTCTTCCACGTGGTACTAGTCTGCCCTATACTAGAGTGTAATTTAAAAGCCGGAGGCGCGGAGGGAGTGCGGTCCTCGCTCGCTGTAACATAGATCCGGCAGCCGTGCGAGCTGGAGCGGCTGAGGCTGGTCGCCGAAGGCGACCAGCAAGCCGAAGCTGCGGAAGCGAGCATGGCATGCCGGGTATATGTTACGCCAGAGCGGAAGGACCGCACTTCCCGCAGCGCCGGAGATAAGGCAATCCAAATGCTTGCTTGCATGCTTGCTTGCTGCTTGCTTGCTTGCGTGCTTGCTGCTTGATTGCATGCTTGCTGCTTGCTTGCTTGCTTGCTTGCTTGCTTGCTTGCTTGCTTGCATGCTTGCTGCTTGCTTGCATGCTTGCTGCTTGCTTGCAGGCTTGCTTGTTTGCATCCTTGCTTGCATGCATGCTTACATGCTTCCTTGCAGCTTGCTTGCATGCTTGCGTGCTTGCTGTTTGATTGCATGCTTGCTGCTTGCTTGCATGCTTGTTTGCATGCTTGCTTGTCTATTTATATTTGTTAACTTATATTTTATATGTATAACATTTTTTATTTCATATTTGTTAACATTATGGTATTTTGTATATTATGAATGGTAATATTTATGGCATTGGTTTAGATGCCAATAAATGTTATGCCTAGAAATCGTTATTAAAAAAACAAGAATACAGAAAAAATATATACTAAAATATTATTATAATAAAAGTGGTTATGGCAAAAAAATATATGCTTTATGATTTATTCTGTATGAAAGTTATGCGAAATGATGAGTATGCCAAAAAACTTTATGCACTCATAAATTATGACAATATTTTTTATGCAACCGAATATGGACCCGTTCAGCAGCAGACGTCCTGTAGCTGAAATTATGATGATGATGAGATATACTTTTAATTACAAACCAAACAAAATTGACAAATAAAAGAAATATAAAATTAAAATTATAGTCTTCGGGTCTTTTCGTTAGGAAGCTATGGTTCTAAGGTAAAACGTAAATAGTTCTAAAGAAAGGTAACGGTCTAAAGTTGTAAGGGAGAGTACCATAGTCAAAACAGCTGGACAATCTTAAGTTTTTTATAAAAGAAAATCTTTCGGTTACATTCAGTGACTCAAAGGTATAGTTAAAGCAAAAATTAATAAGACGTATCTCTAAAAGATTCCCCTTCATTAACGGCAGATTTTTTATGATTTGAATTAACAATTCGACGATTTGTACTCTTGTATTATGAGACAATTTATCATTATTTATTTACAATAAACAGATTTTTTTTTAAAACTAAGGCAAACTTAACTCAAAAAAAAATAAAAATATAAACTTATTTTACTCAAAAATAAAAGTGTGTCCGTGAGGCAAAGAGGCGAGAATGCTGGCTGCATTTCCTCGCTGAATGGCAATACTAAGCCTTTGTACTTGCAATTTTAAGCAAATAAAGAAATTCCAGACTTTGACTTTGGTACCAAAATCACCGTGTAACCTCAAACAGTTCAGAGTTAACTGACTCAACTAACCGTGAAATTGAACCGACTTCAAAGAAACGATTTCTTAAACCCGCCAGTTTTTACAAGTCGCTATTAAATATTATTAACATGGAAATAAAAAGCATAGAAAGAGAGCGTCAGTAAATAAGTTTGATTAATACATGGATATATAGAATTCTCGAATTACTCCTTAAATAATTAAGTATAATCTTTGCTTAATTTGACTTTTTTAGGCTTTTTGAAATTAGGCTTAATTTGACTTTTTTTTTAAAGCTAAGCATAATACAGTTTATAACAATAGGTTCTATTTTATAGAACTCATTCTTCGTAGTGTAAACATGTAGGATTGTAAGATTTAAAGTTAGCAACCAAGCTGAAACCGAAATCAAAGAAGTATTTTAAAATTCTCCATTTCTCTTTGAGGACCAGTCCCTAGTACTTCTACTAGTACACAGATATTATGAAGAGGAAAGATTATTGATTGTTTATTTGTATTGAATAGGTTCCGAAACTACTGAACCAATTTGAAAAAAAATCACATTTAGAATCATTACATTAATTCATTAATTCTGATGAACTTGGGCGGTACGAAGTTCGCCGGGTCAACTAGTCATCATCATCATCATCTCAGCCATAAGACGTCCACTGGTGAACATAGGCCTCCCCCAATGCTTTCCATGTTGCCCGGTTGGTAGCGGCCTGCGTCCAGCGCTTTCCTGCTACCTTTATGATGTCGTTGGTCCACCTTGTGGGTGGACGTCTCACGCTGCGTTTTCCGGTACGCGGCCTCCACTCCAGAACCTTGCTGCCCCATCGGCCGTCAGTTCTGCGTACTATGTGCCCTGCCCATTGCTACTTCAGCTTGCTAATCCGTCGGGCTATGACAGCGACTTTAGTTCGTTTACGATCTGCGTCAGGCTCAGCTAGGACGGGTCAGCTAGTAGCTAATAATAATTACAAAAACAGCTAAAGTAACTAAGTGCTTCAACACACGCCTTAGTAATAGTAATTCTATGCTTTTGTAGCTCTCATGTAAATAAAAGATACAATAAAAGCGCAAAAAATTGAACAAGACCTTTTTAAAATTATTAACAGACATGATCTCATATGACCGTCATAGTGTTGACCTATATAATGACCTGCAATCAATACTGAGAATGATATTATGAATTAATACAAAAAGTGACATTAACTACTGACAAACTACACACGCCCCGCTTTTTTGTGAAATACATAATTAATGCTACATTGCGGCAATCTAGAATAAGTTAGGTACCTAATATTATTCGTCATCTTCTTAGAACATAGTTGTTTATAAATAAACAAGCATTACTTAGGCTCTATAATAATATGTGAAAATATATTAAAGGTTACAAGATATTATTTAAAAAAATTAATAAAGAAATTACGCCTCTTCTTCTTCACAAGTAACTGACCTAGCTTTATGAAACAACACATACTAGAAAAACGAGGCATTTTTACGTAAAAAATATAAAGCTTGCATTCATTTAGTCTTTATTTCATAAAGCTAGGTCATATACTTATGAGGATATTGACAATTTTCTAACCGTCCATTTTTCTTTCCAGTGTACGTAGGTATTGTATTTTAAAAAGATTTTGCTTCTAACTGGTTACCTCATGAAGAGAAGGTGCTTAAAAATTAATGCAAAGCAAATAAAATTATAAAATGTCCACCAATCGCATGTGGCATGAGTGATCCGTCCTTTCCACATGCAAGTCGGTCAGTTATACGGAGGTACAGTTTACAGTTTAACATACTATTTTTGTAGTAAAATAACACTTATTACAACCACACAGATGCCATACTTTTCCTGTGAATTTACCTTCATGTACTGTCGTTCTAACTTTTGTCCCTTTATTTGTACAGACCAATTACTCTAATAGATGGCACTGGAAAACTTTTACGTTGCTCTATGTTGTCGCTATTCGAAAACTCTACTAACTTAAAGGCCATCAATTCTATAAGCTATGTGCCCTTCCCATGACCACTTAAGCATATCCTATTGGTTTGATATATAGTTTCGAAAAAAAATGTCTGTGACATACGGACGGACAGACAGACAGACATGACGAATCTATAAGGGTTCCGTTTTTTGCCATTTGGCTACGGAACCCTAATAAAAAAACCACTGATAGATTTTTTTCAAAATTTTTAACTGATTTCAGAAGGCAGGAGCCTAGTTTCTCAATTTGGTTATCTAGTGTTATAAACCGATTTGAAAAAATCTTGATTATTAATTAAACTAAGTACTTCCAGGTTGGTCCAAGGTCTTACTTAAAAAACTTGCCCAAAAAAAAACTTGACCCTTCCCCTTCGATTCCCACTTTAGGCAATTTTTTATTTTATTTTTTTGAGATATTAAAAATGTAGGGTGTGAGATGCAACTTAAACGCTAAAAATATGAATAAAAGATGTCTGCCGAGCCGTTATAGCTATGCGGCCTCTATCCCTCTACCTTGTCTACGCATATATCATACGAAAGTGTTTGTTTGTCCTGTATTTATCGCCCTCATTAAGATACTATCGCGACCTCCGTTGACGTTACGTGAACCCATTCCCAGGACTTTAACGAGTTTTCATCGTTTGTCTAATATTTTTAAGCATTAATTTTTAATTCGTTCGTTCGTTTCAGCTGAAAGACGTCCACTACTGGACAAAGGCCTCCCCCAAGGATTTCCATAATGACCGGTCCTGCGCTGCCCGTATCCAGGCACTTCCCGCGACCTTCAACTGATCGTTGCTCCAAATAATAGAGGGCCTGCCTGCCGTTTTTTATATGTATTTCATCTCTTGATCAGAAGAAATAAATATAGTGCCACTGACAGCTCAAAAATAGGACCCAAATTATTAAGGAACGTTTTTTTAATAACCTGAAAATTCGACTTCCCTAAATTAAAATGATTTCAAAGCTTCATAGATTTCAAAACATAAGTAAGAAATAATGAATAAACTGTAAGACGTAGGTACGCTTATAATAACCCCTTATTTGAAACTAAGACTGAATTCGCAACAGAGTATATTTTTGCCTTATTGGTTTGAAAAGGAGACATCATATTTCACAAAACATATTTTCAAAGTTTGATCACTAAATGTAACGATTTAAAATAATAAAAGTTAGGAAACAATAATATGGAATAGTTACTTTTTATTTGGCACATGTACCACAATAATAGGTTAAGCACCGGATCTTATTGTAACACTCAACTTTGTATTAATTAACGGAGACTAAACAGTTACATTTTTGCATAGGTACAAATGTCTGTCACTAACGAAACTATAATCTCTATTAACATAATATAAGACTGGGTTGCACCATCTAACTAATAAACTTCAAAAGTCTGTCAAACATCATACAAAAATCATCGGTTATCGTTATAGTTACGGTTAAAGATAGGTGGTGCAATTAAGTTTGATAAGTGCTAAGCCTCTTGTGACCAAGTCGGATCAATCAGGAAGACGGTAGTCAGCAAATAAGTGGTTTGTGCCTTTAGTCCATGCCTTTTGCCTTTGCCTTTTAGTGCTAATAGCATTTTTGTGGCACTAACTCTGATTCTCACTTAAATAAGTAATTCATTGGGCTTTTAAAGTATTTTGACGTGGCCGATATGATGTCCCGAAGTGTTGGTAGAGCAAAGTATGCTTGGGACGTGTATAAGTGCCATGAAAATGGCCTAAACCTACTCATTAAGAATTTGAATTTGAAACCAGACGTAGGTACCTACTAGATTTCAGTGGAAGACAATTTTAACAATCATCATCAACATCATTTCAGCCACAGGACGTCCACTGCTGAACAATGAACATAGGCCTCCCCCAATGATTTCCACATCGCCTGGTTGGTAAAGCCTGCATCCAGCGCCTTCGTGCTACCTAAGTATAAGGTCGTCGGTCCACCTTGTGTCTATTATTAACAATATCGTAGCAATTTCATTACAAAAAGACCTCTGGAACCTACTGAAACAATCCGTCTGACTGACTGACATAGTGATCTATCAACGCACAGCCCAAACCACTGGACGGATCGGGCTGAAATTTGGCATGCAGGTAGATGTTATGACGTAGGCATCCGCTAAGAAAGGATTTTTCGAAACTCCACCCCTAGGGGGTAAAACGGGATCCACGCGTTTTATTTAGCCGCTAGTTTTATTATAAAAAGACCTCAAAAACCTGCTGAAATAATTCGACAAGGTCATACTTAGGTATGAAGCCACGTTATCTAATTATGTGTTAAGCAAATCTATATTAAACGTCTCTAAGGTAAGCGCTAAACCTTAGCTTCGCTCGAGCCATGTCGCTTATTATCATAAGACAATATCCAGTTAATGTTACGTGTAATTGAAGCGGGTAGACGGATAATTAAACGCATAGTTCAAACACCAGCCAATTACAGCGCTTGACTGTTACTGAATGCATCTATTATATCAGTGACGTACAAATAGTTAAGGTCAAATTATGGTTTGGTAAAGTTATGTTACACTACACTGAAATAAATGTTTGGTTACTGCTTACTCATGCTATAGCTCACACTCGCGACTTAGCACGCGTGAATAAAGCGCTCGTGTTCGGTTTCAAAACCGAGATAAAAAATATCCTAGTTTTGAATCTATCTAGGTACTTACTTTTCAATATTTATAGCTTTCCTTCTTTATCTTTCGTTTATAATATTAGCGATTCAAATCTCATTCCGTGGCCCTAGATGTATCTTATGTATCTTCTGCAATCATTAGGGCACAATACTTTGTATTTTGTCTGTTCTCCCTTGCAAGAGACATTTAAGTAGGTTGGAAAGTAATTTTACCATAGTTTTTTATAGCAATTAAAACCTGTAATGTCACTAATATGCCGACCCCACTAGAGAGCGCCAAAAATCAAACTCAAATAAAAAACTAATTGAGTTTCGAGAAATTACGTGATTTAGAGCAAGTATGAGTAGATACACCTTAAAATTATTGGCCAATAATGTCTACAAACCAGTAACAAACATTTACCCATTCCATATGTATCTGCTAAAATATTCACCCGCGTTATGTATGCGCCAACACCCTGTATAAGCCGGATCATTTACCTAAGTACTACAGCCACATTATTGACTGCATAGCTGAAACTCAAAGGGCCATTGTGTGACAATCAATCGGCGGTTGGAATGCTGACAAGCAAAGCAGGGTCGTATAATATGTATACATAGTTATGTACAGTCGACAGTTTAAGGGCTTGTTCTCACGGAGATATCCCGTTTTTTGCAGGAACAGTTTTATCCCCTTTTAGCAGGATCCCCTTTGGTAGTTACGTGTTTAATAATAACGTTCTCATGACTATTCTGTTTGCAGTATCCCGCAAAAAACCGATCCATTCGAATTTCTAATTTATTATAGGAGTCATGATTATCATCATCATTGTACTCACGTAGACGTCCACTGCTGAACATAGGCCGTCCCTCAGATCATCCCTTTTATGATCTGAGGGCCTTCCCTAACGATTTCCACATCGTCCGGTTGGTAGCGGCCTGCATTCAGCATCTTCCTACTACCTTAGTCGTCTACCTTGTGGGTGGATCTTAAAGAAGTTTTTATTATCAATTGCTTTTAGTCATTAACTTTCAAAAATTGCCCAGTGGACGTAATTTTAAATTCACCTTGGTATTTAAGCAAGTAACCCCAAAATGTAAATTATGGAGGTTTACGGTATAGTAATTTTTCTCTTTGCTGAATTAATTGCTAGAAAAAGCTGGAAATATAAACCACTCGGCGTATTTACTACGTACACATACGCCATTGGATATTTTTACAGACAGTAGGGTGGCCATGAGGATGGTGAAAAGTTGAAAATTTTTCACCTGTGCTTGCGTTCATTTTTAAACGGTACCTAGCTATATTGAGAATTTAGACATCAAGTCTTTCAATAGTCTTTGACTAGCAGAAGAGAATAAGCAAAGTGTGGAAGCTATTGAATTGTTATATTAAAAACTGGCGGCCGCCCGCGACTTCGTACGCGTGGATCCCGTTTTACCCCCTTAGGGATGGAGTTTCGTAAAATCCTTTCTTAGCGGATGCTTACGTCATAACATCTACCTGCATGTCAAATTTCAGCCCGATCCGTCCAGTGGTTTGGGCTGTGCGTTGATAGATCACTATGTCAGTCAGTCAGTCAGTCAGTCACCTTTGTATTACTATAATTTTTTGTTACCTCTTTCAATTCTCAGGTTCCCTTAGGTTCTGAAAATTCCAATACGAAATTACCTAAGTATACAATGTCAGCCCAAAACTCCGCTACAAGAGTGACTTTGTCAGGCATTCATTAAATCTTCCTGCGTGCAAGTGTTTGGGCACGCAGGGCACGACATCAACTGCGGAAAGTGTCTACAGCTTGGAACGTCGGAAGTTACTTGATGAACTTAACCTGAAACTCCACCCCATTTTTCCCCATGGTCACCCCAGCGCAGTTTGCACAGCGCAAGTGGCAACTCGGCTTGTGTCCGCGTTTATTATTTATGGCGCGATGGTGTCACGCTAGCGTTTCACGCTTTTTTGTTTGGGAAATTTACAGTCCGCTCCTTCCTTTTGTCCAGTTTCGGCGGTTATTGGATTGTGAATAGATACTATAGACTGCACGGTTTTATGGACGTATTTGGCTGGTGTCATATACGGCACTACATAATTCGGGGTCGAAATGTAGAAGGATTTTTGCAAATACGCAGCTTTGGATAGTCTTTTTTGCGTGTAGCGTGTAACCACTGTGTTGTTACATGTTTTTGATTGAAATAGCAGGAATATTTACAAGAATGAAACTACGAGCATTTTTATTAGCTACCTATTCATATTAGAGTCAGATCTTCGTTGGTCTTATTAAACTTACAGATTTGCACAGTAGGTATTCTGAAGTAATTTAGGTAATAATAGTTGTTACAAATAAAACTCGAACTCGTACGTGATCTAATTATTTTTAGAATTAAGGGAGAGTCCGGTAATTTGGACCAGTTTTTTTCAATCCCATTTTACACATAGTTTTCTTTTGTTTTTTCTAATGTTCATGGTGTATAATTATAGAGAAATTATTCAACTTACTATTTCATAGGTATTAATCAATATAATTGTTGTATATTTAGCACAAATCAACAAAATACGAGTTCAGAGCTTCGGTCCAATTTAGCCAACCGGTTCGATAATTTGCACCACAGGGTTACTAAATTGGATTTCAATAAATTTCAAGCCTATAAAAAAACTATGGCAAAATATTATATGATACATTCTTAACAAATTAGGTAACGAAAAGGAACAGTAGTTAATAACATAGACAATCGATATTGTTTTACACGTTATCACGATTTTGAGTAAAAGTTTTGTAATTCCAATTATCGTAACGCACACTTGTACCTAACCTACTTTGCCAGTCTTTTGCTTTCATTTATTGTTAGTTAAACATAACTACGCAAATAAAACTTCAAAATATGATTTACTAAAAAAAAATTTCAAAATCCTTGGGTAAAGTTCTATACAACTTCATCATCATCATCATCATCATGTCAGCCATAGGACGTCCACTGCTGAACATAGGCCTCCCCCAATGCTTTCCACGTTGATCGATTGGTAGCGGCCTGCATCCAGCGCTTCCCTGCTACCTTTACGATGTCGTCGGTCCACCTTGTAGGTGGACGTCCCACGCTGCGCCTTCCGGTACGCGGCCTCCATTCCAGAACCTTGCTGCCCCATCGGCCGTCAGTTCTGCGCACTATGTGCCAGTGATAACTTATGGCTCGGAAACGTGGCCTCTCACTATAGGCCTTATACAGAAGCTCAAAGTTGCACAGCGTGCTATGGAGAGGGCTATGCTTGGTGTTTCTTTGCGAGATCGAATCAGAAATGAGGAAATCCGTAAACGAACTATACAACTTGATGTGGTACAATTTAGCCGACTAGGTGATAGTGCTTTTAAAAAATCGGAAAAAAATATAGCTTATAAATACCGAAAAATCTTTCAAATAATTGTAATCCACACTAATTTACGCTTCTAAATAATATATTAGAAACACCCTGTGATTAAATTTAACAAAATTACAAACTAAACATGCATTGTCAAAAGTTACTTGAAAACAATGAAAAAATACTTTTCAAAATAAAACACACGTGTTAATTGTCACGGCAAAAACCACATGGCCGATATTAATTGAATTTATTTGTGTATCGCTGAGTGTTGCAATTACAGACATTCAATAAATACTTTACGAAATATGAGGGTGGTACAATTTACCCGGCGGTACAATATACCGAACTCTCCCCTAAGTTTTCGTTTGTGGTCAGCTTGACTGTTAAAATAGTAGAATATTTATGACCTTACTAAGTACTTTATTCATTTCACTTTACTGTAACCCAAAACCCCAAAACCAGAATAGTTGTTGTTATTTATACCTACTTTTTACCATAAAATAAGACCAAGGCTTTATTATGGCGACCATGCCTTGAAATCGAAAGTGAAGTCACAAACTATCAAAATACTCGAATCATGAAACGCTATACCGCGTAACTCCCAAGTCCCAACTCGTGCTAAGAACATTCGATACGGGCAAAAACCGAGTATCGAGTACTCGCAACTTGAACCGATGTCTCATAAGTGCTGAGCAGAAAAACTATTACCGAGTTATCAATACGAGTTAAACTCGCCGCAGTCGCAGGAGCGTGGCGGTTTCGTCCGTGGCTGTGTGATAGCGTGGCTTTTTTAACCGACTTTCAAAAATAGAGGTTCTCAATTCGGTCAAATATTGTTTCTCTATTTAAAATATCTCTATTTAACTACTAAATTAAAGTAGGTACTCATCACAACCAAATAAGAAAAGTACCTTTTCCACTACGGCTTTAGGAATTTCCCTCGGGACAAACTTGACCTTCACTGGTTGGGTTTTTATTGGCGGTCAAGCTGTAGATCCTGGCTACACAGGAGTTGCAGCGGTGGGAACGAGAGGTGGGAATATTCCCGTATTTAACTATTTTTTCCCCGCAAATTCGTCCTCTTTGATTTCGATAAAAAGTAGGCTAACTAAATCAATTATAGGCAATAGTAGTATAACCTCCACTTGTTAGAAAAGCCGAGGTCAAATAGCTCGTAAAAGACATATTCAGTGAAAAAGAGTAACTACTAATACTGCTCGTTATGATATAACGCATATTATGCGAGCATCTAGCATTTCTACAAACTAAAAAAAAAATCTAGAATATCCTTGTAATAGTGGAACTATTGCGACTTTGCATAATAATATGAGGTAAATCATGATTGCCCTGATTATAGGCTCTTTTTACTAGCCTCAAGCTTTTAATAATTAAAAGCTTGGGGCTAGTAAGAATAATTATTATTATATCGGCAATAACAATCCCCGCTACCATCAAGCCACGGCCCTACCCTGCGGACGGGGTACCGTCAGCAAATATATACGTCTCGATATCGTCCACTCGTGGCGGATTTGTCAGACTGCGACTAGGGAGCGCGACGTGCTTCTCGGAGGACCGTCAGCAAAAAAGAGTGTAATTTAATTAAGTATTGTCATTACCTGTCAAAATGTACTATTCCTTTTTTGATCGAGTGATTCACTTTTGTTTTCATTTGAGAGCTAATATCCCCCTTAAAGTTTTTTTTTCTTTCTTTTTCACTTTGTGAATCTTGTTTTACTTTTTAATCTCTACTTCAGTTTGTCTTGGGCTTGTTTAAAAAAAATGACATCCAGACTGTTTGACAGACTTTGTAAGCACTATTTAGTAGGTGAAGCAATAAAGAAATTTTTGACTTTGATTTTGACTAACCTTATAAATCTTGGTATCAAAATATGGTGCAATATAAATCAACGACATAGTAATTTATTCATTCGGAATTATTTGTTAAAAATATCAACTTTTAAACGTATCTAACTTTTTTGCAGACGCTACAGTCCGTTCGGAAATTGAGTGAATGTTTTCCAATTTAATCGTATCTATTCTGCTTCTTACCTTGGTTGCGGTCCTAGCAGTAGTTTGAGTCCTAGGTTCTCAAATTTTGAGGTTTGGCTGGATCTCAAAATGACTCAAAATAGGCTAATCTGTACCTACCTAAGAAAGAAATACTTAGATGTCAAAGTCAAGTCAAAGTCAAAATTTCTTTATTTGTTTAGACTAATAAATAGTTCTTACAAATAGTCATTTTGCTCTTAAGGAGCCTCTACATGTCTCATAATCTTTTTACCCTACCAGCGCTTCGAGACCAACATTTGGCAAGTGCTGAGAAGAAGCGCCGCAACAAATTCAGTCACCACTGTCTGCCGGTTAATATAAATAAATAGAAATAGTAGTAGTAGTAGTAGTAGATGGAAATGGTGATAAAAGTTTGTCTGGAGAACCCTTAACTCAAGCTTGAGCATCCTCATTATCAAGTTAACTCTTGACTTCAGGAGTAGGACCTTTTTATTTACCAGAGGCAAATGGAGGATTTGGGCTACATTCCCCACCTTGGCCAGATGGGTTAGACATTTATAAAATAAGTTTCAAAATTGCTTTATACCGTTGCCATAAATTTCGTTCAAAGACTGGACAATGGACATAAACGTAAGACCAATACCGATTTACACACTGGTGTATTGGTCTAAGGCCCGGTTTCCACTAAAGCGGAGCGGAGATATGTATTGGATAACCAATCGGTGACCAACTAACCGCCTCTGTGGTGTAGTGGTAAGACCACCTGCTTCAGACGCAGAGGTCCCGGGTTCGATTCCCAGTGGGGGAAGATTTTTCTGTTCAGTTTGGTTGGTGGTAGGGCTTGTTTTAAGTCCGCCTGGCTAGCTACCACCATCTTACCTAAGTCTGACGCCATAACAATAATGTTAACAGCATTGTTGTGTTCCAGCAGTTAGAGGTAAGATAGCCAGTTCCTCCGTGGTTGAGGATTCCGGGTGAAGCTCGCTTCCACCTTCGGACTGATCGTCACCTGATGGTAAATCAGGATAAAAAAAAATCAGCAACCCACTAGGTGGACCGACGACCTGGTGAAGGTCGCGGCAGGCGCCTGGATGCGAGCGGCGCAGGACCGGTCTGTGTGGAAATTCTTGGGGGAGGCCTTTGTCCAGCAGTGGACGTCTTTCGGCTGAAACGAACGAACCAATCAGATTTTATTATTACCACATCTCCTCTCCGCTTTGCACATTGCGAAGGGCCGCTCCGCGCTGCTCTTTTGAAAAAATTGTCCGCCTGACACACCTCTTCTCTTTTCCGCACCACTTTACGTTGGTGGAAACGGTTTCCACTCCAAGTTATAGGCCCGGTTTCCAGGAAACCGGGCCTATAACTTGGAGCCAATATACCCAATGTGTGGCACCTAAGGCAATTTTTGACACGATACGAACGAGAAAACTTGAAAGGTTAAAAAGAAAATGATACAGATTCTAGTACTAGTAGTGCACAGTTTTAAAAATGTAACCATATCATTAAACGCTACGTTTCTCAAACGAATGCGTTTAATCAGAGGGACTAGTATCGTTAATGTGCACGCTACGTGCTCCCGAGATTCGCGAATAATTTAACGCAAATTGCCAAGTCACGTATGCGGGCTAATTCCAACTAAAGCGCGTGTCTGTATAGAGCTGGTTAGTTTGAAGCTAAAGAACACAAATTCTGCGAAACCTGCACCTGGATTTGAACGGCCATGTAACATTGTTAATACATCCACGTGGTCGTCATAACTTCGCCCCGACTTTAAGTCACGTGCAAAAATATAGATGGCATTATTGCACTTTTTAGTTGCGCTTGAAAATGAGTGCCCCCTGAGGAATTTCATTTGTTTAACTTATGGACTTGTTGAATATGCGATTAAAACACCCTGCACTTTTAGTGGGCCGATGGGCTTCCAATTTGTATAAGGAATCGGCCAATACAAAATTGTCTGTGTAGTTAATGGGTAAATGTGGGCAGTTCTATGTTCATACTGACTAACTGCCCGACCAAACTTTCGGCCGACTAAAATCCCGTACTCTACAGATTGGGTGACTTATTTATTGTTCCATGATCATACTAACTAGCTGCCTGACCAAACTAAGCCTGAGTTACACCACCTAAATTTGACCGTAACTATAACGACAACCGGTGTTTTTTGTACGGAGTTTGACAGATTTTTAACGTTTGTCAAAGTTAAGGTATGATGGTGCAACCGAGCCTAAGGTTTTGTAGTCTGTAAGGTGTCTCTTGTTTATTTTATTGAACAGGGCGCTATAAAACTAATTACACTATTCACGTTAGCACAATGTGACGGTACGATTCTTAGGCTGGCTTGCACCATCTTACTTTGACAAACGTCAAAAATCTGTCAAACTTCATACAAAAAACATCTGTTATCGCTGTAGTTACGGTCAAAGTTAGGTGGTGCAACTCAGCCTTATTATATTAATTAAGTTGTATCAGCTCCATACATTTCAAGGAGCCAGCAAGACTCGGCGAAGATATTTAAAAGTTATTATAACAATTTGCTGTCGCGACGACTCACTACGGCAGCCCAACTGATTGAATGTACTGGCTGAGTAGTTAACGGCTTTAATGAAACTTTAATGACATTTTAGCTTGAAGCCAAGCTCTGAAGTAGCATTTTTATTATAAGTACAAATCAAAGCCTTCAGGATGGACAGAAGTATATCTTTTACGTAAAAGAATTTTGATAAATAAATGAGAATGATGATAATAAATCTGCCTGTTGCTTAGCTCGCTTTAAATCTTATCCATACAAACTTTGGACCACCGACCGTTTCACCTCATTCCCTACGAGATTCTTCTCTCTAATTTGCCAGAGGCAAATGGAGGACAGGAGGACAGTCCTTACTCACCTTTTCCATTCACAAGAAAAGTTAGGGTGGTACTATCCAAGTCTTTCAGAACTTCATAGCTAATTCCGGAACCAGGGTTAATTCATACAGGCAATAAATACAATAGATAATAACAAGTTCTAATTCAAATCCTTGACCACACCCTCATAGTTTTCACGACTTACGGTAGTTACTTTTACTCAGCCGTCGGTGTTAGTTATTGCATATTATAGGCGAACATCCTTGATATGTAGATGTACAGTCGATAGCACAAGAGACTTGAGGATTACTATGAGGTCTCATAGTGCGCGTGGACGCACATGGTCCCAGAACCTATTCATAGATATTATTTATATTTGAGCGGCGGAGTGACTGACACACACGAACCAATCACAGAGCTCTATTCTTGTTGGTGCTTCACTTAAGCAAGTATCGTTTGAATACGGGTGCATTACATTTTTGGTGTAAATTCTCACTTATTTTAACTAAACAAGATGCTCTAATGATAAATGTTTCGTTGACTGTACAAACAAGAACACAAAACACTGTACGAATCAATATGCGCAATTTGTATTAGAGTTATGTATACGATTTACCGGTGTAACATGAAATGACTTTAGAAATATGTGATTTTTATTACTTGCCTACCTTAATGCTTTTCTCTTCAAGTGTACGTAACAATAATTTCGGGAAATGTAAAAGTAAAATCAGGTGTTAACACTAGTTAAATCATGCGCGGTAGCAATTTATTTGAGAACCACCCGCTTCGTCCACTGGGGTGAGCAAGCTATTAGGCCTAAAAAGGATAATACTATCATTGAATTTTTGTTTAAAACTTCTGGCGCGTAGCATTAGTGTAGCGTGGCGCTGATCTTATGTTTCACAGCAACTGTGGCTAACTGTTAGGTACTCCTGGGGAACATAAATCTGTCAAGTCAAACTTAATTCTCGCTATCTGTATGTCAGAAGTACAATAAAGTAATACAAATTCAAAACCTTTATTGCATGTTACTTTACTGTTTATAGTGGTTTTACAAATAGAGGCAAAATAAAATACCGTAGCGTCTTTCGCTACGGTTCTTCGTGGTTATATTCTTACGAATGCGAGATGAAAGTACAGTATTGTACTGTTCCAATTACCTATCACACATTAGTGTGGAACAAACAGGAATTGTGAAGACCACTCCTCGAGCTAAATATTTTGACATTTAATGTACTTACATAAGTAAAAAATTACAATAATATATTTCAACATTTTTACACTTTGGCATCCCAAACTAGACAGCCGGCAGCAGGCTGGAGTGAACTAGATGCGAGTGGCTAGAGTTGAAGAGGAGGCCTATTTTCGAAGGCGAACCTCCTAAAAGGCTGTTATATAAGATAAGATAGATCCCAAACTAAGCAAAGCTTGTGCTATGGGTATTAGATAACGGATAATAAACTCTTTTAAATACTTTTTTGTACATTACAAGCCAGCTTTGCCAAAGTCCTGCATTGTCACAGAACCGTGGTCACCTTCGCCAGTCCGCGTGGCATGGTAGGGCATAAGCTACGGCTTCCTCACACAAATCCATTGATTTCCGTTCGTTGTTCGTCCGCTTTAAACTTAACGTGCATTGTTTATAGCTTTGATAATTTCGCGTCAAAATATAGAATTACTGTAAGAAAATGCCGTGTAATTTAGTTTTGGGTTTTTTTAGAACCAAGTGTTATGGACGTACAACTTTAAATATAAATATAGTAATAGTAATGTCTAAGTAATGTCGTTTTGAATTTGAATTGAATTTGAATTTGAATTATAATGTCAATAATGACTGTATCACGTCCTTGACCGCTCCATTCATTATCTACTATCTCACAAAACGTTTGTTTGGCGTGTTTTACTTACGTTATTTACTTTGTAGACATCACTATGAAAATCAAACTATAATTACAGTAGTTATTTTGACGATCTTAACTTTCCATATATGTATATTACCGAATAAATAACGGGTTAGTGGAAAACAAATCACTTTTTTGTCATTTTTCCGCTTTTGGACCACACATTGGTCTCTAAAAAGCCACAAAGTACCTAAACAAACATATGTATAACATTACCCTTCTTTGCTCCGTGAAGTCGAAGTGAATACGTCAAACACGTGTAACTACACGTAATTATAACATAACAAATCGATAAACACATGAAAACAGGTGTAAGAGCGCACCAATAACGAAAGCCTTAATTAACCGAAAACAAATCTTGGAGGCAATAACGTTGATTCATTAAACAATTTTAATTTGCAGTAATTCATCGCTGCCGGTTGCCGTCGCGTTTTGGGCGGGCGGCGCGAGTGTAGGGCGGGGACGGGGCGAGATATTACTAAAGCTAAGTTGCACCACCTAACTTTCACCGTAACTATAATGATACCCGGTGTTTTTTGTGTAGAGTTTGACAGATTTTTGACGAGTTATAGTTAAAGTAAGATGGTGAAACCAACCTTAAAGTTAATTGTGACCAGTACATCACAAGGACTATTCTTCTTCTTGTCTTGTCGTCAACCTAAAGAAACCTACTCAATGTCAGCCCAAAACTCCGCCACAAGAGCGGCGTTGTCAGTAGCCTTTATTAATTAATCTTCCTGCGTGCAGTTGTTTGGGCACGCAGGGCACGACATCATGAGCTTCGTCGACTGGGGAACACAAGCACACTTGCACTCCAAGTTTGAGACATCCAGAATCCCCATCTGAACAGGACCTGTAAAGACTAGGACTGTATAATTTAAGCCATGATGGTTTGATTGAGCTACGAAGTATATCCAATGCCTAAGATAGCTGACATATTGTCTGATACCAAATGATGACTTCATGTTACAACGTCATCAATGGCTGGATTTAAAATACTGCTTGCACCTCAAAGGTGACTGAGGTTTTCCGCCACTTCTTTTCAGCACCAGCCCATATGATGTCCTGAAGTGGTTGTAGGACAAGCTATATTTTTCAGACGTGTATAAGCGCACTGGAAACTTTGATTTTGACTTTGACCTCTATTGCACGCTATTCCATATAAATAAAGGATCTAGCTGGCTGGAATATGGATTAAAAAACCTTTAAATACTGAAAAAGTTGGCAAAAAAATCGCTACCCGAGCTTCCCTTGCCGCCTGCCAAATAAAGCTTTAAGTAACATCATTCGAATATTAATTTTTGCCCTGGGATGCTTTCGTGATGAATTTTATTATTGCCAACGTCCCCCTTGAATTCAAATGGGGTCATTAGTTTGAAATTGATAACACACTTCAAGGGAATCATTTTGCATGGCCAGTTTTCGGTAATTTAGTATTGGTACGTGCTCATTAAAGGCTAAATTATTGATGTTTTAGAGACCTTTACTTTATTTATTGGTAAAGTTAGTGCGTGCTCGCTTGTGTTTTAATATCGGTAAAAGATCTGTTTTTGAAATTCCTGTTTTTATGTTATTATTGCATTTTAGGCTTGTAAACACATGTAGGTACCTATTACGAGTATTAAGCGAACTCACCACTTGAACTCAAAATTTTAATGGGACTTAATAATAATGCTCTAGTGTCTGTAATAACTGCTAAATAAATAATAATAATAATGTGGAAATCCTTGGGGGCGGCCTTTTTCCAGCAGCGGACGCGCATTTGGCTGATACAGAAATCATAATACCTGAGTCTACTAAAAAATAAATAGTTGATATATTTTTGGTACATCATCATAATTATTTCAACTTAGGTCGAACAGTTTTTACTTATTAACACTTTTTGTAGTGATTGTAATGTAAAAGTTTACTGAGTTGTTAAGTTCATCTCTGCAACAAGTAACCCAAATTGCAAATCTCTGTTTCGTGTAAACAGTAGCATTTTTCAGTCGCCATTTCCATTACAGATGGTATTATTGTACCCAAACTCCTGTTTAAAATATAGGATTTGTCTCTGGCCACATCAGAAAGCAACCTTACATAATCATTTACATTAGAATAGATAAGTCAGCCAATAACTTTGCCGAACCAATCAACCAACGTACAAACAAACCTTGTGAAAACACTAACAAGGAAAGCGGGCTTTAGCGAAACAGGTAAACAAGTGAAAAGTTGTGCAAAGTGACACACCTAGAGGAAAATTTATATTAGTTGGGGAACAATAGAAAAGGTTCTAAGCAAATCGCGGAGTTTGTGAACTATCGTGGAGTAATCTTCGGGTGTAAATCGGCTCACGAATGGGAGAGTCTGTTTTCGTAGCTGACCATTAGATGCACTCATGGTATTAGAGATCATATTATAAACCAGATTTGAGCATATCATGTTTTGTTTTACTTAATTTGGAAAATAAATTCATTTTTATTGTTATTCTATAATTTCTTAATCGATTTCAAACCTAATTAAATTATAATCCAATTTTATCATTTCCATTTACAAATTTTCTTGCCAACCGAAATAATCAGCTTACTTACTATGTGCTGATTTTCATAGGTTATTTTTAGAATATTACCACGCTCAATAAATAAAACTGCCATCCCGATAGATCATTACCAAGCAATTGCCTTTATTCAGAGACTGCACTTTAAACTCTATTCACCAATCAGTCTACAGTTTTTTTAGTCGGCCGATAGTTTGGTGGGGCTCTTAATCAGCATGAACATGTACCGGATTTGGTATCGGCCGATTCCACATACAAATTCGACACAGACCCAGCTATCGGCCGACAAAAAGTTTGTAATCTGCGGGATGTCTAAATGGGACTATTCCCACCTCTCTTTCCCACCACTGCAACTCCTGTGTAGCCAGGATCTACAGCTTGACCGCCAATAACCCAACCAGTGAAGTTTGTCTCGGGGTAAAGGTAAACTGTCATTGGACTCTCAACGAAATTAATCAGAAGAACATACATAACATACGTATAAAGGCGAAACTGCCGCTTACGCCTTTTTCCAATTATTTAAGCAATGATTTCATTTTGCTCTAATCTATAACGTCAGCAAGAGAAAAAATTTTTTTTTCCATTAGATACAAAATAAAATTTTAGGCAAATATGTGCAAAACTACGCCACGTATAAAGCCCAATCATACGATTCGTCAATCTATACGAGTAGTTGCTTACATAAATATATATTTTTTATAATCCAAATCTTAAATAAAGCCATGAAAATATTAGCAAATTGTTTTATTTATAAATTATGACACATTATATAGTTATTTAATTTTTAGCGTTAAGAGTCGCATCTCAAACTAATTTGAAAATTATAAATAACTTGAAAAAATCGAACTGCCTAAGGCATCGTGGGTTCAATTCCCGCCTTAGGCAGTTCGATTTTTTCAAGTTATTTATAATTTTTAAAAATATGAAACATTATGTTAAAAGACCTAACTAAATCTCGAGCACAGTATATGGGCGTATTTGCGTTAAAACGTAATAACGATACATTAATCAACTTTTTCTAACTGATTTATTATTGATATAGCACATGATAACATTTAAAATAATTACATGCATAAATAAAGAGAGTAATCGCTTAAAATATTATATTTACGTTGTCATTTAAGTCTCTTTACGTTGAACAATATACATGAAATTATAGAAATGTGACGACGTAAAAGGGCAATGCGTAAAATCTCAAAATATATAAGAAAAATATAAAAATTGATAACAGCAGTAGCAAAAGCATTACATGTTAAGGCTAAATGTGAAATTTCATTAAATTCGTTTTAGTAGGTCAGAAGATATGACCCAAAAATATGGTTCTGGCCACTAAAATGGCTCTCCTGTAAAATTTACTTTTTTCACTTACGCCAGTATACGTAGGAGCCATCGTAGGAGGAGTTCGAAGTTAAGGTTCGACTTCCCTCCGTTGCAAAGCGGATGACAGGTGACAAACGAAGGTTTAGTAACTTTCATGAAAAAGATATGCACCACGGACAATAAAACATTAATTAAGGGGGCCTATCCTAAGAGCTATTAGCTACATGCCAATAATATTTTTCACAAAATCGCTTAAAAGCACGGAAATTTAACAGTGTCGCGACAAAATCGGTGTAATAAATTGCAGAAACAGATGTATGTTGTATTGAGTTAAGCATTAGGTCATATTATTATGCGGGATGTCTGAAGAAAATGTTTCAAGTCCTCAATTCGCGTACCGTATCACACGATACAGTCTGCTCGCGACAGGCTCGCACCCGTTCTTTGTCAGTAGACGCCTCTCGTTAGTTCGGCGGGAACAGGCTACATTATATCGCCGATACATTTTAGCTCAGCTATAGGACAGCGCTGGCGAAATTGACGTCAAGCCGGAACAAGGATAAAGTCTATCTATAAAATAATCTGGGGAAATATGGGATGCCCAAGCAGTTATTTACAGAATAACCTAGGAAATATGGTAGAGTGTCGAACAAAGTAAGGTACTAGATTAAAATCACCGTCGTCATCATTTCACCCTTTTGCAACTAGGCGTAAGTTCAACCAATGAGCGCCGCAAAGCACGATCTCCTTTGCGTTTTTATTGCGTGACACTACACTCGACTAGCTAGACCATCCACTATCATGAGAGCCATAATTAAAGTGACGATGTGGTTTAAATCTCTACGACTACTCTAAAAAGTAGCTGCTAAGGTCGGCTAGAACGAATCTCTTCCTAAAGACAAGCTCCCATAAGATTGATAACTGCACTACCTCTGAAATATAATACATTTGAAATAAATAGGTACTTGAAGTTGGATCAAAATTCACTTGAGAGTGTTACTCTCTTTTAAACACTGGGCCTGGGCTAAGAAATTTGCCCGGGCCACGATGCAGGGGACATCTTTAAAAACCCCCACAGGTGGGGGCTGGCGGGGCGTTTGCCCGGGCCCATTCTTTGGAGGGCCGCTCTCGGTACTTCTCTGATCAGCAGAGCTGACCGAGCAGCGGCATAGAGCAGACCGTAACCCGCTACGGCGGGCCGGGGGTCCTGTTTTACCAGGGCCGCGAGGAGAAAACCTCTATAAAAAACAACTGGAGGAGGGGATTGGGGGTTCCCTCGAAGCCAGAGAGGCTTGCTCGTGAGCGAGCCTCTAGCCCGAGGCGGAGCTGCGGACGAATGTCCAACCAGGACAATAACTCGCGGCTCCATTTCTTTGGGCTCTGGTGGAAACCGTCGGGTTTTAGTGGGTAGGCCCCGCCTTTAGTGGGTAGGCGGGGAGAGTCCCACATAACCCACTGGCCGTCCCCATAGACCAGTGGGGGTATGCGCAAAGCATTACCCGACGAAAAAAAAAAAGGCCCTCTGTAGTCTGACCCTGGGGAGTTAATAAGATGAAATCCTCTATTGCTACTGGCGTTGCAACGACGTTGCTCCTGTAGTGGAGACTAAATAATTTGGTAATAATGTCGAAAATAAACGCTCATCTTCATCCATATCCAAGAAGGCATTAAAATTTAGACACGCGTGTATGAGCTAATAACTTAAGACATATAGGCATAACGTTATTATATGCATTAAATACAGTAACACGGCTGAAATGGATATTCAGTAAGCTGGAAAGCGATCGCCGGTTGAATTCAAATTCCCTATTAACATTAACAAGCATTGCAAATGTCGGGGTATGGCGCTAGTGGTGGCGGCAAGCGGGATCAGCTCATTTTTTTTAATAACTGAGACTTTTGTTGATGTCTATGTCTGAGAGTCCTCCGCCTGGACATGGGGGAGCCTGGCTTACCTGGAAGTCTTTAAATAGACTTCGGACGCAGGTCAGCCGTAGTAAGGACAATCTGGTCAGGTGGGGATTCTTGGATGGCTCAAACTTGGAGTGCAATTGCGGTTTTGTTCCCTAGTCGATAAAGCACATGATGTCGTGCCCTGCGTGCCCAAACATGTGTGTAAATCTTTTGTGGTGAACTTTTATGGGCGTCGGTAATCACTTACCATTCTAGTGACCTGTTCGATTGCCTCCTGTCCCATAAAAAAAGGATTTTTGTGGTTGAACAGTCTGACAATATTTTCTGAGTTTCTTGCGCTGCTTCTTCTCAGCACTGGCCCATTTTTTGTCCCGAAGCAGAAGTAGGGGTAATACTAAGTGGGACGTGTAAAAGTGCATCTTAAAAGCCTACTTGCAGAAATTAAATGAGTTTCATGAATTTTTATAAATAATATGCTGGTTAATAGCGCACCCAATTCCTATAAGATGTTTAAGGTGACAGATGTCCACTAGCATTGTAAATAATCTTGAAAATGTCCTTTAATCCTTGATGATGTCATTAAAACCAGCCCGCTGCAACTGAGGCTCGAACTTACCCCACGCGGGCCCGACAGGCGCAGCGTGTAGCGAGTATAACTTAATTATATTACTAGCATGTCCGGTGGCAACGCTCGCAACCAAATCATGCCCCAGACACGTTTCGTATGAATTAGGCTGCATAACAGTAGTATAGCGGTGATTAGTACAGCTAACTGTGTTATTAAATGCGCTTTTAGAAGCGAAGGCATGTTTTTGATTGTCTAACTTTCTGAACATTCAATAATATTGTAATTTAAGATTATTGTGTTCCAGTCATCCACCAGCACAATTATTTTGCATGTCTCATAATCGGGCAGAGCCTAAAGCAGGGTCTAAAAACTTTGAAGCTTTGGAGCCATAATATTTTTTGCGGTATGTTGCAAGGGCCATAACAATTTTATTTTTTCTGCCCACCTATGCAAACATAGGCTTAGTCTTAAGCTGTCGCGGGCCGGATTGATGGCAGTGGCGGGCCGGATATGGCCCGTGGGCCGTGTTTTAGAGACCCCTGGCCTAAAGTAAATCGCTCGACTATTGTAGCGAGCCCACTCGTAACACAAGCATATTTAGCTTACCACGAGGACCTAACAGGATCTTTAAAAAAATACGATATTGACAAGCAATATTGCCCTACTATCCTAAGTCCTTTGTATTTGACGTTGCAACCAGCAGCCGTCACTTGCAAGAGTTACCTCATATTTCCGTTAAACAGTTACAAAATTATACTTTAAACATAATATATAGAAAGCACCCAGACAAACGTAATGCATGTTATTCGGCGATCGAAGCCATTGATACCATAGCGTCGTTCATCTGAAGGTATTTTTTTAAAGATTATTAGTAATTTGTTATTACACAAAATACTAATACTCCCGTTAGCCCCTCGTACTAAGCTAAATGGGCTTGTACTTATCACGAGTGAGCTCACCACAATAGTTAAGCGGCGGCGGGGACCGAACCCGCGTTCCCCGGATCACGAGTCGGCCAGTCCGACACCTTCAAGCTATTCGGCTATCGTGGCTTCAGATATCATGGCTTATCCCATTAATGTGTTTTCTGATGTCCTATAATAAATAAATAAGGGTTTATAGTCTCCCCGAGCACTCAGCCCGGGCTTACGCCAATTTGCCCGCACATATCATAATTATCCAGGATAATAGGGCAAAAGTGAAATTAAAGGGCAGTCGTTAATGGTTATGTGAGCGCAGTGTGTGTCTGTAGCACCAGCTTTTACAGTTCAGCAAGTTAATTTCGTGATCTGAACTGCACTTCCAGCAGCCCGTCAAAACTGACAACAAATAAGGTATATAAAAATGTATCATAAAAACAATATTCACGCACAAAATACTGACAATTATCTCAAATATCTTTGCAGCTTTATAACCAACTAGCTGACCCGGCGAACTTAGGTTTAAAGACTTTTGTTTCACATAAGAACTTGTAATTAATATATTTATTTATCAATAAACAGTTCACTTAAAATTAGATTTTCTTAAATTACAAATTCCTATCATTATTTTGAGCGCAGCGCAGCTATTTTACAAACATTTTAATTCGAACTTTGTACCGCCTATGTTATCTTTTAAATCAGTCCAGTAGTTTTGGAGCCTATTCAATTCAAACAAACAATCATATCTCTCCTCCTTTTAATATAAGTGTACTAGTTCGAGCCAACCTAAGTCGTCGTATATTACGACAGCGTCATAATCACGCAGCCGCCCTCCAATTATATCGTTAATTGCTCATAATTTAGCTTAATGCGAGCCTGCGATAATTGATATGTCCGTGTATGGACAGTGTTACAGATATACAAACATGTACACACAATGTACAAGTAAGTAGTGGCACCAGTCTTGACTAAGGCTGGTTTTAGTATCACGCGGACTGACAGTGCGGATCGCTCCGCACAGCCGATCTGTATGAACTGCTAGGGAGCGAGCGGTTCCTCTGGACCGCATTACTCTAAAACGCTCCCTAGAAGTTCATACAGATCGGCCGTGCGGAGCGGGTCCGCACCGGACGGTCCGCGTGACACTAAAACCAGTCTTAAGGTCCTATGTCCCCTAGATGGGGCAGAGGGCGTCCACAACAGTCTTCCATCGCGTTCGGTCTTGAGCTTCGCGTTTGATCTCACTTCAAGTCTTGCCGATTCTTTTTCTGGCTCCAGTAGCGGTCTTCTTACTTCTTCTTTAGAAACTATAGGTAATGAATGGGTACTACGAGTACAAGTCAAAGTAAATTTTAACGCCAAATTTTTCACTGTAACATATCACTACACTAAGCTTCAGACTGTTCATTTCACTTCATTTCTAATGATTTCCTGACAAAATTCATTTTATAAAAAGCATCTCAGTTTAACCGTGAATCAATTTTCCATTAACTTTAAAATATAATATTCGTTAGAAGTGGTACTACTTTATCAATTTCAATTACTCTACTAATTCGTATAGTAAGTATAACAGTATTATGTCAGGGGAGGAGTATTAACTCGAAAGCAAATTATACATAGCATTTAAAAAATGTCGTAACTCTATGAACATTTGAAGATTCTTTCCTTTTAAAAATAGTCTATTAGTTACGTATGTTCCTACCTAACGCAACTAAATGTCAAAAAAGTGCTTTCCTTCCACGTGATGACGTCAGTATGTCAAACCAAACAATAATCCAAACACCCATGATAATTAAAAACATTACTAATGATTTAAAACCCAAATACTCCAATTAGTCTGACCTAACTCGCAAAAGGCAAAATCCAACCTATTTTAAAGCCACCATTCATGCCACAGCCAAAATCTAAAGTAACAAACTCAACTGAAATTGAGTACACCAGAACGAAAAAGAGTCTCTGTTAGTTTGCCCCCAAAACGTTCGCCCGTATACAGACTTCGTATGGACGATCGCATCTATAGGGGACACTCGGACCACTCTACCTTTTTGTGTACTCTTGCGCTTTGAGTTGCGTCATAGATTAAAGGTATACAAGCGCAGAAGTGTGCATTTTAAAATGGAAAACCAGCGGCCTTTATTACTGTGTCACGACATAAATGATAGAATTTCGATATCTGTTTAATTATAGTTTCGATATGTCCGTATGTCTGTCTGTCCGAGGTTTTTTAATTAAACGTTTTAAAGCTTGTACTGTCTTGTATAACGGGCTAGCTGACCCGGCGAACTTCGTACCGCTTGTGTTCATCAGGAATAATGTAGGATTCTAATGGTCAAAGAATTTTTCAAAGCGGTCCAGTAGTTTCGATACCCATAAAACTAAAAAAAAATACTTAATCTTTCCTCTAAGTAATTGATATTACGTAAATTGCAAAAATTTGTCTATAAAAATAATTTACATTTTATGATGGTGGGGCCCATTGGCCTAGTGCTACAGCGTTAGCTACAGCTCCGTAGCAATGTAGCACTGCACGACTACGAAAGCATAGTCGTTGACTGGCCACACGTAGGCTCGTCGTAGCGCCTACGAGGCTTTCGTAGTCGCTCATACTACGAAATTACCAAATCAACATGAATGTTTTTGGTAGCAAAATAAAGATTAATAATTACTTTAATTCCACGAATTATAGCTATTTTGGAGGATAAGTATTTGGTAAAAGCTGTTTCATACAAAGGCTTGCATGGATTTTATAGAGGCACCAGTAGGGCAACTCTTGAATTTTAAGGATGAGTTGCACCACCTAACTTTGACCGTGACTATAACGATAACCGGTGTTTTTTGTATGGCGTTTGACAGATTTTTGACGTTTGTCAAAGTTAAAGTAAGATGGTGCAACCCAGCCTAAATATTTTCTATTTATTTTTTATAGGTACTATTTAACGTTGCGGGGTCTCCACTCCAGGGTCTTTCTGGCCCAACGATCCTAGTTCATCCGTGCAACGTGCCCTGCCCATCTCCATTTACGGCTCTCAATCTCTTCCACCACGTCGCTGATCCTCGTCTTTTCTCTGATCCACTCGTTCCTTTTGTGATCTTGTAGGGAGACGCCAAGCATATGTCTTTCCCTTGCTCGTTGTGCGACTCGGAGTCTCTCAGCAGACTTTTCTGTCAACGTCGTGGTCTCCATCCCATACACGAAGACCGGCAGTACACACTGGTTGAACACCTTGGTCTTTAGGTGTTGAGCAATTTTCTTGGAGCGTAGAACATGGCTGTACAACACCCGCGGCATGGGAAGACCGCCTAAACGATGGACAGAAGATATCCAGCATCAGGCTGGAGTGAACTGGATGCGTGTGGCCAGGGACAGAAATCGGTGGAGGGTTGAAGAGGAGGTCTATGTTCGAAGGCGAACCCAAAGGCTGACATAGATAGATAGATAGACTATTTAACGTACGTCGACGCAACTCACAGCAATGCCTGTGAACTATAATCTGAGCCACCGGACCCTGAGCTTGGGCGGGCGGCCGCTAAGTAGCGGGCACTCAGGGCGGGCGGCGCGATCCCCGCTAAGCTCATTTCCCAGCTTTGGTTTTATAAAACTGGGTAAATTCCAACACAAAGTTGCGGAGGTGCGAAGAATGGAGGCGGTAGTTGATAATGAATGCACTGTGTGTGGTGGGGTAATGGTACGGACATCAAAAGGTTATTTATTGCTCAGAAAAGGTGTATTAGGGCTATTTGCAACCTGGAACCTGGAATTTTAACACCGCCCTGCCTGTATATTTTAGATGTAAGTATGTTTGTAAAATCGAATGGTCACTATTTCACACAATCCCAAGACCAAACCCATAGAAGCCTAAGAAACCCTCATAAACTAGTACTCGAGTTGGTACCAAAAACTAAACGTTTCCAAAAAAATTGCTTTTCCATGTGTAAAACCATATTTAACAAAGTACCAAATCACTTGAAGAGCCTTCCTTTCAATTGTTTCAGGTCGATGTTACGTAGATGGCTATTGGAAAGAGCTTACTATTCGGTTGATGAATTTTTAAAAGATAAAATAAACTAATCAATATTATTTATGACATAATTATTTAAATAGATTATATGCTTGGTGACATTGAATTTGACATTGAATTTAAATTGACTGTTGACATTTTATTTTGTTTAATTGACTGATTGTTGTATTTTGATGTATTTGATATCCATGTGGCTTGTTAAATTAGATTATTATTGTCTACAAATTGGTCTACTATTATTACTATTACTGATTTGCATGCTACATTTAAATGGCTAAGTAGGAAAAGGTCTTATTATTCTTAATAACATCACCACTGTGTACATACCCTATTTAAAGCAAATAAAGATATTTTTATTTGTATTTGTGATCTGTATTTCAAGACTAAGGCCCAGAACAGACGGTGAAACGCAACTGCAACGAAACTGCAACTTTGTGATGATTCTGTGTACCTACCATGAGTTTACGTTAGGTGTGCTCGCTAGCGAAAACGTCAAAAATCTCCATAGAGATTTTGTTTCTTGAAAGTAGCCGCTAGGGGCGTTGCACAATATGTCATACAATTAATGTCATTTTTTTACGCAGTCGCTAGCGAGCACACGTAACGTAAACTCATGGTAAGCACACTGATGAATGAAACTGAAACTTTCAAACTGTTCGTGTCATGTGTGGTCTCTCAACGGACTCTATGGCAGAAACTTAGATGCAACTCAAAAGTAACTAGCAGTTGCATTTTCGTTGCAGTTGCGTTTCACCGTCTGTTCTGGGCCTAAATGTAAAAGTAGACTGATTGTCTTAGGCTGGGTTGCACCATCTTACTGTGACTTTAATAAACGTCAAAAGTCTGTCAAACTCCATAAAAAAAACACCGGTTATTGATAATGTTACGGTTAATGTAAGATGGTGCAACTTAGTCTTAAAATGAGATATTGTTCACTAATATTGTGTCACTTCACTTATGAACAACTCATCAACTTGATTGTAAAATGAATTAATCTGTATTTCGCATTGTTGCTTCATTCCTTCGTAACTTTCAGCCAAATTTAAATGATGTCTACTGCGGGACAAAGACCTCCACCACACTACGTTTCTTAGTGCAAAATTGATGTACCGAATAAATATAATATACAGTATTTCTCTTCTCATCTAATAGAATAGTTCTAATGTTCATTTTCTTTTGTTCACAGGTAAGTCTTTTGAAACCTTCATTCATTCAATTGTAAAACGGCTATCTGATTCAACTTCAAATGTAAGTTTTCTTTTGATGTATCCCTTTACTATTGTTATTCTATATTTTTACTGATAGTGTGTTAGTATGTTTGCAAATAATTCTTTTTTCTATCTATCTATAAAAAATCGCCTTGAAAAAATAAAGAGGATAATATAAATGTTACAGTCAAAACTCATAATCGGTCAAAACCACTTTTAAGTAAGTAAGAGGCTTTATTGTGTACTAGCGGCCGCCCGCGACTTCGTACGCGTGGACAGGATCCACGCGTACGAAGTTTACCCCCTAAGTTTAAGTTTTACCCCCTTCATCTATCGTACGCTGTTTAGATTTTTTCATACAAATGTTTTTTCCCGCTAACTCCCGTTCACGTTGGAATTTCGCAATATCCTGTTGTAACTAAGCTTTAAGTTTACTAAGGGACCTGCATGCCAAATTTCAAGCGTCTAACTTAAGCGGTTTAGATTTTTCATACAAAAGGATTTTCCCGGTAATTCCTGTTCCTGTGGGAATTTCGGGAATTCCTTTCTTAGTGCACCTCTACGGTACCTAAGCTACGTCCCTTATAAATTTCAAGTGCCTACGTTTAGCCGTTTAGGCTGTGCGTGGGTATGTCAGTGAGTCAGTCATACAAAAGGAATTTCCCGCTAATTCCAGTTCCCGTGGGAATTTTGCAATATCCTGTTGTAACTAAGCTTTAAGTTTACTAAGGTACCTGCATGCCAAATTTTAAGCGTCTAACTTACGCGGTTTAGATTTTTTCATACAAATGTTTTTTCCCGCTCACTCCCGTTCCCGTGAGAATTTCGCAATATCCTGTTGTAACTAAGCTTTAAATTTACTAAGGTACCTGTATGCCAAATTTCAAGCGTCTATCTTACGTGGCTTAGATTTTTTCATACAAATGTTTTTTCTCGCTAATTCCCGTTCCCGTAGGAATTTTGCAATATCCTGTTATAACTAAGCTTTAAGTTTACTAAGGTACCTGCTTGCCAAATTTAAAGCGTCTAACTTAAGCGGTTTAGATTTTTCATACAAAAGGATTTTCCCGCTAATGCCCGTTCCCGTGGGAATTCCTAAGTATCCTATAACCTGCCCAGGAGTATGAAGAGTAATTGTACCAAGTTTCGTTAAAATCCGTCGAGTAGTTTTTGTTTCTATAAGGAACATACAGACAGACAGACAGACAGACAGACAGACAGACAGACAGACAGACAGACAGACAAAAATTTTACTGATTGCATTTTTGGCATCAGTATCGATCACTAATCACCCCCTGATAGTTATTTTGAAAATATATTTCATGTACAGAATTGACCTCTCTACAGATTTATTATAAGTATAGATGAACAAAAATTGACTGCAAAAATCAGTTAAAAGTGGTTTTGACTGATGTCCTTGGTCAAAACCACTTTTGACTGGAAAAATCAGTCAAAAGTGGTTTTGACCAAGCGCGTTAGTCAAAATCACTTTTGAGTGCAAAATTTTATTCATCCTACCGAACAATTTGATTTATTGATTGACTGATTTTTGCACTCAAAAGTGATTCTAACTAACGCGCTTGGTGAAAACCAAACCTTGGAAAAATCAGTCAAAAGCCATTTTGACTGTAACATAAATACAATTAAAAATAAAATGCCACCTTCATCTGCATCCTCCTACATCCTTCGGCACCGTCCTCAAAGTCCGCAAGCTGAATGAAATTTCAGTAATTTCGTAAAGCGAATGCAAGGTACGGGTCCCAGCGGATTTTCTTACGATCCACGCTTTGCTTTGTTTTGCAGTAGGGATGTTGATATCCGTAACCGTAACCGAAACTATCGGATATCCGAAATAATAAAAATATCCGTAACCGAAACCAATTCAAAAGTTTCGGATAATTTCGGATAAGGCTAAGTCTAAATCTTAATATTTTTTAATACTTGTTACTTGTCTGGCATTACCTGGCACCATCTTATATCCCCGCCTGTTTTACCTTTAATATTCATACGTCAAAGTACATAAAGTGGCTATGTGGGTCGCGCGCGCGCAGCATCTTGCTATTTGAATTTTATTTTATTTTATTTTTATAAAACACATGAAAAATTACAATTTTCAAAAAAAAAATTAACAAAATTATTTTGCTTAGACCTAGATTTACATTTTTAAAATTCTATATCCGTAACCTAAATTATCCGAAACTTTCGGATAATCCGAAATGATTTCATATTTGTAACTGTAACCGAAACTGATATAGTATTTTTACAATATTCGTAACCGTGTCCATAACCGAAACTTCATAGCCTTAACATCCCTGTTTTGCAGTCTATTTGAGGGCCCGTCCAGCGTCATCAGACCCGTCACACCGTGCAATCCCTACAAAATGTAGATACAAAATCCGTTTCACTATGAGTAGGAAAGGGTCTGGTTAGTTGGTTTTAATGTGTTAATAGCAAACGCCTGCGGTGGCGCTTATTGGGTATGCAATAAAGGTGGTTATTGCTTGCGCCAGTTAGCGAGGAGATTAAGGAATGCTGGTTGATGCTTATTATTATTGTTATTGTCTCTGAGTTGAGAAATGTTTTGGAATATTAAGTACTGTTTTAAAATGTAAGACAAACCTGGGTTTCCCATTAGCTGATAATAAATGTTAGACGTAATAAGCACATTTTAATACACGTTACTGAAAACTGACGTAAGTACCTACATCCAAAATATGACCGTATGTGCGAAATTCATTGTACTACAGTCCGTTTTTTTTAATACAACGCGTAACGTCAGTTCAACTGATCGTAAATGTGTTTCAGATTTTCGACTAGATTAATATCTTAAATTGGAATATCTTCCCATTTAATCCACAATAATAATCGCAAAAACAACGTTTTTGTTAAATTCACATTAGGTTAATTATTCGTTATTTAAAATTACTAATTGTTCATGACATTAAAACAATCTCACACTCAATAAGGTTTCCATTTCCTCAATAAATTATTCCTTTCACAAACACATAAAACAAATTTCACATTTTTCGTGATACTTCAATAAATCTTAATTACATAAAAGTGATCGCTCAGTTATTTATTACTTATCAGATGTATTATGAATTTCCCGGAAAATACTTCCTTAAACATTACACACAGACCTACTTTCCACGCGAATTATGTGTGGATTTCACAAAAATAAATAATTCCGTCAAATATTTCAAAAGAATATTTATTTTAGAAACACAGATAGATAACTAATAATTAATCGACATGATATAATAACCAGTACGTATACAACAAATAAAGTCTAAACTAGACAAATATAAAATATTACGTAATTAGGTACTTGAAAATTTATCAAAATGGCTTAGAAGTTAGGTGCTATGAGATAACCAAAGAAACAGACTTTCTTTCGATTTATAATGATTTTATACAGAGAAATTACCATAGAAATATAGAGAGATGCCAACTAGCGCTGAGTTCGAAACTGTGTCGCATTAGAAATTCACACACACAAAGTAATCAAAATATGTGCTCATTATCCACTGAGGTATCAGTACTCAACGTTCGAATAATCTTTAGTACTACGCAAGCAATGTAAACTGTTTACATTATGACGTCGCTGCTGTGATTATTGCTGTCACGAGCAATGTGTTCTGTTTTTGGGCATATTGCTGCGACACCGACCCCGCCCTCTTGTCACATAGTCACATAGTGACTTTTTCCTTATTTCAGCCTTACAAATGCTAGTTCCTTTTGCAAATATTACCTTCATTTCAGAACACCAATTTATAACTTTTCGATACTTTGTCCCGTAAGTCCCGTTACGTTCATAATTGACGGATTAGGTACAACCGGGAATCCCCGAGGTCTGGAATCCGATATCCCGGAGATATAAAAGGGGAACCGGAGAAATTCAACCCCTGCCCTGGGGGATGAGGGGATTAACCGATGAAACCTCAGTGTAGCATCGAATAAGTTCTTATATTTCATCGATAGTTTATTAATTTTATTGTAAAAAGCCGGTACCGCGTACCGGAAAACGCAACGTGGGACGTTCACCCACAAGGTGGACCGACGACCTGATAAAGGTAGCAGGAAGGCGCTGGATGCAGGCCGCTACCACCCGTGCGATGTGGAAGTCATTGGGGGAGACCTATATTCAGCAGTGGACGTCCTGTGGCTGAAATGATGATGATGATGATGATGATTGTAAAAAGCCGAATTTATGGGACAACAGCTTTCATTAAAGTTTATTTCTTTAACCGAATCGCAACTGTCGTCAGGTGATCCGTCTGCTCGTCTGCCACTTAACACATTAAAAAAATTGGTAGTGGATATGTCTGAGCCTTTAATGAAATTTTAATGTTTGTATGGCAGTTAAGCTGTTTCTTTGTCAATTTTACAGCGTAATTTAAAACTGTTAGGGCTTGTTTCCACGGGGACATCCCGTTTTTTGTGAGAACTGTTTTTTGCAGGATTCCGTTTAGTAGCATACTTGTTTTAATATTAACGTTCACACAAACATCCCGTTTGCAGTGTCCCACAAAAACCGATCCGTTCAGTAATTGGAATTTCCAACACAATATCTATTATATTGTAAGTTCACACGATAGTATAGTTTTGCGGGATCCTACATTAGTGAATCCCGCGAAACTGGGTTACCGCGGGAATGAGCCCTTAAGGTGAGTATAGACTAGGGCATTTCTATGTAATGTAATGTTCTTGCGAATGATACAATACAGGTAAAGTCAAAACACAAACGTTTTAAGGCTTCCACAGACCAAACGCGGGTCAGAAGCAGTGCGGGTCAGTTGCAGCGCGGCTGAGGCACACTGAAAGCAGCGCAGTTTCAAAGCAGTTGCAACGCGGGCGGTTGTCAAAAATTTAAATATTCGAAAACCGCTTTCAACGCGCTGCTACCGCCCTGCGTCCGGTGTGTCATGCTAATATGGCCGCCATAGTAATACAACAGCGCGGGCCCGCGTTCGCGCCGCTTCTGTCCCGCACCCGCGCCGCCTCGTTTGTATTTCGGCAGTTGCAGTGCGGCGCGGTTGGAGCGCTGGCCCGCGTTCAAATTTGGTGTGACATACTTCAAAGAGTTTCTTGTATTACAACTTGCGCGGGCCCGCATTCAAACTGCGCCGCTACTGAGCCGCGTTTGGTCTGCCCAAGACTTTAAAGTTTGGTTCGTGACAGGGTGATACACTGGACATTTCATAAAGCGGCTCGTTGTTCTGTTTATAAGTAAATGCTCCAGTCTATACTCACCTTTACGTCACGATCCCACACTAGAATCAGAATCCAATGTCATCCTACAATAACTTGGTAGCGAACAAAACTGGATAAAATAGCGGTTGTGACGTGACAATGACGTCATACATGTTAGCTGGCATTGGCTAGTCCTTGCGTTGGACCAAGGCTACTACATTGATGGTCATAGAGTAAGTAGATTAGAGATGTAGAAGGTACCACGTTAGTTTGTACTACCTAATAATTTATTTTGATGTTTTGATAGGAGTTTCAAAATCCTAAAAAGTTAGGAAGTTACAAGGTAGCTACTATTTTAGGTAGGAACTAAATTGATTCAACCCTAGAAGCGAAGAAGTGGGAATTTTAGTGCATTAAGTTCGCCTTATGTACAAACTTGACATCTTTAAAACTATGACATCAAATACCTACTTCCAGTTAAAATTAAGATTTTTCAATATTTCTGAAATTACTAACACTAATATGCATGCCGAATTAATAAATAAATGTTTGTAAAACACAATGTTGCTGTGCCCAAACCGGGTCTATGTTTGAGACTACAATATATTGTTTAAGACCTTATGTACAACATAGAATGCAATAAAGATTTTGAATTGAATTTGAATTGAATTGAAATTTATATTGGCACTAAAGTTTAAATAAATAAATAAAATTTTAGACCATTTCAAAGGATCAATTCTTACTCAAAATACGGTAACTTAAAATAACATCAAATGTTCAACTCTACTTTCGTTAAAACGTTCATAATTTATTCATTACTCTATTTTTGAAGTTTCTGGTAGATTAATTCCATGTGTAAAATGCTTTAAATAATAAAAAATACTAACTTTTATTAGTTCATTAATGGAATTACTAATAGCCACAAATTTTAATCCCAAACGATCAAAATTAAATTACACATGCGATAAACCTCTTTTATCAGATTAATTCACATTTGGGTTTTCTGTTATAATGATGTAAACATTTAAATATTTATCATTTGTGCCGTAAACATTACTGGAGTAAGGATTTCACGGTTCATTAATGAAGTTCATGCTTAATTTCATAGGTAAATGGAAAATTATGATTTTCTCATTGCTATTGTTAAATTAATAAAACATTATTAAAAAGTTACTGTGTTGGCTTAATTATTTTATAGAAGACCCATGTCACTACAATAACTGTAATGCGTTGTAAGGTCGAATGCACTCTTGTAATACATTACTTAGTTACATTATCAATCTTGCCACTTGTAAGTGGTAAAGCACACCTTAAAATGACAGGTACGTTCATAGTCTATCCACACCGTCTAATCACCACAAAAATATTTCAGTCACATTACTTTATAAGAAGTGAAATACTACTGCTTCAGGTATTATATTACCTACATCCGTCATATTTGAAAAAGCTTGTAGCTTTTTTATTAAGATGTGACGCGCCCCGCGACGCATCGACAGCCCTAACACCGAGCACGGAGAGTTTTTTTTTTTTTTTTTTTTTTTTTTTTTTTTTTTTTTTTTTTTTTTTTTTTTTTGAAGGGACGCGCGCTGGTAGCTTGAGGAGCTTTTCCAGCTTCACCGGGCAGAGTGGCGAGTACAGAAGGTACTCTAGCCGTTTGGCGATCGTCGGTGCGCGTGCCGACGAGGCCGAGTGTGGGCTTCGCGTAGCAAAGCCCAGGCTCGTCCGCGTCGGTCGCAGACCGACGTTCGCGATCGGGCCGTATCGAGCGCATAAGGCGCCCGATCAGTGGCGAACCCAACTAGAGGGTTGCCCACCGCGGTGTTGGACCAAAGTCCAGCCTACGGCGGGCTCACTCTAGTGGGCCCGATCGAGGGGACTACGGACGCGGCCTGAGGGCGCCACGGTAGGCTCGGACCTCGGCTCAGGCCGTGTCCGGGGGACGGATAGGGGAGAACCGGCCCGGTACATGTCTGTACCGTCCGAAATGGAAAGCAGGGCCTCGTACTCGCCGGCGAGTACGGTGTAACGAGCTACTGTGTTGTGGAGTAGTTGGCGTGCTTAAGGCAGTGATGTCTGTGTTCAGAAATTCGGTAATAGGATCGTCCGGGTCGTCTAGGACATGCCTAGGTCGTCGGTATTGGGCAGCGACATCTTTCTGGGGTGTATACGTGGCGGCGCTAACGATAAGAGGGTTCTTGTGGTTGATCGCTTTATCAAAGTAGCGGCGAGAGGCTTCTTTCATAAAGTGATCAATCGATGGGATCTCGAAATCTCTATGGAGATTCGTATTACGCACGAACCACGGGGCATCCGCGGCTCGGCGTAAGAATTTGTTTTGGAGGGTCTGGAATTTCTTAAGGTCTGTGCAGGAAGTGTGAGCAAACACCGGACTGGCGTAAGTCAACACTGGACGGATGCAGGTTTTGTAAATTGTCAACTTATTTCTAAGTGACAATTTACTTTTCCTTCCAACTAGGTGGTACAGTCGGTGAATGTAGTGGTTCGCACGGCTCAAGACGCGTCTGAGGTGCGGAGCGAACGATAATCTCTGGTCGAGGGTGACACCTAAGTACTTGGCCTCACTTTTCCAAGGAATAGTTTGGTCAAATAAGGTGAGATGGGTGGGGACATTAGGACGAGTGCGAACCGGAGGACGTTTCGCAGACAAAGCCCTAGAAAAGTACACTGCTGCACTTTTTTCGGGATTTACCTCGATACGCCACTTCCTGAACCATTCGCCTAATTGTGTGACTGCGCGTTGGAGCGCCAAGATGACGTAATTCCGATTACGTCCGGACTTGTAGAGTGCGGTGTCGTCCGCAAAGAGGGCTAAATCCGTATGCGGGTATTTGGGGATGTCATTGACGTACAATGAAAAGAGGATGGGCGAGAGCACGGAGCCCTGGGGGACTCCGGCTCTTATGGGGCGGGGGGAGGAGAGGGAGCCATCTACACGGTAACGAAAGGTGCGATTCGATAAAAAGTCACGTAAGATGTGCACGAGACTGTCCGGCACACCGAGTCCGTAAAGCTTGTAAATCAAGCCATTGTGCCAGACTTTATCGAATGCCTTCGCTACGTCGAAGAATAGCACTCCTGTCCCTACGGGTGGCTTAGCAGTGAGGCCGCTAAGTATGTGCTCCGTTAAGCGGTGCACCTGTTGTACGCAGGAATGTGAGGCGCGGAAGCCAAACTGTTCGTTTATTAAGAGATTATTAGAAAAAACATAATCTCTTAATCGAGAGACAATTATACGTTCGTATAACTTACCCATGGTTTTTAAGAGACTGATAGGTCTGTAGCTTGTGGGGTCAGCCAGTTTCTTACCGGGCTTCGGGATGCCAATGACTTCTGCCTCTTTCCACGCGTCGGGAAAGATGCAGTGAGACATGGCCGCGTTGAAAATAGCAACCAAGAGGTATACTAGGGGGGCGGGCAGGGCGCGTAAGACTCTATTAGAGATACGGTCCGGGCCGGGGGCTTTGTTGGGACGGAAACCTTTGATTATCGTTCGCACCTCGTCGACGTTGGTCGGGTCTAGGGTTGTGGTCGGAGGGAGGGCGGCTCTACGTTCGACTTCACTGTCCACCATGCGGAGGTGGGCAGAGTCTACTGGGAGGGTACTGGGGGAGCACTGTGCTTCTAGACTGTCGGCTAGACATTCGGCTTTGGCGTCGTCGTCAAACGCAAGCGTTTGATCGGGACGTAAAAGCGGTGGCGTGGACGCTACGGTGTCAGACTTAAAGGCTCTCGTCAACTTCCAATAGGCTTGGTGAGATGGCGAGATTTCTTTAAGTAGATCATCCCACTGATTGTTACGGAGTTCCGCGATACGAGCCTTGACAGCGCGCTGTAAGGAACGTAGGCGGACTCTGTTTTCCTCGGTTGGATAAGCGTCATAATCGCGAGTGGCTGCGTTCTTTGCCCTCAATAGTTCTCGCGCATCGTCCGGCAACCTGAGACGGTGGTTAGCCATCGCAGGCACTTGCCTAGACGAGTCGCCGATGGCGACCGAGATGTGACTAGTGAGCGCATCGATCGCGTGAATAGTTTCGTGAGGCGAAACTATATCGTCGGGGATTGAGGACAGTTGTGGGCTCTGACAGTTCCCAAGTTTTACCTTGAGTTTGTCCCAGTCCACAATTGTCTTCATAGTGGGTGTAGACTCAGGAGAGCCTAGTTGTAGTACGACCGGGCGATGGTCAGAAGTGAGCGCGTGCATGGTTTCTATAGAGTGTAGGCGGAGGCCTATATTCTTTAGAATTGCCATGTCCAGAATGTCGGGCCGATGCTCGACATTGTAAGGATAGTGAGTGGGCGTCATAGGGACTAAGATGTCAAAGATGAGTTCCTCAGAGAGTTCGCTTAACATGTTGCCATTGGCAGTGGATGTTACGCAACCCCAATGAGTGTGTTTGCTATTAAAGTCGCCGCCAAGAATGACTGCACTATTCATAGCAAAGAGGGCCTGAAAGTCGCTCCTTAAGGGAGTCTTGTTCGGGGAGAGGTAAACCGAGCCGATAAGGATGGGCTCGTGTCCAGTCATGGCTAGCCGACAGAGTGAGACTTCTAGGTTAGAGAGAGAAGGGGGATCGACTAAAGCACAGTGCAGAGAACGCTTATAATAAATAAGCGTGCCGCCGCCACGTGTGGGCCTATCGTGTCTAATGATATTGTAGTTCGCTATCCTAGGATTGCGAATAGAGGGTGTTAGGAGGGTCTCTTGAACCAGAAAGATGTCGACCTGGTGGTCGGTAAGGAACTGAGTAACCTCGTCCTTCTGCTGTCTAAGACCGTTAGCGTTGAAAAATGCTAAGGTGATTGACCGGGGTTTGATCCTAGCGGTGGGATTAGCCATTACGGAGCGTGGAAAGAGGAGATAGCGTAGCAAAAGTCTACGTGTTCGGCGAGGATAGATAACCTATCCATGATGTTGCCTTCGCCATTAGTCGCGCGCAGTTTTGCGGCGATCACAAACATCTCGCCGACATTAATTTGGCCAAAGAAGTCTCTGACCAACTTAATGTCAGCCGCAGGTGAATGTGAAGGCTGGGGCTTGGCCTGAGGGGCCGGGACTTTGTGGGCTGGTGCCTTAGGGGCAGGGGGACTTGGGTTAGGCGCCTGTTGGGCAGGTGCCTTTGGCGTAGCCTTAGGGGCTGGGTGGGGTTGAGGAGCCTGCTGGAGCGCGGGTGGGGCCACAGCTGTTTGGGTGGGTGTGGGAGTAAGGCTGGCAGCCTGGGTGTAGGCCAGAGGCCTAGCCCAAGCATTGGGCCTGTTGGGGCGGAGGCTAGGAGCCTCACTTGCTACCGCAAAGTTGCGAGTAGCATTGATCTGCCTGGGGGCAGAGGGGATGGGGGCACGCGGCTGAGTGCGTGGAGCCCGGGGACAACCGCGATAATTCGCAGGATGACCCTGGCTACCACACAGTATGCAGCTCGGTGGTTCGGTGGCTGTGGCCTTGTCACGGACACAGTCGGCTGTGCCGTGATCGCCTAGGCACTTGACGCACCTAGGACGGGCGTGACAATTACGGGCAGCGTGCCCGTAATGTTGACAGCGGTGGCACTGGCCGGGAGCGCCGCGCTTTCGGGGTGGCTCAACTTTGAGCCCGGAGATGAAGCAAACCGTTTTCAAATTGAAAATCGATTTCGCTTCGTTGGAATAGTCCAAGACTACTTGGACAAGGTCAAATGGTTCACGTGTACGAGTCCTGTACAGACGGTGAACCTGTTTGACGGGAAAGTTTTGTGCCTTGAGGTCGGCCAAGATGGAGGCGGAGTCTAGCTCCTTGGGAAGGCCACGGATAACAACCCGCAGCTCCCTTTCCTCCTCGCGAGGGAAGGTATGATAACCGATACGGTTTTCATCTAGGAACCGTGTTAGGGCTCGGTGCTCGTCCGAGGTGGACAAAGACACCTTAATGCCTACGTTGCACGACTTAGCGTGCGAGAAATTGATGTGGCGCTCCTTGAGCGCGCCGGAAATCTTGTTCCAGGACGCCTTGTCCTGGACAAAGACTGGGGGGACTCTGGCAGTCCGCCCGGTGCTCGACTGCGTGCCGGAGGGCTGGGAAGATTGCGAGGGCTGAGAGAGGCCCGAGTTGGCCTTCAGCGCCTTCGCAGGGGGGGAAGGAGGGGGAGAGGCCGCGGATTTGCGGGTCCTCTTCGGACGACTGACGGTAGTGAAGCCACCGTCATCTGCGTCTGAGACAGAGTCACATTCCATGTCCCTACTGGGGGCATGGGATTGGTGCTCTATGACAATAGAGTGGTCGTTCGTGAGCGGGATTGGTAGCGGGGCCAAGTTAGGATCGCACATGGCGTCCTCGGGACATGACGGGGAAGCAGGCTCCTCATATACGGAGCTTGCGAGGGATTTTGCCCGTATGTGGGCTTTAAACCCGGAGAGGACCTCCGGGTGAGTGGCCCGGAGGAACTTTAGGAGTTCCTCCGTGTCCATGGCATGGAGTTGAGATTCGCGACGCGTGAATCTACACCGGTTCGCAAGTCGCAACCACCGAGAAGAGCCGGCAAGAAACTCGGTGGTTATAGCGGTGTGTAAGTCCCGCACAGTCGGTGTAAACCGAGCGGGGTGTGTCGGAAAAGTGTGCCCTAGCCAATGTAACTACGCCGCAACGTAGCAACGCCGCGACGTAGGGTGAGTACCTACTCCTAGCAGTCCTTCAGGAGGGCCCCGGTCGCAAAAACAACCAGGGATACGCTCCTTCAGGGATGGAAAGTAGGGAGGGGTAGGGGGGGTCACGCCCGGCAGTGAAAAGACTGTGAAACCGAGTGTCTCAAGGGCGAGGAGGAACGCCTCACCCTCTCAAACGTGCCTTCCAGGAGGCCAAGGTTCACAGCCTAATATACCGGCGGCGGCAGGAAATTTCAGCGCCTTGAAAAAGGCACTGTCGGTCGCTCCCAATCGAACCGAACCGCCTTTAGAAAGGCGTTTAACTACGCTTGTTCGTTATCACCGTTAGGTATCCCAAGCGCAGCCGCGGGCAAGCCACGTAATTGTGACAAAACACCACAGAAACAAGACTCGCAGAGCGAGGGCGATAAGCTCGAGGAACTCGGAGCGCAGCGCATGCGAGCGGGCGGGCGAGGCGGAGCGCACGTCCGTACCGTGCGAGCGATGCGAAGCGAATACTCGCGGCCGCACGCCGCACGGACCGAGCTAATATATGAGACGGCGGCGACCGCGGGCGCCTAGCATTCGCTCGGGAGTAGGGATGGGCAAACGGAAAAAAAATATCGATATTTATCGTATCGATATTTTTCAAATATATCGATATATATCGCCCAAGAAATATCGATATTTCGATATATCGATATTTTTTGCCCAATTTGCAATTATTTATAAAAATGGCCAAAATTATCTAAATTTTAAAGAAAACACATGTCGCTGTTTCAACTCAAGTTGTAATATTTCAATTTATTTTTTCGAATGAGCAATTAAAGATTGACAAAAAAACATTATTCAAACCAGTATTTGTCTGATATTGACATCAGGAGCACTCTTTGTTTGATGTGTTCTCCTGTAAGTCTGCTCCTATCATTTGGCACAGCCAAATTTACCACTGAAGCTACCCTTTCAGATGACACTGAAGATGCCTGACATATCAAATATTTAAGAGCAATATCCGAGAGAACCATTTAAGAGCAATAGCAGAGCTTTAAAAATATTAAAATATCGTCAGTTGCAGGTTCACTTGGGGTAACTGACAAAATACGGTTTTTGAGTTAAATATACAGTTTTTCTTAGTTTTTTCTGCTCTTTCGAATGGTATACGTAAAAAAATTCTAGCTTTAAAAAAATTACAATTACACGGACATTTTCAGGTGTGAACTTTTCAGATTTCCTTCACAATTTTGGTGTAACTGACATTGTAATAATTTTACCAGGTTGAATTGGTGTATCTGTAATAATGTAAAAATTTTGCTACAAAACTTTGCAATTACACTGATTTGCTAAGGTTTATAACATTAAATAAAATAGGAATTTAGAAAGTTTTAAGGCATATTACATTATTATTATACCAGCAGTATCAGTTAATGAAGTTAAAGTTAGCTCAACAAAAAAAAAATATTGAAATTGAGCAAACTATCCAGCCAACTAGGCGTCACTGCGCGTTGCTAACATTAACCTGTTGTTACTCTGTTACTTTTACTGCTGTAGTACTCATGACCTTAATACAACATTGCTATAAAGAGGTGGGAAATTAAATCCATTTTGTTTTCAGTTTAAGTTGCCCCGTAGAGCTAAATACGGTATTGGTAAGTCAAAGCTTAAAAAAATATTGAAATTACTTAGTTTCACAGTAATACTTTAGTTATTTCAATATTTCTGTCTTAAAAAAATTAAATACACATTCTTGATTTTCGTGGCTTTTTTAACATTTTTTAATGAATAAAATAAAAGTTACTTGTAATAAAATTAAAAAAAAATAAAGAAATCGACAAAATGTTATTTTTTTCATGAATTCTCTTATTTTTTTATACTTTTACATAAATTATACAGCAATTAAGTAAACAAAACCCAGCAAATGCATCAAATAATTTTAATTTGGGCAGTACTTACACCAATTTGACCTATGTTTTTTCCAAAAGTATGGTGTAAAATTAGTGTAACTGTCAAAAGTACAAAAATACATTGGTGTAACTGCAATTTATTTCCTTAACTAAGACATATTAGATAATTATTTTTATTTAATCTGAAACCGCGTAGAATTCTAAGCATTTCTGTAAAAACAGATCCAAAAATGGTTTAATAGAAAAAAAGTTATGTCCGATTTAAGACGAAAAAAAACTTTAAACGGCTCTACTGAAAAACTGTATTTTGTCAGTTACCCCAAGTGAACCTGCAACTGACGATATATCGATTTTGATATCTGAAAATAAATATCGAAAATTGATATATCGCCGGAAAAAATATCGCTAATTAATATCGATATTTTTCTGAAAAAATATCGATATTTTGATATATCGATATTTTTTACCCAATCCTACTCGGGAGCCATTGCAACAGCCAGACGTTCGCGCGCGCGTCTATCGTTCCCTCGGCTGCATTGCACAGAGTCCCTAGCGAATAGCTACCCACACTGTTCCCACTAACCCTAACTGTTCGACTCTGGCTTGATTCGATACCTCGTTAACTCGGTCAGGTGATCTAATTGTCGATTCGAGACGTTCTATCGTTGATAGCCTATCGGTTCTCGTCCTTACCGAGTAGTGCATGCAATACTCACTCCCAACCTGCGGTAGCAATCCCGCTGCCACCCTTCCTGAACTTCATACCCCCTCGCCACGTAGGTCCGACGCCCTTTCCCAGTGGTATCATACTCATCAGAGGACTTTGGTCTCTGGCTCGAGCTATTGAACCACGTCCTACCCCCCTAGTTATAAGTATCCAAACTAACACTCGCTAAACCTCGCACAGGGCGCCGCCCCTCTCGCGGATACGTAAACTAGTCTCGGGACGCGAACCGGGCGCGTCGTTATTCCTCTTGTTGTAATTAGTAAATTGTGATATAACTTGTAAAGTACTTGTAAACTTGCTCATTATTAAACGATAGCGATTTAGAGTCAGTGAAACTAGAATAAGTGGACTATTGTGGAACCCAGATTATAAAGTGCCATTGTGTTATTGATTGTGCGTTTCCTTGGTCAAATATCCCTGTAGGCATCCTGGATAGGTACACATCCCTCATCGCAGAAGGCGAACTGGGACTTAGTACTAAACAGCGGGGTGTCAGACTGAGCTAGCTAAGACGCCCCGTTGCAAAGACAAGAGATGCATTTCTGTTTTTGATATACTAACAGTAGGCAGAAACAACTAACTTAAATGACCGGCACTTCTGCACAGTTTAGTCTTTGCCCCAAACTAAGTGCACGCTTACAGACATGTTATAAAACCTTGTTCCCTGAAGGTCGAGGCCACGGATAATGCAATATCATTCTTACCGAGCTCCCGCCCGGGGGTAAATGAGCAGTCGTCCGCCGACGAGAACAAAACCGTGTAGCTCTGAAGGTTGCAGACGTTATGCATTGAAGGTCACTTCTGTAAGCTAACCTCATCTTAGTAACAGCTAGGGACTGAAAAAAACGAAAAACTTTTATGATACAGCTTTTAATATAACAGATTTAAGAATAAATATAACACTTTCTGTATGTCAATCTACAGTTGCAGGACAATACGTCCTAGACTGCATCTCACTTAACACCAGGTGCGATTGCGGTCAAATACTTGCCTTGATATGCATTAAAAAATTACCGACTTACTGGGCTGGTATAATGTTTGCTCTATAAAAAATATGTTCTTATTAAAGAAATATAATAAACCTGATAGATGATTATATTTTTTGCAAAAAAAAACTACACAAGATTCAATGTGCCGTCGTATGTTACATAAAAAAACCAGTCACTTCACTTTAAATTTTCATACAAAATAAAATTTATAAAATCAGATTTGTATAAAAATTAAATTAATTAAAATGATGATATTATCAATTTTCTGACTTCACCATGAGCTCGTGTCGGCTTATAAACACATTTACCTAACACCCTGTATAGAATGACTCAAGAGAAAGGTTTTTAAGTACAATACGAGTAGGTACCTACATTGTACCTGTGCGAAGTAGGGGCGGGTCGCTAGTATAATATAAAAGTTGTAAGTATTTATTTATTGGTGCTACGACGAATTGACGTCGTATTCGGTACAAAATAAAAGGTATTTCCAAAGTAAATACTCACCGCAGGTATATACAGGTATTCCGCAGGTCTAAATTTCCTGTCCTTTCAATCAACAGTCAACCCTTGTTCTGTCAAAACAAAAAAATGGCTTTTTTCGCTTTCCACGCGCAACCTCCGTCTCGTGTGCCCTCAGGTTTTTACTTGAAGTACAAATTAAAAATGGTAGGGCAGCTATTTCGAAAATCGCTCGATATAATTTGCTGAATGTAAATAACTGTATCCAATTTTAAGAGATATTGATGTATAATTTATTTGTTAGGCTCCATAAACATTATTATAGAAATCTAGCTCTGGTTTATTACTATAACTAAGGAGATGAAATAAATTTTACCTATTACAATACTATTCCTAATACTGTAGGTACATTTCATTGACATGTTTTTTTATGTCAAGTAATTGATCCCATAAATGCGAGGTATGCTGTTGTATTCACTGTGACATTTGTAAAATTATATTAAACTAGCGGCCGCCCGCGACTTCGTACGCGTGGACCTCGTTTTACCCCCGTTAGATATCATGTTGATAGATGGCGTTTCACAGCTCCCCGCATGAATGTTTACGAACGTCAAAAACTGTAGTTTGTCCAGCGCTGTAAATAAACTCCAAAAGAAAACTAATTTTTACCTTTGTATTGAAAAACATTGTATTACTTTTTGAAACTAGCTATTGAGATTCAAAAAGTAATACAAATGCTTAATAAGTAATGAGCTTTATACCGAAAGTTACAAGCAAGTTTTTTTTTTCAAAGTCAAAATTTCTTTATTTGTTTAGACTAATGAATAGTTCTTACAAATCGTCATTTTGCTCTTAAGGAGCCTCTACATGTCTCATAATCTTTTTACCCTACCAATTCTCAAAAAACTTCAAAAACCCTTTTCAATTTATAATTTAAATTTTGTATATGGAAGTCGAAAAAACTGGTAGAGTTAAAATATCTAGCGCTTCTTAAATCCTATCTGCAGAAAACAAATTACTTTTATAACCTTTATCTGCAATAAAAAATACCTAAAACATTTCAACTCCACATCATTAACGAAACATATTGTCGAGCGATCGCAGAATACGCCCCAGGTAGAGCCCCGTGTAACTTACACCCTTCGCTAATGAACGCGAGATTCTTTTTCGATTTTCATCCAAAACAAAGGCTGTATTTTCGGCAGACGGCGCGTCGAGTGACTCGACTTTATATTGTTTAGAGTCGGCATTTCTCATTTTGACACGAGTTTACTTTTCCGTCTGAAAATGTGTAAAAGATTCGCGTTTGCAAGGAGTTGCAGTTGCTATGTTTTGTTCGAAAGTGCAACATATTATTATGGTATACAATTTGGTTAGTAGCATTTAGGCCTGGATATAAAACATTGCCATCGTCTGAAGTAAGACGTTCAATACAACTTGGGTAGGTACATTTTTTCAAGTTACCTACTTGAAAAGTGTTTAATTTCAAACAATATTCAGCTTCTATACTTTTCAGAAACACGAACGCTATGTCCATTCAAAAGAAGTACGATTTTAATCTTTTAAGTCTGAGAAAAGTTATAGGTAATTATCCTAGAAACATGTCAAAAAACAGAGCGTCCTATTTTTTTTTTATGCAAGACAAGGCAGGTATTATTTGACCGCAATCGCACCTGGTGTTAAGTGAGATGCAGTCTAGGATGGTACATAATTATCTGCCCTGTTAAAGTGCCTATTCATTTGATAAGCATAGAATATAATTGAAATATGATAATTGACTATGGGACAATTTATTGGGATAGCGCTATTTTAGCTAGCTATTTTAAAAACTTCAGGTAAGTACATGGTCTCTAATAAAATTTAAAAGAAAACAATCCAAACATGCCATGAACTAATGCTCTAACAAACACTTCAAAGGTACAGTCAACCACATCAGAAGTTTCATTGCAAAACCACACGTATTACAACCAAATAAGAAACAATGTTTACCTTAATCTGCCGTTTGTACACAGAAATATCGGTAAACATTCCCTGACATAATTATGGTGTATCGATCACATAATGTTCGCTAACTGTTATGGTGGTATAGCATGACATGCCACCATGGCGAGCTTTATTATAAACCATAGTATTTCACTGCTTTAGGGATCGGCTGTGGTATGAGTATAAGATTATAATATACTAGCTGTGCCCGCGACTTCGTACGCGTGAAAACAGTTTGGATTATTTTTCCTATTTATGCAACTTTTTTCATTGACTTTCTGCTGTATATTCTGCTAGTCTTTCTCGATAAATGGGCTATCCAACATAAAATATTTTTTTCAAATCGGACCAGTAGCTACTGAAATCAGCGCGTTCAACTAAACAAACTCTTTAGCTTTATAACATTAGTATTACAACGTAAAAACTTGTGGCTCATTGTGGCTTGTTGTGACCGTGAAATAGTTTATTTAAAAAAAATCTAGAACTCAAAGGTGACTGACTGACATAGTGATCTATGAACACATAGCCCAAACCACTGGACGAATCGGGCTGAAATTTGGCACGTAGGTAGATGTTATGACCTAGGCATCCGCTAAGAAAGGATTTTACGGGGGATTCTAAGGGGGTTAAACGGGATTCACTCGTACGAAGTGTCCTTAGTTCAGTAGTAAGATATTAGATTCCCTGGACGCAAATGATTGAATTTGATTCTCCGTTAAAATCATAAAGACTTTGATGATGGAACTAAGAGACAAAAGGCTGTTTTACTAAGATGTTGTTCACTAAATGACGGATTGCGTATGATAAGAAGACATTATTTACATGTGAATTTTGCTAATGTGGTTTTGACCCTTCAAGTATCGAATCGAGACACACTAGAAATCATTTGTTACCGCGGTCTCATGCGACCCTTTGGGGCGCTCTGCGGCACAAGTTTTATTTTGAACATATTTCTGCTACCTTCGTATTTTACTAGGAATTCTTTGGTGGTAGCTGACAAATTAGCCATTAAAAGCTCAAAATAAAAAATAAAAATAAAATAAACAGCTGAAAAATTGCAGGGTAGTACGAAATTAAAACTATTCATTACCGGACGAGGCGTTGCAATACCCTATCGTTCGCAGCGGCGGCAATTAAGCAGATTGCATTCGTACAGATTCCCCATAAATTAGGATACCCTGCGTTTCCGCTACGGCGAGAATTCCCGAAGGTGTGGCCATGGAGGCGGCGATAGTGAATTAGCATGAATGTTTCATTATATGTTGAAAATGTAGTGCACTTTGCATAAAAAGTTAGTTCCATTTTTCACTCATAGATGGCGTTTTATCTCGAGTTGAATCGCGGTAGTAACAATTTTTTGGTATTTTAGAGATTTTTTTATTTCAAAGTTTTCTTATCGTTCGCGTTTGTAATTGAGTGTGCGAAGTATGTTCGTTTGCGTACTACCTAGCTCCTGCCCTAAAATCGAAGCAAACTCTCACTTTAAACGAAGTTGTCTTCACTTTCAATCAGATGTTACATTCCTACAAAGAATTAAATAAACAAAACTGGGTTAGTGACTTAACAAACTTCTAAGGCTGAGTTCCACCTTATTACTTTGACCATAACTTTAACAATAACCGGTGCTTTTTATGTGGAGTTTGACAGATTTTTAACGTTTGTTAAAGTCAAAGTAAGATGGTGCAACCCAGCCTTAGTCATGAGATTCATTTTACGACATCCAACGTTGACTAAACTACTGAGGTATTCGAGCTGTTACTACAAGTCATATAACTTTTAGGGGTAAATAAAACTTAATTTATTTTAGTACCTTATTTAAACGCTAGATGCATGGCCCCACAACATACTTAGCGATAAGTCTCAACGTGATTTAGTTTTGTTACGCAATTAGCGTATTTCTCAGCGTTTTAGGGTTTCCCGGGACATTCGTTTTATCCCGTTTTCATCCTAATATTATCCCTGCTTATCCCAAAGCTACTTCGTTAGTGTAATTATTAATGAAGACATTTACAGGAGGACATTTAGGATACTAAATGAAATGGTTTCTCGATGTAATTTTGTTTCATAGAACTACGTTAATGATTTAATTGTTACAATTGATATAGCAGCGCTCAGTACGCGTAGATTTGATACTCAGATGGGGCACGCACCAGGTTTCTAGGTATCCACTAAACACAAGGTCATTTTGTGCCTCTGCAAACACCGAATTAACTGTGTTAAAGTTTCTAACGTGACGTATCTCTATCTAAATAATTAAAGTCGCTGGTTATCAATGACTATATCTACCAGATATCTCTATCAATCTTCAATACTTACTTTCTACTGATCCGTGAAAACTGTAGTTAAAGATACATTACATACGTTTCAAATAAAGTCTTATAGCTCATTTTCTTGTCTTTACAAAATAGAAAAAGACAATTTAAATTGATTCAACTACGAGAACTGTTCAAAATATTAGCGCTGATTTGTATGATGTTTCTCTCAGATTCCAGACTTTATTAAACAACCTAATTAACTATAGAAAGCAGGGAAAAAAGGGGAGGTCGCACACTGGATCGAGCCCATACAAAGCGTTGGACATCGCTTCCTTACTCAGTGTTTTTAAAATAAAATGAGATTGCGTCAACGTAGTAACTTCAAATTTTTACAGTGTAAGGTTGACAAGTTTATCTTTCTAATGTGATAGATTTTACTTATTAGATGGCAATTAATATAAGTGAAAAAAAATCTTAAAATATAGTGATGAAAAACTTGTATTTATTGTTCAATTAAAAGCAAATACTCACTCATTTTGGTCTGTTTCCATATTTAAAGAGTAACATAGTCTAACAATACTCTAAATTTATTCTCATTAAGTGTTAAAATTATTAAAGAAATATTTTTGTAAACGCCTGATTTTTCATTGCACACAATCACTTTGTTCGATTTTGTCGAGCTTGTTTTCATATTCTGTTAACTGTTAGATACATAATCTAACAATACTCTAAATTTATTCTCATTAAGTGTTAAACTTATGAAAGAAATGTTTTTGCAAACGCCTGATTTTTCATTGCACACAATCACTTTGTTCGATTTTGTCGAGCTTGATTTTATATTCTGTTAGCTGTTAGATACATACTAATGCAATTTTATAGGGACTTAGCGGACTACAAAACTGACTCCAATCAACAGATTGCCTAAGCCAATCTACGTTTGTAGCTAAAAACTGGTGCTCATTATAATGACACTACTTCTTCTTGCGACAAACAATGTCAATGAAATTATTGTTTTTTTTTTATAGTTATCTGATAAATAAAATGTGTAACTCAGTACCTACCTAACACAATCATAAATGAAGAAAAAAATACATACAAAATGTATGTATGGTATGTACTAAATTCAACGACAATCTTTTGAGATGATGACAATATGATTTTTTTACTATATCTGTTTTATAGTATTTCTTTATGTTCATAAAGTATTAACTACGTTAGTACTTACCTCTGTTTATCTGAAGAGAGTGTATGCGAAAACAGCTCTAGTATCTAAAGAACTAGCGCGATCTTTCATCGTGGTTTTTAATAATGCATACAAATCTCTATTTGACTTGAGGTTTTTCATTTTAATGAGTATTTTTACTGAATTGCACACGATAAACAACTCATAAACCAAAATAAACATCTTTGGTTTACCTGACATTATTTTAGTGTAACGAATTTTACCTAAGTTAATTTTGCTATGCGGAAAAATGAGGCGCTTTTATTTAGTTTTTTGTGATTTTCTCGAAAATAGGGATGAATAAGGGTCTAAAAACTGAGTAATAATATCGCCCACGTTGTCATCTATCATCTCTCATTCATGGTTTGTTAAAGATCGCCCAAGATGTCAACTAAAACACGCAGTTTTCATTAAAAAAAATACCTTTTAAAAATACGTCAAAATAGCCAAGCTAGAAGTTTTTTAGGCACTCATTTTAACACACAGATTAAGATAAAGGTATAAGATAATACATTAATAAGTAATAACATAAAACCAGTGAACGAAATTGGATAAATTGACAATACAAACAGAAGTCAGAAAATCCATGATTTTGACTTTGTTCACTTTACGGTCGCACCACATAACTATGATAGTAGATCATGACTTGATATTAGTGATATTTGATAGAATGAAGTCTCATCTTTCAATTTATATGCAAATCAATCTTGTTTTAAGTAGTTGCATTTAAAGCACCATGTCCAACACCTTGTATGGGTTCGATCCACCGTGGGTCGGCGCAAATGTACAATGTAAACTAACTCTGGTACTCGCGGTAGGCACTAGAGGTCACAAAACCTGTTTCACCGAAACCGAAAAATACCGTTTAAACCGGCTATCCAGGCTTTTGAAACCAGTTTTTTTGTCTCTTAGAACCGGGTTTCCTGTCTTTTTACAACCAATTTTCAGATTTTGGTAAAACCGGGTTTTCAGATTTTGTTAAAACCGGGTTTTTGAAAAGCGGGAAAACCAGATTTGATTCTGCATCATCACCGGCAAAACCTATTTTAGAAAATACCTGCGGTTTTGCGACCCCTAGTGGGCACTAATTGGCGACACTTGAAATAGCCCCTTATTCGCGGGACTTTTGTCACCTCGACTTGCCTTAGCCGGTTTTCCTGTCATTTTTAAAACGGTTTCTTGCCATTTTTACAACCAATTTTCAGATTTTGGTAAAACCGGGTTTTCAAAAAGCCAGAAAACCAGATTTGATTTTGCATCACCACCGACCAACCGGTTTCAGAAAATACAGGACCTGCGGTTTTGTGACCCCTAGTGGGTAGGGTGTCCCGTCGTTGTATGGGAAAAATTTTTTTTTGAGCTACGGTTACGCAAGAGGTGTCAAAAGTTGCGTTTTGACATATAGATTACGATAAGCATTAAATTTAATTAGATATCTGTCATCTTGAGGCCTCTACCTGTCCTTGAATTTTTTTAAAATTGCTATTTTAGGGGTTCCTAACATAAACTATAAGTAATACAAAAATAGCGTTTTTATGAAATTTAAGGGTACACAATGAGTCACAGCAAGGTTTAAAATAGTTTAAAAACCAATAAATCCATAAATACGTTAAAAACAGAATTCGCTTTTTGACCAGAATTAGGCATTTACGCGCGTGATTTTAATGTATTCCTAATTAATCCATGGGTCAGCCAAGATATCGATTTAATTTGAGGATACTCAATTCCCTTCTCACAGCAGGTTAATAATTTTACTACGCTATTATAAAACAATGATTGGCATCTCTAAGTGGAAGCTAACAAAAATGGCAGTCAATTTTAGAAAATCAACCATAACTTGAAAACCATTTGTCCGATTTCATTACTTTTTTATTTAAATCAAAGCTCTACGTATGCGCTTGATATTTTGTAGTATAAATTGTATCGATAAAATCAACCTTTAGTTAGTAATTAAAGGAAAATTGATTTTTTTTACACTGTTGTGATACTACTTTTTAAATCATTTTTTTACAAAATGTTTTATACTCTACTAAAAGTTTTACACGAGCCAAAGAAGTGTATTAAATTGTCTTTGATTTGATATATAACATGTATGCGTTTCATAACTAAAAATATTTTTTTACTTCCGTTGAAGTTCACCATTGATAAAAAACTGCGTACAGAACAAAAAATTCAGCTAGAAAGTTTATGGAACGTACATAAATGTTATTTATATTTAATAGTATGCTAAAACTATTTATCATGTCAATTAGTATTCTGTTTAAATATAATATTTTAAAGATTTTATGCTAAGGTAGTTTTTACCTGAAAAAAATCCAAAAGTATATTACTACCATGTTTGCTAAATTTTTGTTAAATTTATGCTAAAAGTATGTAATATTATAACAAAAAAGTGCGGTGCGATACCTTACAGCAGTAAAACCTCAACAGAAATAATACCAACAGCCTCGCCGAAGAAGTAGAAAATTTGAGAAAAACAAGTCAAAATATGAATTCTGCTAGTTCGAAACAAACCTATTCCTCACTGGAAACAGTCTGTCATTGCCTGCAAATCATATCTTAGGGTTCCACTGCCACTGTTATTACAAAATAAAATGAAATAATTGTAAAAAAAAAATATAATAGATGACAAACAGTAAAGGGCTGATTAAGTGATTTTTTGAGACATAAAAATGCCGGTAGAGCCCTTGAGACATTATATTATATTTTTTAAATTATTTTTACGGTAATCTACATCTTATGACGCAACTTTTGAGGGGTCTTGTGTAGCGAAAATATAAAAAAAGATATTTCGGGACACCCTACTAGTGGGCACTAATTGGCGACACTTGAAATAGCCCGTTATTCGCGGGACTTTTGTCACTTCGACTTGCCTTAACCGGGGGAGAGTGAAAGGGCTTACTAAACTGTATGTTCTTAATTAACGCGAAGTGATTCAATTCAGTTTGCTGAAATGAGTCTTGTAATATTTTTATAAGTAAATTAACTAACTCGTAAAGTAGTGAAATTCGACTCAAAATTACCACTAGAGCCATTGGCAATCACAGCTGGTTTTATATTTCAATGATAATAAAATCCTTCTATTTACCTGTGTAAGTGCTAAATATGTATCTAGAAATACGTATAATGTACCAATTTTACTTCAAAAAACGCAATTTGTACCATTTAAGATGAAATAGAAGGTAATTATAATCCGCCGTTTTGTGTGTCTATTTATTTCTTTAACAGAAACGTAATTATATCTTACCTTATTTATACACCCACCATAAAAATATTGAAGGTGACACTCGACATAATAATCCCTTATTTTCCCTCTCCAACAGATGAATCGATGTCAATCTACACTCGGCATCAAATAAATCGCACCTCCCGCGACAAGCACTTATCAAACGTATGCATCCCCACTTCCCACCAACGTTGGTACCATTTGAAAGCCTAGTTCTAAACTTCATTTCATTAAAGGAAAGGTTTTTACCCCAAAATTTACAAGGATCCAGAGTCACTTCTTCAAAAAATAGGTAGTTACGCTATAGCCATTTTTTATGACTATAAAACTGTTAAGTTGGGATTAATCGCTATCCATCTGTTAAAGAGGACACGTGAGATCTTTATTTGGTTTTATAACCATAAAAATTGGTCTAATTGATCCCAGAGGTGAGCCCAAAGTGAGGTCTATTTTCAAGTCACATTTATGGTATATGTTAATCATTTATTTAGAAATGAAATGTATTTTTCTTTAAGGATATTTATTGGGCATTCAAATAACACCAATATTGTTGGGGTACCATGATTGTGTCAGAAGAAAATCTTGAAAGTTGGGGTCGCGGAAGGTGCGGTTTATTTGATGTTGAGTATATTTACTTATAAATAAAATATCATATTCGTCAGACTAACGAAAATGTCGAATAAATCTTTCATATAGTAAAACCCTATTATCTCAGGCTCCGTTTGAGCAGGATAATAATATAAGTAGTTGCTAATCCGGTTCTTATTGTCCGGGACATAGCCCGACCAATAGCCCGATCGAAAAGAGTTACGATTATACCATCCCGGTTAAAATATTACGCTATTGGTGTGTGGTCTAAGGAATTCAAGAAAATGGATTGGAAAAAAATTGAATTGTTAAAACAGACCCTTTTCAGGGTACAAGAGAGTAGTCCTAAATTCGTTTACAATGGGTCAATTTAAAATGTAATTCCCTTTTACTAGTATATAAAAGAAAATATAGACTCCATTCAAATTACATTCAAATTCCCAACCATAGAGAAACTGTCCATAACTCCTACTACCGAAACACAAAGTAGTAACCAGGCAAATTCAGAAGTAGCCATAACCAAGCAAACCGGGCACTTCGAATTCTTTTCCCAAAAAAAAAAACTTTGCTAGTGGTCCATGAGTTCAAAGTTTGGGGCCAAATAGTCTCTACAATAGAGCTACATTCCATGCCCCTCCTTGATCAGCGGAAATAAATAGTAATCAGTATTTTGTTTTCTATGCAGCCCCGAAAAATGGACTGTCTTTGTATCCTGCACCCAAAAAAACTTTGCATGAAGTCAAAAAGTCTGGGGGACCCATGCTCCAGGGAAAATAGTGACCAGTATTTTGCCATTCCACAAATTCTGCGCCAAAAAAAACGTAACTATTCCATGGGGTCAAAAAGTCTAGAGCCAAAGAGTTCTACATTGCGTGCCCCACACCACACTGGGTCTTTGATACTTTAGGGAAAATAGTGACAAATATTTTAAAGACGGGCTGTCTTTGTATCCTGCACCCAAAAAAAACTTTGCATGAGGTCAAAAAGTCTGGGGCCAAAGAGTCTCTACATCGCGTGCCCCACACCACACAGGGCCCGGGATGCTCCAGGGAAATCTTTTGGCCCGAACAAGGGTAAACTCGGGATTAACTTTCGCTTAATACGTCAGTGTGGCGCCGGCATATACTACATGCATTTTACATTACCGACTACGCGTCTTGGATGTGTGCGCCCCTGAGGACGGGAATGCCCGGGATTTTTACTAGTTTATACGTAGTTTCGGGTAAGGTCAATTTTAAGTGTGTTTTGATTGTACATGTTGGGGCTGATCAAACATATTTGGGAAGTGTATAAGTGCCCTGGAAAGGGCATGCATAAAAAAATTGGATTTGAATTCTTATGCAGTCTATTGGAAATAAATTCTCACTCAACTGTCAGGGTAATTAGATTATCTGGCAATTTTAGTCGTATGTCTTTATTTATATCATCATCAACATCATCACGATCAACATCATCATCATCAACATCATCATCGTCAACATCATCATCATCAACATCATCAACATCATCAACATCATCATCATCAACATCATCATCATCAGGTAATTTAGTCTTCAGTTTCCCACTGCAAGAGTATTGTCTCTAATTTACTAAGGGTGGATTCGACCAAACAAGAGTTAACTATACTAGGAGTTATTCTCTGATAAAAGTTTGACCGAATCTTGCCTAAATCCCCACACTGGGCAAACTAAAGTAAATACAAGCTGTGCTTAGTTTGGGACTAAATAACACCGTAAAAATTTTCTAATACCTAACACGTTTTAAATTTTGTTTCCAACAAAACTCCTTCTCTACATGTCTGGCCATTTCATACTAAAAAAGTATTCAAAGAATCAGTCCTAAATTCAAAAATCTTACACGGAGTAATCTGTGAAAGCGTTGGCATAAAGCTGGAGTCATTACGGGGATTCGCGGGGACACGGGGACATCAAAAGGGGCGTCTACTCAGTTTATTTGCGACCCGGCGTGTCTCGCGGTTGTTTTTTGCGTCTAGCCTAACGAGCTATATACCGCGCTCACGGGGCTTTGGTCCACTGAAAGAGACAATATTTGTAGATAGAGGATAGAGTCGTTTGATATTGGAAGACCCGTAGAACGTAGGTAGTTGATTGCAAAATTGATTGGTATATGGCACATGTAGCGCGTAGAAGCATGTAGCGTATGCGGTCTATATAGAAGGAACGTTATTAAATTAAAATGGACCATAACAGGCAGATGACCATATGCCCAATTTTGATAACTTATTAGTGTTTTGGAATCACTATATTAAAACTGTTTAGAAAAAACACGCCATGTATGGTTTTGTCTTGTCGCACCTAGCACTTTGTGGAATCATTGGGGGAGGCCTATGTTCAGCAGTGGACGTCCTATGGCTGAAATGATGATGATTATTATGAATCTGGCACACCTTAAACTTAGCTTTCGTTTATCAGGTAAAGACAGTCTAAGACAGACAGACATTGTGTGTAAGATTTTAAACTTTCGCGTTCCATTTCAATTAAAATAGTAAGACACGGGTCTTAACGCGACGTTTATTAATGAGTAACATTATGTACTCACGGCTTGACGTTTCGGCTAATATGCTGCAGCCGTGGTCACAAGCAGACGTAAAATAATAAACAGAATAAACGTCGCGTTAGGACCCGTGTCTTACTATTTTAAACATTGTGTTTTTTTTTAATTATAGCTTGCAAGTATTATTCAGTGGACAAATCCTTTATTGCAGGAAATATGCATTTCAGAAATGCAGATTGAGGGGCGCCCTCCAAGGAAAGATCTGGGCTAAGGGGGGGATAACGATCGCGTCTTGGTATTTCGTGTTTTTGGTCTTTTTCCACCAGATTGTGGTCCCCAAAAGATTTTTCGGCTGCTTCTTAGGAGTTATTCAGCATTTTAATGTGGGAGTGTTGATGGAAAAAGATATGAATCTCGCCGTTTTAAAGACTTGCTTTTGTATGGAATACCGTGAAAGACTTTTGCTTGTACAGTCTTTACGTGTGCATACATTATTATGTCTAGTTTCTGTTAACTACATACATAAGCACATCATACAGAAGTTCTTATAACTACATCATTGGGGGAGGTCTATGTTCAGCTGTGGATGTCCTATGGCTGAAATGATGATGATGAGATATATAATATTAAGTTGCCTATGAATTACTACGATTCTAGATGATATTATGTGGTCTCCAAAGACTATTGATTAAGAGTTAGTCTCTCGATTCGTATACAATACTAGCAGCGAAATTCGTACCGCCTATGTTCATCCAAAATAATGTAGGATTCTAATGGTGAAAGAATTTTTCATTTCGGTCCGAACCGGTTTCATTCAATAAACCAGCAATCAAATCATTTCTCTTAAAAATATTTGTGCCGTACGGGAACCGAACCCACGACCTCTGGCATAGTGATCTAGTCCCCAAACCACCGAACCATCCATCCACTTATTCAATACATTATTACACATTTAACATTATTTTTCCAAAATCTTATTTCAGAGCACGATTCAATAGTCTACACAAATAAAGGAATTTTGACTTTGACTAAAAGAGTGCAAACGGAAGCGCAACAGTTGAGGAGATCTCGCACTCGGCCCTCTTTGCCGGCTAGTTTCATTTCCGCGCCTTTGAACTGGATATAAGTGTTTAAGCTCGCTAAATTCTTTTAACCTTTGTCCTCACATAAAATATAAGGTTTAGTTACATTTTGAATTATTGAAGAAACTAACGGGTTTTTATTTCTTCTTCCTTTAAAAGTCGTAAATTTTAGAAGCACTGAGAAATCTGTCTCATGCGATCTTGCACGTACAAGTTTTATATTTAATTTTGAATTAGAAATAGAATTTTCATGTTCAATGTTCATGGCTTCATGGCACTACAGAGACATCACTTTTTTCTTCTCTTTGCATATTCTAACTAATAATTGAATATTTGTTATCGAACTAAACTGAACTTGTACTGTGGATACTTAAAAATTTTAAGCGACGATAGCCAAACGACGTTTGACTGGCTGACTCGTACGTGATCCGAGGAACGCGGGTTCGATCCCCGCCGCCGCTGGACTATTGTGGTGAACCCACTCGTAACACAAGAATTTTAGCTTACCATGAGGGTTAACGGTGTTAAGTTTATAAGTAATTTGTATTTATAAGTTGCTAATATTCTTTAAAAAAAAACATACTATTATAGTCGTATTTTATTCCTCTAACATTCCTCTGCCAGTTGGAATTCGAACCAACACTCACAGCTGAGGTTCTATTGTAGTTACCAAGTCACACCATTCATGAAAAATTATCGCACCTGCTGTAAAGACTCTCTGAGAACAGCAGGGCTACCATGTAACGCGTATTACGTAGTTTCAGATCTATCACTGTCGCTCATGCTGGTACCTCCCTTTGCGTGATAGGGATGACAACATTCGGGGCTTTGGATACGTTTTTGAGAGTAGCCCCCCAAAGCTGAAAGTCTCAAGTCCTTAACGTTTCCGTGTGGAGGCAGACACTCTTCTCAAGTGCGTCTCAGCCGCCTCGAGACACCCTCAGGCTGCCACCTGTCGGCAACCGGTGGAAAATGCTGTGCATTAGTGAGACTGGTGAGTCGATAATCTATACTATCTATACTAATATTATAAATGCGAAAGTAACTCTGTCTGTCTGTCCGTTTGTCGGTCTGTCTGTCTGTCTGTCTGTCTCACTTTCACGCCTAAACCACTGAACCGATGAAAATTGGCATAGAGATAGTTTGAGTCCCGGGAAAGGACATAGGATAGTTTTTATCCCGGTTTTTGAAACAGGGACGCGCGCGATGAAGTTTTTCTGTGACAGACAAAATTCCAGGCGGGCGAAGTCGCGGGCGGAAAGCTAGTTCCATATAAAGGGGTATAGGGTAGTAGGGATCTTTCCTGGGTAAAAATTAAGAGTTTGAATTAGTCCGTCAGTGAACTTATCACAAAATACTCGACACGTATTTTTCAGTTTTTCAAACTAATGCTAATTGAAAGAGATGCCCGCCAAAGTTCATAAGAAGAGGCCCGTGTCTTCAAGGCATGCTTAAAAGTGTAGCACTTTGTGACGTCACGCGGAACTTCAACGCATCGTAACTTCGTAATTAGATACTTGTTTGATTGACAACAAAATATAGTCTTATTAGAGCCTAAAACTGCTAACCACAAGATCATTTTTGAACCAAAACCATATCAGTTGTTGCTTTCCTAATCAATATTACACTTTGTCGGTTAAGCCTTACGCCCGTATTCACAAACGATGCTTGCTTAAGTGAAGCAGCAAATCGAATGCACAGCGTTGAATAGAGCTCTTTGATTGGTTCGTGTGTCACCTTGAGCGTCCACGGCCCACGCGCACTATGAGACCTCATAGTAATGTTTGTGAGTACGGGCATTAGTGTATTTAAAAAAAACAATTCAAACTCAAAACTCGTTAAAACTCCACTTGTAACTCGGAATTTGAACGCAGGTATGCACCTACACCGTGACAAACGACTTATGCGTCCAGCTAACTGCCGCACGCTCATCCATCATTGGGCAAAACGAAACAGTCTGTAGATACAACTTTGTCTGGTCGATTAATCACCCTGTATGTAAGGCTGGACATTCACGGCAAGACACGGCACGGCACAGCATGAACTTCATACCGCCCAGTCAATTCTTATGTGACATGAGGTGTCAAATTGCGGTTTACAGATTACCCTCCTTTGTAAGTTTTCGGTTAGAAAGTAGCTTATATTATATCAAAATCTGTCAAGCCGTTCTTGAGTTATAATATCTAACCCGACATTATGATGATGATATTGACTATTCCCAGTATTCATAAAAACTTGTTTTAGTTAAATGTTTTGTCTTGTTCTTGTCAATGTCAATGGTGAAAATAATAATTTAGTATTTTTATGAATTTGGGGCAAAGTTTTTCGTGGTAACTGTTATTGTGACAGCTGGTATATTAAGTACCTACTCAGTTAACAAAGATTTATTTTATTATTTTTATTTATTAGCGACTGAAAAATTTTTCCTTACACTTTCAGGGCACTTTTATCTTTCCGTCCATAGCCCGCCTTATCCTCGGTACAAAAATCGATTAGGGTCGTGTTTTCGGTGAATGTTTTTCAAAGCTTATGACGGGGAAAGATAGTTTTGTTACATTCGCTGAGACTGTGGACAAACCGCTCTGATCAAGTTTATTGGGGGCCAGAGCAAGAGCTAAGCAACTAAAATAGAGAAAGCCAGTTTTCTTGTGACCACGGCTCCAGCATAGCAGCCGAAACGTCAAGCCATATTATGGAACTATAAAAAATGACGCGTTAAGACCCGTGTTTCTCTATTTAGTTGAAATGGAACGCGAATGTTTAAAATCTTATAAGCTAGTTACTTCAGCTTAGCTCGCATAGCAAAAGGTAAATAAATACTAGATTTCATGATGTATGACGTTTAATTCGTTACAGGGGTATACACTAGACATATCATAGAGCGGCTCGTTGTTCTGTTACAAGTAGATATGCTCTACCAGTCTATAATCACCTTAACGCAATATTTGTCAAGTCTAAATCTTATAACTAACATTTTCAATGTATCGCTGTTGGTTTCTATAAAATAAATAAATAAATGTCAAATACAAATATTGCATTAAGATTATGGCGCGAGAGAGCTGATCTCCCCTGCCCTTTTGTCCCTATGTCTGAGAGTCCTCCACCTGGACATGAGCTCCCCTGGCTTACCTGGAAGTCTTTAAATAGACCCCGGACGCAGTTTGGCCGTAGTAAGGACAATCTGGTCAGCTGGATTCTTGGATGGCTTAAACATGGAGTGCAGGTGCAGTTTTGTTCAGCTTCTGATGTCGTGCCCTGAATGCCCGAGCAACTGCACTCAGGAGGATTTCATGAATGCTGCTGACAACGCCACTCTTGTGGCGGAGTTTTCGGCTGACACTGTTTAGGTTTGTTGTCGACACGAAAAGAAGGAAGAAGAACGCAATATTCCATAGAGTGTGTATATGTATATTTGCATTAAACTAACTTAGCTCTGATTCTAAAACCCGCACTATTTATAGACAAAATTCTAAGAAGCGTATTAACTAATAACCCTTATCACCCTCAGCCTAAACTAACCAAAAACCAGCCCCGAGATAATTTCCCCGGTCTCGGGAAATTTTCCCCGTATTTATAGTGTTAATTAAATGTAAGCCGTTGATTCATGGCGACTAGCGGCAGGTGTGGGAACTATATTAGGCGAAGATTATGAGTTAATAATGAACCAGATTAAGGTGAGGCGAGGCTTGAAAACGGTGCGTGGGGAGTTGGAGGAGATTAAAAAACGGTTAGGGTAAGTTCTTGTTCCTACGGAAACATCCCGTTTTTTACAGGATCTCGTTTACATTTTAATATTAACTTCACCCGATCATCCGGTTTGCGATGTTGATCCCACGGAAGTCCAGCTTTGCGGGGTCCAGTAATGCAGGTTTGAAATGTACGTTTTTTGAACCTTTTGTGCAGGACGCACTTACTGTCTTATACCTGCAATTTACTCTACGCTAATTATTCGGTATGTTTTTGATATTCAATATAGTTTTGAAGTTTATAATATTAATTTAATTAAGTAACCACACACATACAGGATGTATTTCTTAAACTTAAGTGAACACAAAGGCACAGAATAAGTAATAGTACAGGTACAGAAGGATTACTCCGCAAGACGATTTAAATAAATGCGAGTCTTGCTACGACGCGATACAGTGGAATTCAGCTCGCACAGCACTACGTACCTACAATTTTATTCACCTACAAGTTTTGTCTCTTTCTATCGCGTGCCTCTGAACTCTTCTTACGTTGTTAGGGTTGCTGTCTAGTGAAAAATTAATTAATCTACTTATATGTAATGAGGTACGTATGTAGGTAAGTACGCATTAATTATGGAAAACCTTGGGAGAGGCCTTTGTCCAGCAGTGGACGTCATTTGGCTGAAACGAACGAACGCATTCTGAGCAGTAGTCATGGTAGGTTAGTTTCCTATACTATCCTAAGAATTATTGATTACCTACATGACCAACATACCTTTCAGCATCTTTGGGAAGCGAAAAAAAAGATAAATCCGGTGTAGATTTCTTTTCGAATTTAAACACCCGAACCCCGCACTATATTTATTTCTCTTTATGTCCATTTTAAATAATACTTCGATCATAGAATTAGGTACATACTACAACGCACGCCAGCGTCCTGACGGGCGCGCGCGTGACACTCGACTGATATAATACCCGCCGGCGGGGCGCTTCGCTGTAGGTAATTATCGGATGTACCGCGCGGAGTAAGCCAGGCCTGACAAAGGGTTGATTTATTCAAACTACTTTTGGTACTAAATGACTAATTGTGATCGGTTCCTTGGGGAAAGCAGTAGAACCAATTCTTATTGTTTGATCAAGTGATAACATTACACTTTGTATACAGGATTTCAGAAAATCCTGTTTGAAAAACATTTTCTCTCCACATAGCCAAAACTAGACCTCGACCACAAATCACTGGTCAAATTCACACCGGGCTATATTTATTCTCCTCCTATCGCAAATATCTACATATTAGGTCGATTCTGCACGGTCACTGTAGATGTAAAAAAAATAGAGCCGGCATAGTTATTATCTGTGGAAACTGATTAGGCTACTGTACTGTTTTTATTTTTTAAGGTCACATGTATGAACTCATGCTGTTTGTTTCCTTAATAAAGAAAAAAAAATAAAAAATAAAAATAGTGGAAGAAATAGTGGAGACTGTTGAATTGACGGTCGTGGTTTGGAGGAGGATTTTGGGTTATCAACCTGGAAAGAGACAAACACTGTAATAGTATCACCTTTCGCCGCGCGGTCAACGGTGGCGAGGCGTTTACGTTACGGTGCGGATAAGTTTGCGTTGCAGCACGGAATTTTATACAAAGAATACTGACCGCCTCGAGTTGATACGGTTACGATCCGTTTCCGGGTTGATAAGTGTGCTTCGTCCTTTAAAATGTTTACTGAAATGACAGTGGCGTGCTATGTCTTCAGCATACCACTTTTTTTTTTGTTGGTCTATAATGACGTCAGTTTATAGAATAAAGTAAATATCATCAATTTAGTCAACGGCAGTCCACTGCTGGACTCGAAAGCTCGATCCTTCTTTGCTCTTCTTCATTCTTCGATAGCTTTTCTCATCCAATTACTTCTTCGTCGTCGGTCTATCAAGTATTATCCCACACATTTGCTGGGACATAGTAAACATGACTAGTCCAAAGTATAACTTTCGCTGATCCTAAACAAACTGCCTAAATATAATGTTCTCGACTGAAGCATAATTTGGCAATAACTAACTGAGATGTCAACCGGTCAACTTAGTAGCCCGTACAGTATATTATCTCCAATGAAATATAAGGGTCTGACTGTAAATAAGTCCATACTAATATGTATTATGGAGCGGTGAAGATACGTATACAATATCCGCAAAATTATTGAATGTAATAATAGAAACGGTAGGGCAAATAGGTGGTAGGGCTTGTTCTAAGTCCGCCTGGCTAGCTACCACCATCTTACCTAAGTCTGTCGCCATAACAACAATGTTAACAGCATTGTTGTGTTCTGGCAGTAAGAGGTAAGATAGCTAGTTCCTCTGTGGTTGAGGATTCCGAGTGAAGCTCGCTTCCACCTTCGGCCTGATCATCACTTACCATCAGGTGCGATATAGGTCAAGTGCTTCCTCGTTGTGGATAAAAAAAATAGTTTAGTAATCATTTTTTTCATGAGAGAGAGCGTCAATTTTATGTTGTTTTAAATCTGTCATAGCTGTCAAAATATTAATATTCTTTACTTAATTGTCCCAATATTAAAAGGATCCCGCAATTTGACCCCCCTTGAAGTTTTTATTAGTGAGTAATTATAATAATGGACAACACGCATAAGTTGTAATATTAAGTTAAATTATGACTTAATTTAAAGTTTAGATCACACACATTACACTAGTTTTTATTTCACCTCAATCCATCCAGTATTACCGAAGATAGAGCCTCGAGAAGTTTACGGACTTTTTAAAATTTTCAAAAATTTCCAATATTCGCGCGTGACGTCACAACATGATTTTGCAGCCCCCGCACGTTAACCCATTTACCACTTTTTGTCTTTTTCCAACTAAAATAAAATTTTACCTAACTGACAACTGTTGTTAGTTGTCATCGTTCAATCACATTTCAAACTAGGCGCTAAAAAAGTAACCATTATTATGCCACCTATTGCCAATTTTGTGCAATATGAAGCCATTATTACATTTATGCACTTAAATATAAATTTTCTGGAAAAATAATTAAGTTTGTGTCTCTGTGCTCAATAACGAGTAAATAGTCCAGTTATTTGTTAATTTTACTTGGAAAGTTTTCCGGAATTTTTGAAAATTGGTGAATAAATAGATTTCGCTATGTTCTTTCCGAATTTTGTGACCTCGTTTATAGCCGCGCGCGCGCCCGCCTTATTGAAAAAAATCCGCCTTAAAAAAGGTTTTTGACAACTACTTTTTTCATTTTATAATTTTTGGGACATAGACAAGCTAAGAAGCTTTGATAAATGTGATAAATTTCATGTAATGTAAGTTAAATAGATTTAGAGTTGTGAAACAGTCAAATTAATGTACCTGCTATTTTGCGAGTTCTTTTTTCTTTGATCATGGCAGGACACGCTGCCGGGTGTCCTAAATATGCTGAAGTATAAAAAAATTCGCGTTGCTGAAGCATACATTTTTTTTGTCTTGTTTGTTTCTACATTACATAATTGTATCCTACTAATATTATAGGTAATTGCGAAAGTTTGGATGCCTAGAAGTTTAAAATAAAGTAAAGTAATGTTTATTTCTCACCAACATAACAGATAATATTATGATAACAAACAATCAGGAAAAACAAAAAGTAAGAATGTTGGTGGGTTGATACCTGAACTAGGAAGATTCCTGTGTCTCAGGTTTGTTACTCTTTCACGCAAAAAGCACTCAACGGATTTTGTTGAAACTGTACAATATTATTGTTTGTAACCCAGAATAACATATAGCCTCCTGGGGCCCGGGAATTATTTTTATCGTGAATTCATATGAAAACTATCCAAATAGTATTAATAATTGATATAATTATCTTAAAAAATAAAATAAAAATTTTTATCTGGAAAACGGCAATTTTCTCAATGTCATATATTTACGACATCGGTTCCCAATGTCAACGACTTTTTTATTTCATGTACGGGATGTCCCGTAATAAATTGCACAAAAGTAATTCCTAGTTAAGTTTCTTGATTATCTACAACGAATTTGAATCTATTTTTGAAATATATTGAGATGCCAAAATTTTTTTTTACATATTTTTTTTTTTTTTCTGCCTGTACTTACTTTTTTCTATGCAGTGGATGCAAATATAGATATTTTTTAAGTACCTTTTCGTTAAAATGTAGCTAGATAGATTCTTTATCAAGTTTTATGTCATTTTTGGGCAATAACATTGCATCTCTATTTTTTTTTAAATAGCATTTCAAAATTTTATTGCATTTCATATGGATGACTCAAATTAAAAAATCCTCGTGATAAAAAAATGCATCACACCAATGTGTAATTAACATTAAGTAATGTAGATAAGGTCAATAGCAATAAAAAAAAATAAAAAACAATTTGATTAAGTGCCTAATGAAATTATTTTAATTTCATTAAAAAAAATCAAAGTGACTTGAGGTGTTGATAATACTTCTGGGCCGACTTTACCAGTAAAATCGAGTTTTGAGTGTTCTAATATGTTATATTCGCATATATCTACCTAAACAAATAAGAAAATAATATCAGATTGTATGCTATTTAATAGAAAATGTACAATGTCATACAGGTATTACACTGGGCTCTGTCAGTTTACACTAGTAATTGGGACCTCATGTAATACCTGTATGACATTCAGATTTCACCATGGTTTTCGTAGTTTTAATACATATTTTCACAATCAGTGATACTCAGATAATAAAACAGTTCAAATCCCAAAACGAATAATAACAAAGGCTTATAGAAATAATTCATATTTTAGTAAAAATTTCATTACTACTAACCACTTGTTCCTGGTCGCGGCGCCGTCGCTAGTTCAATTAAAGATAAAAAAATATACATGTCACTTCACTAGCCAATCACAGCTAAGAATGATGGACAGATGCACCATCTAACTAACTAACGTAAAAGTTCTGGTAAATTTCAACAGATAGCGTTGATTTATATTTTTTTTGTTTTATGTAATAAATATATGACGCCAGGCCCCAGGAGGATAGGCTATAATTTATGCCGATCTGTGACACTAAATTTCACGCGGGTGAAGCCGCAGGCAAAAGCTAGTCGTGAAATAAATAGGAAAGTTTAAGGTTCTGAAACGTGGTCGCTTACTATGGGCCTCATAAGAAAGCTCAAGGTCACCCAAAGGGTGATGGAGCGGGCTATGCTCGGGGTTTCCCTGCGTGATCGAATCTAAAATGAGGAGATCCGCAGGAGAACCAAAGTGACCGACATAGCACGCAGAATTGCTAAAATCAAGTGGCAGTGGGCGGGACACATAGCTCGTAGAGACGATGGCCATTGGGGCAGAAGAGTGGCGACCACGGGCTGGAAGACGTAGCTTGGGTAGGCCTCCTACTAGGTGGACCGACGATCTGGTAAAGGTCGCGGGAAGAACCTGAATGCGGGCAGCGCATTACTGTTCATTATGAAAAACCTATGGAAAACCCAAAGGATTCTCGCCTTTGTCCAGCAGTGAACGTCATTTGGCTGTAACGACGAAATAGGAAAGAATGTAACTATCAAAAATCTTCTCTAAGGCAGCATTTTTCCAATTTCGCAACGAGCGCGGCAATCACACTTAACTAACAGACTAACAGAGAGCATAGCGAAATCTATTTTAATCACCAATTTTCAAAACTCCCGGAACACTTTCCAGGTAACCACGTTAATTTGTACCAAACGACTGAACTATAATTTAATTGATATAAAAATTTGGGTACATCTTCTCAAAAACAAAAGAACTGGTGCTAAAGGGGTTAAGTGACGTTTTGACATTTGTAGAGGGCCTTGTAGAAGGGGAGGCTATGGTGCTGAATGTGGATTAACTCGAGTGTCATAGTAACTTATTAGACTGCTAAGCTTGATGATAAAAAGAAAAATATTTTATTCAATGTACATAGTGTGGTCATAAGTTCTGTCATATGATAATAACTTTTGAATTTTGAATGAAGGTTTCAAAAACATTTTTTACTGAATTAGAATTAAAAAGAAAAAATGTGCGATAGTTCGAATTTTATTGTATGTGTAGTGGACGCATAAAGAAGTCCGAACTGCAGTTGTCACGTTGCATTGCTACGCGCCAAAGCTGATTTTCGTTGTGCTGAAAAAATTTAGTTTATCTTTTCATTAAATGATAGGTATAGGTGTACCAGAATCTCATGGCAAACAAAAATATTGGAAAAGTGTGTCTTTCATATGGCAAATGTCTATGGATTTATTGTCACCTGTCAAAGTAATTCAAATGAACTGTCGCTGCAGAAATTTTGTAATCTCTTCATGCCTATTTGTTATTTTCGTGAAAAAGTCGAAAAAGCTCAAGCAAGTCATATTGTTTTCAATGTGTATTGTAAAATAAGGCATAATTTAAAGTTAATCTTTGATTTTAAAGCTCGTCGTTGAGTTGACAGTAAGTTGGAGTGAAATTTGATACATTTAGTTTATTACCTAACTGCGTCAGAAGGGTTTTTTTAATATTATTCTTATAATAGCTGCTTTATCGGGGGTTTCAGGTGTACCTCACAAATTGGTGCAGAGGAATGGTGAAAATATTATGACCATGTAAATAAAATTGAAAAAGATTTCATCAAGTAAGATGTAAGATAGAATAATTGAAATGGTGGAAGAGCAATTTATAATAAATAACTCTATTATCTTGATCATCTATTGAAGAAAAGTGGAATCCTTGGAATCGTTTTCTAGTTCTGAATGAAGTGATTAGTTATAAGTATGATACATAATAAAATTAGTTACATAAAGTAATATACGATTTACTTATTTTTCAAGACATTTTCCTATTATTATTACTGACGGGATTGCTACCATGTACCTTAGTTTTGAGTTTCCAATATTTCGGCACTGTTGCAAGCACCATGGTCACGGAGTAGATCAGATGTGCGTTCAAAAGACCTGAGATTTAAAAAAATCCCACGTTTTGTTTTACAGTAAGCGAAAAAAAAGTGACTTGAAAATGGAATACAAAAGGATGGTAAATGATAAGTCTTTATCAATGAAGAAGCTGAAGTTCAATTTCATGTGTCCTCCATCTAGGCTAGTTTTCATCGTCACTCAAAGTTTGGTTGCGGTCTCAAATTTGGGCTTAATTGAGGTATTTTTTGGGTGAGAGGCATAAGAACTAATGCCGTTTTATATCAAAAATTCATACTTAGAGGTAATCAACCAGGTACAAAGTATTTCCTTGTATGTTAGTCTGCCACTCTTTAGTAAGTCCCGAAATCCCTGCTTCGGCTCCCCTACTAACCATTCTAACCATTGTACACAGATAATATCTTACATGCAGCTTTTCATGTTACTACGTCACATTTTCAAAATCCGCGCGGAAAATCGCTCCTAGCGGAAGAGCGCACTTTGAGCTTGAATATTTCAGTCATTTTTAAAGATATCAAAAAAGTAAAAATACAGTATTCATTCTAATTTTTTGTAGTTTTTTTTGGCATCTTCAACAAAAATTGTGCGCCATGTCCATTAGCAGATTACAACTTGGTGATTTCAAGATGTCACTTGACATTGGCAGAAATAAACCTCCCTCCCCTGAAAGGTTTGGTTGCCATTAAATAAAAATAGAAAGAGAAGGAATGAATCCCATATGAATAAAATATCTAACATACCTGCTATTTTTGTAAAGCATAAAAAAACCACTATGATTAGCGTTATTCATATGTACAGTTTTTAAAAAAGGGGTTAGATCTACCCCCACTTTATTTCCCCCCTAGTTACTTGGGCGATTATTTTTTGCATATACCGTTGAGCAGGAATGATTGCAGGGCTGCACACGTCCCTTGGGGAATGTGGGTGACCTAAATATGACAGGCCGGAGAGTAGGGTGCCGTGTCCAGTTATGGTCACAGACATTATCAGTGTATCACTCTAAAAAACAGATATCCTCCAAAAAAACTAATCATCTATTTAAAAAATCCGAATTATGGCCGTAAGAACGGATATCTCCTCTTTTTTTGTTTATTTTAAAAATTACTTATCATTAAGTTGAGTTTTAGTGGTTTTAGTTTCTAAACAGAGATTGTTACGAAACATAAACTTTGTACTTAAATCAAGTCAAAGTCAAATATAACTAAACTTAATGATAAGTAATTTTTAAAATAAACAAAAAAGACGAGATAACCTCAAAACATTAATACAGACCCTAATAATAAGACTAACTTAGCATTATAACTGCATAAGATACGTTCAAAATTTACGTATACACTATAATGCTTCAAAAAATTTTTCAGCTTAGTTATCAAAGCAATTGCAATTCTTAAAAGAAAATAGTAAAATTACCGTCTCCTAATATTGCACGTGGTTCATTCGGTTTGTCTGCAGATGGCGCTTTAGTTTCAACTTATTACGCGCAGTTTTGAGTTGAGTTAACGAGAAATGCTTAGAAAGAGCTTATAAAACCTGATCTGAAAAAAAACATTGACTAAAAGATTTAAATTTATGTGGCCAATGTGCTTCTCGCTTGCAATTTTTTATGAGTAAGAAAGAGAAAGTAAGTCTCTTTCTTTTAAAATTGAATAAAGAAGATACCTTTCACTACTATTCAAATAATCTTTCGTGTGAATCAAATAACATGGTCGCCGCTTTTGTTACCGCTTATTTTGAAAACGAGGCGAAAATATATTTTTTTTTTAATTTAAGTTTCATGCTCATAATAATTTTGATAAAAAATATAAGTATATTTTACTAATGATATTTGATGACTTAAATAGGTAACTTATAAGTTATACTTCTATATTTCGTTCGTTGACCGGTCTGTACGTTACCAAATGCATATGAATCACTCATTTTATATTCAAAAAGCTTCTTTTGTTGACTCTAACCAGTTAATCTCATTCCGCATTATAGCCATTTGTGAGTTGAATCTCAAGTACGTGTCACAAATTGAGATCGAAACGAGTAATATGGAAAACTAAAATTAAAATTCCTGTTTTAGAAAAAAACTACTGTTGGCTTTTATCTTTTTTTTTCCATACTTAATGAAGAAAAGCCGAAAATTTAAATAAACTTAACAGAAATGCAAGAAATGATTGTTAAAAATGGATCTGTAAAAATAAAACGATACATTTTCTTTTAATAAATAGTATAAATACCTAAATCTTAGGATAATTTCACACAGCACCATAACAATAAGAATTATGTAAATGAAAATTGATTATGTTACTAACCGTTTTTTTGTTATTTCTTTGTTATTTAAATGCTGTGCCTGGCTCTAATCGGAGTTCAGACTTAATATTGTGCTATGTTGTTGTGTTAATTGTATTGTTATTGTTTGTTCTCTGTAGCTGTGCCTTATATAAATAAATAAATAAATAACCAACACTGGTGCCTACACCTGACCCCATACACGGAGTACGCCATAACCTACTGCAGGGGTCTTCAAAACTGCGCAATTGCGAACTCCACGTGGTCTCAGGTTCATTCACCCCTCCCTCTTTATAAACCCGATCCCCTATTTCAAACCTTAAATCTACCACCATAAGAACCAAAACAAAAGCAAACGTAAGCTGGTTTTTGTAACATTCAACCATACCATCATTTTGCCGTCGCGAAAACTCTTTTCCAATACAAATTCCTTAGTAGTAACCCTGAAACGACTGTAACCATAATTTTGCTGTACAATTTGACTTGTCAAAGTGTCAAAGCAAATTGTACCTTAAATAAGTCACACTAAAGTTGTTTTGTTCAGTAATTAATTAGGGTAATTGCGCCGGTTTTCCGTCCAGCTCCTGTTTTCGTCCATTTGACCGACTTGCCACAAACAAATACGCAAAATTGGAATACAAACCTAACTTTCCGTGCAAGTTTGGACTTGTTACAATCTATAATATCTAAGTAACAGTTCTGCCTGCATGAAAATGTAATTTGACAAGTAATAACTCCAAAAAAATCTACGGAAGTTGCTGCTGCACACAGGTGAATGGAAAACGTCGTCAAGTTAGAAAAAAAACGTGCCGGTAGGGAACTTTCATGGTATGTTTAATTACTGTTTTAGCTACTTTACGTAATGTTTTTGGCATGTATGTCTAATTATTAGCATAATAAACACTATTTTAAGGGTTTATTAAAGTTTTTGTATAGAAATTAGTGTCCGACCGAAACTAGTTTTACGACCGAAACCGAAACCGAAAACGAATTTCGGCAACGGTGTCTATTTCGGCCGAAACCGAAACCGAAACCGAAACTTCCTTACAAGGCTCATATTTTGAGGGAAAAATAAAGAAAACGTTATTATAATCAGTCAGTCTTTATTGTTTTAATTGCATTAAAATTGAACTTATAAAGCGCCTTTTTACTCTAAAAGGTATCAAATTATGTATTGAAAAAGAAAAAGAAGGATTTATAGTCTACATTTTTTTTAATTACTCGCAATATTCAGGACATCTACATAAACCGTCCCATGGTCGGGTTTTTACCTTAATAATTTCTCAAAACAAAATTGGTAGTACGTAAGTTAGTATCTACTGTACCTACTTGTCACTTACTCGGATACCTTGGTGATAAATACTAAAAAATGAACTTTGAAACTCTGAATCCATAATATTATCACCATGAAATGCACTATAGTCATTACTAACTACCTAACTAATGTTTGTTTACGTAAAGCATTTGCGAACCAAAAATAAATTTATAGGTTAGATTAAACTTGATTATACTTTTATCAGTCATCTATACTTATAATAAATCTGTAGAGAGGTCAATTCTGTACATGAAATATATTTTCAAAATAACTATCAGGGGGTGATTAGTGATCGATACTGATGCCAAAAATGCAATCAGTAAAATTTTTGTCTGTCTGTCTGTCTGTATGTTCCTTATAGAAACAAAAACTACTAAACGGATTTTAACGAAACTTGGTACAATTATTCTTCATACTCCTGGGCAGGTTATAGTTTACTTCGGAATTCCCACGGGAACGGTAATTAGCGGGAAAATCCTTTTGTATGAAAAATCTAAGCTGCTTAAGTTAGACGCTTGAAATTTGGCATGCAAGTACCTTAGTAAACTTAAAGCTTAGTTACAACAGGATATTGCAAAATTCCCACGGAAACTGGAGTTAACGGGGAAAAAAATTGTATGAAAAAATCTAAACCGCGTAAGATAGATAAAGGGGGTAAAACGGGATCCACGCGTACGAAGTCGCGGGCGGCCCGCTAGTATTGAATATTTTTTTTGATGTTTACTACCCGCTCTTATGTAATAACGACATAAAACGAGATAAAACTTACCAAATTCAGAATAAATCACTCAAAAACTCGCCACCACAACAAAACAAAACTACACTAAACTAACAAACAAACAAGCGAGCGAATCACGACATTGGCTCTGATCGGATTCATTCACTCATTCAACGCGCCGAACATGACCAATAACAGCGCGGAAACTCCCGAATGCACATTCGGTTTCGGTTGTAGTTTCGGCAAGTTTGCCGCCGAAAACGAAACTAAACCGAAACTCGTGTTTTTACCGAAACTCAACCGAAAACGAAACCGAAACCGAACATTCGGTCGGACACTAATAGAAATCTTAGATAATTAAGTGGACTAATACTAGCATAACAATTTTGCAAGATTTTGGTTTTCGTCCACGTGGACGGAAACCCTGACACCTAGTTAATATTTTTAATAATCATTTTACTTCAATGGACCTACAAAATACAATATTTTTTCTTCCAATATGATCTTTATTGCTATTACATTAAACATTTTAGTTTACGTCCACTTTTTAACAGTGATAAACCCATAAAAACCGTTAAAAAGATGTGGACGAAAACAAAAAACAGCTTTAAACGTTGTTGTGTTTTCGTCCATGACGTCATGAACCAGCACTGGGGTGGACGAAAACCAAAATTAGCTATTCCTGTAGATTAGTTTTCGTCCATTTGTCCTTCGACCTATTGCAATATTTTCCCAAATTTAGGTAAGAAACTTATTTAAATCTTTTTGATATCATTTGAAAGCTAACAAAATTACCTTTCAAATGATATACCACAATCCATAGTTACTGTATTGTAGAATTGGTTTTAAGTTAATAATTCAACTGCACCCTTTTTTCTACACAGTGGTCGAAAACTAGCGTACACTAGGACGAAAACTGATTTTTTTGGACGAAAACTAGTGAAATCGCCTCTTTTGCATAAAATATTTTTTATAAAAAAACCCGTGGTATTTACTTATTGTCATATAATATTAACGTAAAGTAGACTATATAAGGACTAAAATGACATATGATACATATGAGTAAGGGTATTTTAAGATATTCATTACGCATCACAAAGTTGGCAACTCCGCTAATTGGACGAAAACTAGCGCACTTACCCTACTACGCAATAGAAAATAGCAATATGGGGTAATTGGAAGCCCGTTTAATGAATTAAGGGATGGTGTTTAGACGTAGGAGGGTTTTACATGTATAAATATTTAACTAAATAGTAGAGTTCTAACAGAGAACAATATTAGCAAATACCGGCGAACTTTGTACCGCCTGAAATATGCCTATGTTTATCAGAAATAATTTAAGATTCTAATGGAGAAAGATTTTTTCAAATCATTCCATTAGTTTTGGAGCCTATTCAGTACAAACAATCAATTTTTTCCACATTATAATATTAGGCTGAGTTGCACCTAACTTTGACCGTAACTTTAACAATAACTGGTGTTTTTAGTATGGTAGTATGGAGTTTGACAGATTTTTGACGTTTGGCAAAGTTAAAATAAGATGGTGCAACCCAACCTTAGTGTAAATGATTTATAGAAAATAAAATTTTCAAAAACAGCTCGTCTTAAGTGTCAACCATTTTCGTTAAAAAAAAATGTCTCAATCTACTCAAATCAAAATTTCATAAAATTCAGATTTGTGGTTCCTTAAAAAATCGTAAAAATATTTGTATAGAATTTAATTTCGTTAAATTAACCTAATAATAATCTAAGAAATTGTTAACTACCGAACTAAGCATAAAACATACTAAATAGCAAGAAAATGGGACCCTTGTGCTTTGAAAATACCTATTAAACACTAGAACTAGGTTTCAAAGCGCTACGTTGAAATAAGTGGAAATTCCGCACGAACTGTAAGCGAGTTACCTGACAGAGTTACAGCATAGTATGAAATTACAGCTCTAGGGACGTATTTCATTCCAACATATCGCACGAGCTATGGGCAGACGTGCTTGAGCTTGCACTGCTTAACCCTGCAGCGCTCGCGGGGGTACAAACGTCCTTGGCAATGTGGAAAATAGTGTCCGACCGAATGTTCGGTTTCGGTTTCGTTTTCGGTTGAGTTTCGGTAAAAACACGAGTTTCGGTTTAGTTTCGTTTTCGGCGGCAAACTTGCCGAAACTACAACCGAAACCGAATGTGCATTCGGGAGTTTCCGCGCTGTTATTGGTCATGTTCGGCGCGTTGAATGAGTGAATGAATCCGATCAGAGCCAATGTCGTGATTCGCTCGCTTGTTTGTTTGTTAGTTTAGTGTAGTTTTGTTTTGTTGTGGTGGCGAGTTTTTGAGTGATTTATTCTGAATTTGGTAAGTTTTATCTCGTTTTATGTCGTTATTACATAAGAGCGGGTAGTAAACATCAAAAAAAATATTCAATACTAGCGGGCCGCCCGCGACTTCGTACGCGTGGATCCCGTTTTACCCCCTTTATCTATCTTACGCGGTTTAGATTTTTTCATACAATTTTTTTCCCCGTTAACTCCAGTTTCCGTGGGAATTTTGCAATATCCTGTTGTAACTAAGCTTTAAGTTTACTAAGGTACTTGCATGCCAAATTTCAAGCGTCTAACTTAAGCAGCTTAGATTTTTCATACAAAAGGATTTTCCCGCTAATTACCGTTCCCGTGGGAATTCCGAAGTAAACTATAACCTGCCCAGGAGTATGAAGAATAATTGTACCAAGTTTCGTTAAAATCCGTTTAGTAGTTTTTGTTTCTATAAGGAACATACAGACAGACAGACAGACAAAAATTTTACTGATTGCATTTTTGGCATCAGTATCGATCACTAATCACCCCCTGATAGTTATTTTGAAAATATATTTCATGTACAGAATTGACCTCTCTACAGATTTATTATAAGTATAGATGACTGATAAAAGTATAATCAAGTTTAATCTAACCTATAAATTTATTTTTGGTTCGCAAATGCTTTACGTAAACAAACATTAGTTAGGTAGTTAGTAATGACTATAGTGCATTTCATGGTGATAATATTATGGATTCAGAGTTTCAAAGTTCATTTTTTAGTATTTATCACCAAGGTATCCGAGTAAGTGACAAGTAGGTACAGTAGATACTAACTTACGTACTACCAATTTTGTTTTGAGAAATTATTAAGGTAAAAACCCGACCATGGGACGGTTTATGTAGATGTCCTGAATATTGCGAGTAATTAAAAAAAATGTAGACTATAAATCCTTCTTTTTCTTTTTCAATACATAATTTGATACCTTTTAGAGTAAAAAGGCGCTTTATAAGTTCAATTTTAATGCAATTAAAACAATAAAGACTGACTGATTATAATAACGTTTTCTTTATTTTTCCCTCAAAATATGAGCCTTGTAAGGAAGTTTCGGTTTCGGTTTCGGTTTCGGCCGAAATAGACACCGTTGCCGAAATTCGTTTTCGGTTTCGGTTTCGGTCGTAAAACTAGTTTCGGTCGGACACTAGTGGAAAATTGTATAATGTAATTTAATAGTCCTTTGCTGGACGTAACTTTCCTCTAAAGAAAGCTTCTTTTCATTCAACTTCAAGCTTTAACCGATTGAGCTGTGTTTGATACAATTTAAAGTAAGTATTGTCAAATTAATAGCGCTGTCATTATCATGACAACGGATTATTTGCTGTCATCTAGTGGTTAAGGCTCTTTTCATCGTATTTTTTGTTAATTACCCAAATTTTAATAACTAAATTACATTCTATTATGACAGCAAGTCAATTATTATTATGAATGCTTACAACGCCACTCTTGTAGCGGAGTTTTGGGCTGACACTGTGTAGGTTTGTTGTTGACACGATACAATAAGCAAGTAATCCGTTCTCATGACTCATATTCTTTTGGTAAAAAGGTAAGAAAATAAATTTTAGATCGGTTACTTGAAATCTTCACGTGTGTGTGGAGCTACGGGCTTATGTTAGTTATTATTTTAATACTCTGTTGTAAAAACAAATTACAATACTTGAAACTTTTTTCAGCCTATTTTCATGTCAATTCTGGCCAGCAGATAGCAAAGGGTTAACGTACAGCATACAGGAGTAAATTGCCTTCGGTCAGGTGAGAAGCGATTTCACGTGTTTTTGAGGTTAACCCTACACTCTAATTTGACACAGACTCTTTGAACACGAAATGTTATTTTAATTTAGTCAGAGTATAAAATCTAAGCTAAAAACGACGCCTAAAATTTGATCCAAGTTAAAAACATCATAAGCCTGTGTTTTCTTAATCTCAAGCGTCCTAAATCTGTTCTCAAAGACTTGAATGTTTTGATACTAACCTGATGTTGTGATAACTCTAACCGATTCCGCGAAATCTTAAATCTGTTCTTTGATTTAAAAGATTTAAAGTTTCGTTTTGCATAAATCCTCGACAAACGTATGAATTCAAACGCACGTAAGTTATGTTCCACAGCATAAAATCAACCACAAGCACAGCATACAAACACGTACACTGCAGTCCATAGACAATGGCATTAAGCGCTAGGTGCGCTCGTTAAATTATTACGCTCCGTTCGATCGCATCGATCGGCTGCCGAAGACGCGATCCGGGCAGGGACGGACTCAGGTCCGTATTACAAAACGCTTAAAATTCGATTAAATCAGAAAAGAGTTAGCTAAAAAATACCCAGAATCGCCGTTTTAATAGTCATATTGTGTACACCAAGAATAAATAATAATTTACTACAATATCGATGTAAATAAATTTGTGTTGGCTTGAACGAAGTTCGTTCGTTAGTTCGTTTAAGCCAAATGACATCCACTGCTGGACAAAAGCCTCCCCCAAAGGTTTCCACAATGAACGATCCTGCGCTGCCCGCATACATGCTCTTCCCGCGACCTTTACCAGATCGTCGGTCCACCTAGTAGGAGGCCTGCCCACGCTACGTCTTCCAGCCCGTGGTCACCACTCGAGAACTTTCCTGCCCCAACGGCCATCGTCTCTACGAGCTATGTGCCCCACCCACTGCCACTTGATTTTAGCAATTCTGCGAGCGATTTCAGGTAGTGCTGGTTCAGATTGAAAAGTTTCTTTTTGTTATGGATAGTTCATATAGCGAGGCTAAATAACGTCATGCCACGACCAATAGAAGCTGAGCTTCAATGAAAAATGTTCCGCTCGCTGAAAATTTTTTACACGTTCACTTCTTTACTTATTTAATGTGGGCCTTCGGTTTGTCATCGTGGCAACAATAGTGACAATGCCATTCTTGTGGCGGAGTTTTGGGCTGACGCTGTGTAGGTTTGTTGTCGACACGACAAGAAGATGAAGTGGGCCTGACACAGAATGCGCACTTACGTAAGCGGCACGTCGTTTCAGAAAAAGAGCCCGAGTCCGGCCCTGGCGCCTGTTACGTATGTAAGCTAATGCCTTCCCCGCACGGATATGACATCCAAAGACATGAATGCTCGTATTTCACGTGAAAATTCATGCCAATTTACAAAATGGCTTCGACAATTTAACATGGAACCTTTCGTAAGCTGTGCACTTTTATTACTGTTTTTTGTTTAACTTTTAACTGTTTCTACTTGTTTGAAAATTATAAATAACTTGAAAAAATTTAACTGCCTAAGGCGGGATTTGAACCCACGGGATTGTTTCTACTTGGTACATGATCTATGGTCTATTTATAATATTACCTGTTCTTATTTTATTTATATTCCATAGCTGGTGTACCAGCCTGTGCCTGTGGTCTGTCAGCATTTTACGTTGATAATAAGTACAGATTTTACCAAAATTGTAAATTGTCATAGGGGGAGGCCTATGTCATAGTATGCCTATATGTATTCATGGACGTCCTGTGGCTGAAACGATGACGATGAAGGACTTAAACTGAGTTGATTCACTATTTTATCTTTAAACGGTGTTTTTGTATGGAGTTATTGTAATTTGTATTGCACAAATTACTATAATAACCTCTCATACTAAGCTAAATAAATGCTTTTCACGAGTGGGCTCACCACAATAGTCGAGCGTCAGCAGGGTTCGAACCCGCGTTTCTCGGATGCCGTTTGACAGAGTTTTGACGTTTTTTATAGTTAAAGTAAGGCCCAGAACAGACGGTGAAACGATGATTCTGATGAATGAAACTGAAACTGAAAGTTTCAAACTGGTCGCGTCATGTGTCTCAACGGACGCTATGGCAGAAACTTAGATGCAACTCAAAAGTAACTAGCAGTTGCAGTTTCGTTGCAGTTGCGTTTCACCGTCTGTTCTGGGCCTAAGATGGTGCAACCCAGTGTTAAATATGTTTTTTTCATGACGTACTTGATTTATATGCACCATTACATAAAATGAATGGTAGTATTTGTATAATAATACGCGACCGAGCAACCGCGGCGACTCATTAATACTTCACTGATTGAACCGAAAATATGTGCGGCGGCATCCGTGGTGATGCACGATGTAAATATTACTCTGGGCTAGTGTTGGGGAACCATCGATAGTTGTACTGTCGATAAATGTTCAGGCTATCGACAGCATCGATAGAGCATTTTGATAACAGCAATACTATTACCATCCTAGACTGGGCATCTCACTTCACCTCAGGTGCTATTGCGTTGACCGCAATACCTGCATAAAAAGAAAAAAACTTTCGATAGTTTTGATAAGTAGTATCAGGGAAAGCTATATTTGGGATATGTATCAATTTTAATTCTGATTTACGTTGGATACTATCGATAGTATTACAAACTGTTAGAAATAGCCAAATCTATCATCGTATCCATTGTTTTCGGTTAATGCAAATGCAGAATGGCACATAACGACACGCTACAATAGATATATTAATATCGATTTTTTTTTGCTTTTGCTATCGATAGTCGATAATCCACTATCTGTAAGCAACACTACTCTGGTCATGTTATTTAAACAATTTTTAAATATTTAACGTTATGATACCATAACGTACTGGCGAAATGTGTAAAAAGTACCTGAGCCCATGATTTTTTACAGGCACCTTATCACAGTCATAGTATTACACTTTAAAATGTAAGTACTATAACTGCTTTGACACCCTTTAATTCTTCTTATTCGTTACACTTTTGGCAGAGCGGTCGTGGTCAGTGGCGGATTAACGTATAAGCACTACAAGCACGTGCTTGGGGCCCCTGTTCTCCAGGGGCCTCCATCCTCTGCTGGCGTTTCATTTCATACCTACACAGTACACTAGCTGCGCCCGCGAATTCGTCCGCGTAGAAGTCGAAATATTCTCATAGGATTTATAAATGGTTTTTTAAAATGTAACAAACAAACGAACTCTTCAGCTTTATAATATTAGTATAGATTTTATCGAGATTCATCCACAATATTTCTATTTTGATGAACTTTCATTTTATACTTTCTACCTTCCATTCCATTCCTTCCATTTCCATTTAAGCAATAGAGGGCCTACACAGGCTCTGTGCTTAAGGCCTCGGATACTCTTAATCCGCCACTGGTCGTGGTCACGTTGTTGAGGCGTTGTTGACATCGGTTGTAGAGGCGGATACAACTCTCCGCACGATCTCCCACCATCTCTCTCTATTGGCAGACTGTCTGGTGCAGTCACATACGCCGTCTCCCACTGCCGATTTCACTTGGTCGGTCCAGCGCATTGGTGACCTACCACGCGATCGGGTTCCTTCGACTTTTCCTTGAACGACCAGTCGTTCTATGGAGTTGTCATCCCGCCTCGAGATACAACCCTTTAATACTACATACAATTTTGTTCCGGCTTTTAAATGACCTTTAATTAACAAAAATATGCATTAACCAATATATTTCAAGAACCTATACGTATAAAATGGCCAGTTAATTTTTCGTAAGGCCAGCTGATTTGGTTATCGTAATTGACTCTAGATTAGGGTCTACTTTATGCATGATTGCAATTTTCGGGAGTTTTTTGTTTCGAAGATAAAGTTAATTAAGGCGATAAGCTTTTTGGGTTCACATTTTTGGAAATGGGTAAAATAAAATTGTAAAAGGGTGCGAATTACAAGTAGGTTTCGAACCTTCATGGCGATTTTAGAAAGCAATTTTAGAATCTGATAAATGTACTCGTACATAATAGACAAACCATTATAAGACAAGAAGGTATGATATTTTCTAGGCCTTACAATACCAAACTGTTTGGTTACGCTTCTGGCCACCGAGAAACTTTTTTCTTATCGACCAATATCGACTGTCAATTTCTTCGCGCGCCAAAAGTTTTAAAGGCAAAATACCTATAACCAAATTAAAAACAAACGATTAAAATCACAGATTTGAAACCTTACTTGAGTGTAGTAGATTCATATTTTACTTCATTGTTAAGTGTTCATAAAGTCAAGCAATTCTCAGTTTAAAGAGTAGACAACTAACAGAGGGTCCAAACATTCGCTAGAACATTTTATTGTGGCCATTACCTACTAACGATTTATCACAAGTGGCTGAGCCCCCGACGTTTCTTGGCCTTGTGAGTAGTTTTACGGGCAGAAAAAGAAGAAAAATTGGGATATTTTTTTGCTATCATTACGAAATGGACTAATGGATAGATGACGTCATAAGTGATGTTATATAAGCTTTTACACGACTGGCCTTGAGGTAAGTGGTCTTAATGGTTGCGGGTTCGTATCCCAGAAGAGTCAATTGTAAACAAACTAATAAATATTTCAATTATCTAAGTATCAGCATTAATTAACATTATTTTGAGTAATTATGCTTATTTTGCATTTATTTTGAAACTAAAAAGCTTTTTAATAAGATATCTATTTATTTGTTTCTCTATAACTTACCTTTAAACTCTGTTAACAATTTGATTCTTCAAAATCTTCACTTCACAATCTCTGTGCCTTTAAGTTCGCGTGCTTAAAATAAATGAAAGAAACTAACTACATATTTCATATAGGACTTCTGAAAGTTCCATTTACCAATAACACTAATTTATACCGGCTTATGTCCAGTCCAGAGAGGTAGGTAGAGAGGTAGAGTCACATAATATTATGAACTTCATATTATTCCCCCGATAATCTTAAGGCACATTGCAGACAAAATAGATGATAATATTTTAAGGTCAGCCATTGTCCTTGAATCCAAGAGCTGACGCCGTTGAAGAAGAAAAGTTCTCGAGTGGCGACCACGGGCTAGAAGACGTAGCGTGGGCAGGCCCCCTACTAGGTGGACCGACGATCTGATAAAGTTGGCAGTAAGAACCTGGATGAGGGCAACGCACGATCGGTCGTTATGGAAATCCTCGGGGAAGGCCTTTGTCTAGCAGTGGACGTCATTTGGCTGAAACGAGCGAACATTGTCCTTTACTTGGACTGCTATAATATCCTGCTTATGGTAAAAAATAACCCCTCGTATTTTATTCACACATTCTAATCGTGTGACAGACGAAGGTACTTTTTTTTACAAAATCAAGACTATCACAAATGCACGACCCCTGCAGATTAATATTAAAAACAATAAAACCCACTTGCGATAAGCCAATTCGAGGGAGAAAAAATACAGGGGCAGGTAGTCACACAATTACCCTTCCCTCCCCTTTTACCCCCCACTTCCCCATTAGGAGGACAGATTTAATTCCAATCTGGACGCATCAAGTAATTACAAATAAAAAGCTGTCGACGGCTGTGCGGGTCATAAGGTAGTGTGACCAGGTGTTGTGGAAAAATTAGGAGTAATGAAAATCTAGGATATAAGTTTTATTAGTCATTTTCATATAGCCATAGATAAATAGATGTATATTTTGTTTGTTAGTTTATGGCATAATGATTGAAATTAATAAATATGAGACGACATTTTCAGTGACACATTGAGCAGTGACTGGATGAAAAAAGGGGGGCATTGTGCTCTATTCTATATCGCTCCTTGGAGAGACTTACGTCCAGAAGACTGGCCTGAAATGATAGGGTTAGGGTTCTAGGGTTTAGTTAGTCTATTAATTTGCACTGGCCCACTATCCCGAAGCAGTGGAAGGGTTAAAATAATACTGGCAGATGTAAAACTCATAAAACTCATTTATTTTTGCAAATAGGCTTTTAAAAAGCACTTTTACACGTCCCAGTATTGACCCTACCACGCTACCACTAACATGTAAAGGCGCTTTTTAAAGTTATATTTTGTCATCATATGCCAGTCTTAGTCTCCACTACATGGTCGTGTCTAATTTAAAAGAATTTGGCTTACACCCTCACGCTAGACGTATAAGACTAGTTATCCGATAGTGCAAAGGTACCTAATCTTATAGCAATCAGGGCACACTATCCCGCAACTTTGGACAGCATGGTTACCCCACAGCTACATGCGGGTGCTAATTAGCAAACAGTCGGGCCTGGGCACAACAAGCTTTTTCTACGTCACAAATGTAGCCGCACTTTTTGCACTGCAATGTTATTATGAATTGAATAAACACCCCCACTCGGATTTTGGATTGAATAAGAAGTTTGAATGGAATAGCTAAATTACGAATGATTTATTAATTACCAAACGTATTCATTATTGGCCATAAAAAGTTTACATTTCTAGGTAATTTAATCATTTATTGTGTTAACTACAACACAGCATTAAATTAGGCAAAATAATGACTGACGCTCCTACTTTTCATCATTAAATCTTATTAGGTAGAGCCGACAGCACAATAATCTATACATTTACTAATTAAGATCCTACAGTGTTTAGTTAAACACAAATTTTACTATACAGACAATAGCACTTCTAGGTAGAAGACTACAAATAATAAAAAATACATAATAATATGCCTAATACACTGGCGATAATGCCTTTGCGTACATTTATTTGTGATGGCGCCGAACACTAACTAATTTTAAAAGCGCAAAATAGTGCAAAATGTTATTATCACTTTATTAGCGCTACAACAACGACCAAACCTCACTAGCACTAGACAATTATACTTGACTCTACATAACCAGATATTATTCTGTCTCTTACATTACAATCGAATACGATAGAGATAACCATAATTCAGTTCTTAGCACCGTCATAGTCGCGTTGGCCAACATTTTACCTACAATTGGCATCTCCTTATAACTTCTACCCACTAAATTCGGCAATTGCATTCCGGCTGCCAAAGGAATGTGAACCAGAAGGGTAAAGGAATAAGGGAGTCAGAACTGCAGAGATAAGTTTGTTTATAGATTTGTACGTTGGGGAAATTATGGTAATGTGTATAAGATGGGTAGGGTTGCCACACGCTGCACGCCGTGCTAATATCTATAGAAACTAATGCAGTACTATGTAGGAATTAAAATTCCGTTCTAATTTCCACGGTATTTATTTGTCTAAGATAGAAAATAATAAAATAATTTATAACAACCCTCGTCCGTCCACATGTCGTCGTACATCACACTCACACTCTTCCTTCTCTTTCACACATCTTTACGTTCCGTTTCCCACTCATATCCTAAAACTATTTAATTTGGTATGGATGCACTTTATTCATTTAGTGATAAGTGCTTTAATAGAATCAAGTTAAAAAAGGTACTTAGTTACTAAGATAGTAGGACTATAAGGAGAGATATGCTTGCTTATACCACCCCTGCGGCCCAAGTAAAAAAAAGATTATATTTTTATTTCCTATAACTCTAGAATAGGCGCTTCCGCAGTGTTGTGTCCTATTAATCAACTGCCTAATTTAATATTTTGTTGTAATAACTCTGTACAGTGTACATTCTGCGTTTGTATAAACTATATCAAGTTCAGCCCGTCTGGCCAGCTTGGGCTAAATCTTCTCTAAAAACTCCTGCAGTGGAGACTAAATGACCTGATGATGTCACTAATGATCAAAGGTACTTATAAACATTGTTTCTTTCTTTCCCCTTCTTTTATAAAGTAAACATAAAAATTTGAGCAACTATATTATTCCCCCGCGTCTTCACCCGCGTGAAATTTTGTCTGTCACAGAAAAACTTTATCGCGCGCGGCCCTGTTTCAAAAACCGGGATAAAAACTACCCTACGTCCTATCTCTATGCCAATTTAGGCGTGAAAGCGACACAGACAGACAGGCAGACAGAGTTACTTTCTCATTTATAATATTAGTAGGGATGTGTGTAGATTGTAGATAGTTTTAAAACTTTCAAATAAAAACAGAACTCTACCTTAAGTGGCGGCCCTATCTCTGCCCGCTGGCAGCTATTTTGCGAGATAAACTATATTTGCTCGGTATCGGAGGTCCAACTCGATGTTATTGTATCGTTAACAGTTACCTATTCTTGTGTAACGTCTTTGTGTTTTGCCGGTTTCGGATGGTGTCGCTTGGACAAACTATTGCTTATTAAGTTATCTGCTGAACCCTGTTCTGTAATGGATGTGTCGCTTGCTATGCAAAATGAATGTCATCTTCGAGATAGTTTCTAAGGTCCAGCATTTCGCCACGTAATTTCTGCTGATAGTAATTTAAGTTTACCTAAGCATTCTTGTATTATAGCCGAGCTTTTGGCGCCGTACTTTCAACAGATTTGCCTATACGGGACTATTCCAACCTCTCGTTCCCACCACTGCAACTCCTGTGTAGCCAGGATCTACAGCTTGACTGCCATAAAAAACCCAACCAATGAAGGTCAAGTTTGTCCCGGGGGAAAGTTAAACTGTCATTGGACCCGCAACGAAACTAATCAGAATTGCCTATACCCCTATATACCCCTAAGACTGTAATTTCAGATGATGATGATGGTGATCACGAGATTGCTAGATAGTTCTAATAGAGAAGAATTTGCGGGCGGGGCACATAGCTCGTAGAGACGATGGCCGTTGGGGCAGGAAAGTTCTCGAGTGGCGACCACGGGCTGGAAGACGTAGCGTGGGCAGGCCTCCTACTAGGTGGACCGATGATCTGGTAAAGGTCGCGGGAAGAGCCTGGATGCGGGCAGCGCAGGACCGTTCATTGTGGAAAACCTTGGGGGAGGCCTTTGTCCAGCAGTGGACGTCATTTGGCTGAAAAGAAGAAGAAGAAAGACACATCAGACATAGTGATCTATCAACGCACAGCCCAAACCACTGGACGGATCGGGCTGAAATTTGGCATGCAGGTAGATGTTATGACGTAGGCATCCACTAAGAAAGGATTTTACGAAACTTCACCCCTAAGAGGGTAAAACGGGATCCACGCGTACGAAGTCGCGGGCGGCCGTTAGTACTTACATAATAATATGTTTTAACAGCCCCTTCAATATTCTTCTTTTTCCCAAATCTTTATAATTTTGTTATGAAACGTCAATTTCCCATCACCATCAGACACTGTATAGTAAAGGAAAATAAATAAACTCCAGAATAATTAAAAGTTAATCTCTGCGAGCGAATGATGCGTGAGCACGGGACCGATCGGCCCGGAACATATTTTATAATTTCAGTTTTCAGCCGAAGGGTTAACGGGGACTACATGCTGCATCGAATTCATAAAACTTCATAAAATTCATTTTATTTTTGCGAGTAGGCTTTTAAAAAGCACTTTTACACGTCCCAGTATTAATTTAACCCTGCCACTGCTTCGGGACAATATTAGGCCAGTGCTGCGAAGAAGTAGCGCAAGAAACGCAGTCACTATTGTCAGCCTCTTTTTCAAGGGTTTACAGTCTTTATTAGACAATAGTGACTGTGCCTAAGTTTCTTCCGCCACTTCTTCTCAGCACCAGCTTAAATGTTGTACTGAAATGGTAGGACAAGCTATATTTGGGAAAGGGCCCAAGTACTGAATAAAGCTTTGACTTTGACATGTAACATTCTAAACATCGGGTTGAAGTTGCTATATTATTCGTATATGGTTCGAACCCGCTTTACTATTGTGGTGAACCCACTTTTAACAGCATTATGTTCTAGACTCTACCTTAGAGTATGCTGAGTGGTTGCCATTTTGGTTCAAAATGAAAAACAAGCTCACACACTGTATTTCTGATGACTTTGGACTACCTACATAATAATTGTTCAAAATCAAAATCAAATCAAAATCAAAATTTTCTTTATTTGTTTAGACTAATTAAATTAGTACTTGCAAATCGTCAAATGCTCTTAAGGAGCCTATACATGTCTCATTCTTTTTTTGCCCTACCAGCGCTTCGAGACAAACATTTGGCAAGTGCTGAGAAGAAGCGCCGCAACAAACTCAGTCACCACTGTCTGCCGGTTTAAAAATATAAAAAAGTAGGAAGTTACAATACATTCAGAAGCAAGTTACTTACCACCCGCTCCCGTTGATAGAAGGTGGCCTTTAAGACGCCCATCTAGCACGAGACCGCGTGGCAGTTTTGAATATATTTCTTTAGTGCCGTGCTAATTTCTAGGTTAATTGTTGCGTTTTGATACATATATATTTTATGTCAGGTATATCTTTCCTTGACCAGTCCCCGAAGGCAGCGCCTGTTCACAGACATGACGAGTTCTTTCTTTCTTTCTCTCCTCTTTCTTACACAAGCATATTTAGCTTAGTTCGAGGGGTTAACGGAACTATTAGTACTTGTGCAATACAAATTACTAAAATATATAATTTTTCAAAAAGGAAACTAGTTGTTTTGCGGTTCTTGCAGATATTATTATACACCCCTACACGCCATTCTCCGTCTGCCCATATATTAATTTAAATTAAATAACAATAGACATTTAATTTTGTGTGACACGATGTGGGAAACGTGTCATACAAATATCTATCTTTTATTTACACCTTTATGCAGCTACAAGCTCGATATCAAAGGCAGTGTGCGCGGGCCGCTAGAGCCCGGGGCGCTCATTAAAATTTCAGCGTTTCCGTTTATGACCGTTTGCGGCGCTAGTGTGCTGCTGGCAGCATAATGACACTACGCGTGTGCTGATCTGTGGTATAGCCAAATACAGTCATTGAGCATCGAAAGGGTTCCGTAGGTCCAATAGGAAAACTTTGACCCTCCACTCAAGCGGCAGGCACAGCAATTATTTTGATAAACCGTAGAAAGTGTGCAATTGTGTGGTAATTTATATTTAGGCACCATTATGTAACCTAAAAATAAGTTTTCAACAATTACAATTATTCGCATTGCTTTAATTTCTTTATGCATAACTAATCTAAGTATCTATCCTTTTGTCCGAATTTTAATATAGGGTTACATTAGATTTTTAAACACTAATACAGTACGGACGACGGTAAATATGTAGAAGTAACTATAATGTACCTAAAATACAATACAAATACAATAAAAAATACATAATGATATTATAGTAATGTCATTATAGTAATGTCATTTGTATACCAAATAATATACAACATCATTATGTCATCTTTGCTAAGCTATTATCTATAATAGATTACCTGTATGGATTACCTGTGATTGTTCTTATAATCCTATTAAAAATATTAAAATGGTAAAACATTGAACATTCAAGCATCTTACTAAGTCACCTTTACTGTGGTCGCACTTAAGTTTTTGTCTCCACCTGAGTTGAAAGATTGATTCAAAAGTATCGGAGGCCACCTAATTCGCGTGCAATCTTCGGCTTTTTGTGTGGAAACTTCAGTAGATGTAATTTGTCTTGCCGTTTTTGCAGCTCTGAAATATGGGGTGAAAAGAAAGTCATAGATTAACCTTTTGTAGAGGAGTCATGAAAGCTATTTTATTATAGTGGCTTTGCCTGCGTGTATTTAGATTTTAAAGTTTTTACGGACTTATTTTCAAAATTTTCTATGCATGAGACCCTTATTTAAACTTCAATTGCTCCTGAAATACAGTTCACAGTTAGTTTAGTGATCAGAGTCTCAATAAAACGATAATAAAACTATCCATAGTTACAGGATCATCATCATCATCATTTCAGCTATAGGACGTCCACTGCTGAACATAGGCCTCTCCCAATGATTTCCATGTTAATCGAATGCGTCCAGCGCCTTCCAACTTTTTTAACATCCTGTATTTTTATATTTTTAACGAATTTTTTAGAAAAATTGTCGAATTATAATCCAAACGCTCTTTATGAATGAATGGATGAATGAATAAAACGTTTATAAATGTAAAAAAAAATGCTTTTTAGTCTTATTTTAAAACGAAAATCCAACAATGCAGATGATCTGCTGTACCATTCCACTATGCACATTATCACAGCCATCCATCTTGGTACAGCGCGGAACAAACTATTTTTCGAGGAGTTGTAAATTTGAAACTACGTTCAGACCAATCTTTACCTATCAAAACGTTTCCCGTCGTCCGTAGACAAGATTAATGATTTACTTGTTTATGCTCAGTTTTTGTTCGATTCAGTTTAACGATCTGTGCATGTTTCGTTAATGCATTTTCTCGTTGTCGTTGTAAACAACTCTTTATAATAACGATGAAGACAGTAAGAAAGCTTTAGGTAGTAGTATTTTAATTGAGCTTTTTCTTATCACAGCCTTTCGATTAGGGCATTTTGCGTAGGTAAGTAAAAGTAAGACAAGTTAAAGTCAAAAAATATTTGTTGGTATACAGGGTGAAACTTAAATCATTAGTAGAGTATTATTTTAAAAGGATGTCAATGATTTCAATTTCAACCTGTAGATAAAACGATTAAATGGTGCTTACACGTCAAATATTTACGAATTAGTAGACGATTGGTAAGTACAAAGCGGAAATACGAAATTATGTGTGGCTCTCTTGAGCATAAGATACAACTGGTGTCAGATATTATGTTAAAAAGACTACCACCACCCGTATTCACAAACAATGCTTGCTGAAGCAGCAACGCTATACAATGTCGAACGCACAGCTTTGAATATAGCTCTGTGATTGGTTCGTGTGTGGCCCTGTGCGTCCACGCGCACTGTGAGACCTCATAGTAATGTTTGTGAATACGGTCGTAACTCTCTAGATCAGTGAGACCTTGTTAACTCTCTACAACAAACTCTACACAAAATATAACTAGACATGATAAATAAGGTGGACCGACGACCTGATAAAGGTAGCGGGAAGGCGCTGGATGCAGGCCGCTACCAACCGTGCGATGTGGAAGTCATTGGGGGAGGCCTATGTTCAGCAGTGGACGTCCTGTGGCTGAAATGATGATGATGATGATGATGATAAATATAAAACTCCTTGTAGTGTAGTCGGGCTAGTTTAACCGCTATGCAATTATGCCTACAATTTTTTTGCTCATACAGTTTTTGATTGTTTCATAATAGCAATAAAGCTCTTGAACGATTTTTCATAACCGCAAAAGCCTGCTCCGCTGAATTAATTAGGACAGCACATCGTTAGCACAGCTCAAATAGAAAAATAATACTTAGCTAACCCGGCGAACTTCGTACCGGCTATGTTCATCACAGATTATGTAAGAATCTAATGGTGGAAAGGTTTTTCAACCGTCTACTAGTAGTTTCAGAGTCTATTCCATACAAACACATGATTTGTGTTTTTAACGTCCCTAGGTATGACCACTTTCATCAGAGGCGTAGCGTGCCTTATACTGGCCCTATATCTATAATTTGTTGGGGGCCCCATAAAAAAAGGCCATATAGATCATGGGGCCCATTTCATATAAAAAAGGTCATTGCAAAATTAAAGAATTTGGCTAGGCAGATGCCTACTTTGTCTATTCGAAAAAGTCTGGTACTGAGGCCCCTGCATTCTGGGGGGCCCGTATCATTGAATTCGTGTTATTGCTACACACAAACCGTGTACATTGCACCGACGCTGACAAGAAATAATTCTTGTCTGCGCTAGACGACACGCAGCGGACATGCACTGTGTGACTTTTCGTAGCTAGGTCCGACGAAATTCTTGTCTTGTCTGTGACCGACACGGCGAAATTTCTTAGCGTGATCAAGAAGCCTGACTTCATGTGGCGGTGGAATGTGGTTGAGTGTGGTGTCGGGTACACTCGTGCTGTGTCGGCTGATCGTGGTCTCGCGTGCGCGGCCGATACTTTACGCCAGATAGTGTTTCCATTAATCGCCTCGTATCTGGGATGTCACTCAGCCGAGTATACAGCTGCGACGGATGGGGAACAAAGGAGCAAAGAAAGATTTTAATTTTGTTAAAATTAGGCATCACAAAATCACAAGTGATAAAATAGAGAGGAATAAACTGATTATTATGATACTACTAATTATAGTCGCTGCAAAACTGTGTCAGACGTTGTTCGGGTTGTAACAATCACGTGATTTTTGTCACCACAGAAGTGAGACGATTTCATTTCATTTAAAGAGGAACAGAACAATAAATATTTTGTGAGCCTTCTCATTAAAGTTTTTAAGACGAATATTGAATAACATGAACCACATTTGTGTCTTTATCACAATAAGCTGTCTGGTAAACAATCCAAAAACTTCAAAACTTTTCAAAAATGCTACCCATCCTTCCCAGCTGTATGTCTCACATTAACTAGTGTTAAGCTAAAAAACGTTGATTAAAAATGCTATGCGGACGGAGTAGTGCCGGTATGACACGCAAACTGACCGCAGGGAAGTATTTTAATAAAGAAATTAAGTAAGTAAGTGCCCTCACCGGAAATGGAACGGGGAAACACTTTTTAATCCACCATTTCAGCTATTAAATATGATTAAAGAGTTTACAGAACGTCCGTAAGGATTAGGGAATTAATGGATGCCCGCTTTGTGTGTTTGTTTTTTATTCTGGGGCGTTGAGGTGGGTTTAAACTGTTAGATAGTAGTACAGTGGTTCTCAAAGTTCTTTTGCGATTGGTCCCCTTTAGGACACAAAGTCACACAAATTTTTCATAAAATAATGCCGACTTTTTGTGGCTGTTCACAAGATATTTTAGTTATTTAGGTTCCAATTTGTTAGTGTAACAATCCATTTACCACAAACTTTAGGAAAACAACAGTAAATGTAAACTTAATTAAATAACAAACTACAAAATAAAATCAAGCTTTTAATTTAAAAAAATCTAATTAACAGTTCAAAATGGTCGCATATTTTCCAAAAAGCGTCCGAATTTTCCGCACGTAATAATCTCTATTTCTCATTAAAAAGCAAAACTAAATAGTTAATTAAACCAACTTAGTTACGAGATCGCAGCCAGATAGCGCGCGCTCGCTCGCTTCGCTCAATTTATTCTGGCAATATGGGCGAAACGTCTCCTTAATTACCCCGCTTTACCATAAATTTTGGGAATCTGAGTCTACAACAGTTTTATATGCACGCGAATGTAAGAATTGTCTTACATTGTGATTTTGGAAATGCCTCTGGGGTCAACCGAAATTGAAGCAAATTCTAATTTAGGTATCCCCAAATTAAATGTACCTATGTAGTATTTAATTTTCTTAATTTTTATATGAAGCCTAAACATTATTGTAATTATCACTTCCTGATTCTGTTAGTCTGTTAGACCTGTGCTTTTATGTGTCATATTTTATGCTTTTATGACTTTACAAATATTTTTAGTGTCAAACGAAACGAAAAGGTTCTATTACGTTGAAAAATCAACCGTTTAGTGCCAGAAATTAAGGCTGGGTTGTGCCATCAAAATTATGTCAAACAAGTAATAGAAAAAACACCGGTATCTAATCTTTATAGTTTCGGTTAAAGAGATGTAATTGTTGATTGTTAGATTTAGTAATGACACTTAAACATAAATATACATACATATGTATACCTACTCAAGAATAAGTTCAAACGGGTGCCAAGCTTAAAGCGTCACCGGACAAGCTTTACAGCTTCAAAGCCTAAGAGAGCCTTAGAATTGAAGGTCCATACACGCAGCCTTGCTAAGGCCATCGCCATATAGTTCGCCCATAAAATTTGAAGCTGCATTTCTGGCTCATAAATGTCTGAAGCGCCTAGACCGGGGCAGATAAATCTAGGGCTAGACCTTAGGCACAGTGTAGTTTTACTGCATCAGTAGGATTATTCTGGCAGACCCATAACTCATCATGATGTCAACCATCTAGCCTCAGACCAAATAGGGGACAACGACAAATATGGGAAAACAACCAAAATAGGTGATGCTAGTTGGACTCGTGAAACTTGAACTTCATTTTTAAAATACACGTTCTCTCATTACTGTAAATGTAACGATTATTTACCAAACCAACAACTCTATTTATGTAATGATGGCCATACACGTTAGGGTTTGCATGATGGTTTTGACCGTACATGCTTAACCGACATGCAAACCCTTGCGTGTATGTTATAAAACTGTACAGTTATTGGTGCGTGTACATGCAACCTAATGAATATCAAAAAAGATATTTTTGCCGCTCGGTTATGTTTACGCACATGCATAACCGAGCGTGTGTGCGCCCGCTCATGCTTGCATGCACAGTTTTCTCTCAGTCTCCTATAGTCTGTGGCAGTGAAAGGTGGTGAATATTTAAGACACTCATGTGTTCTCCCTATTGCAAGAAATCTTAATGTTACTGCTAGGTTTGAGCTGTGCGTTGATAGATCACTATTGTCAGTCAGTCAGTCACCTTTGAGGTAAATAAATTTAGATTGTACATGCAAACCCTAACGTGTATGTGCTATAGATAACTCGGTTATACCTGTCGGTTAAGCATGTACGGTCGTAACCATCATGCAAACCCTAACGTGTATGGCCACCATAACATTAGGTACGATTGCAGTCCAATACCTGCTTAGTGCGGCATAAAATAAATGCGCATACTTTCCTTTAAGCTCGTTAAAACTAGACATACTACTTAAAGCTGTACTATGGCCGGGTTATTGATGATTCGCTGCGGGCTGGCTGGGATTCGAACGGGTCTGTAACTCAGGATGAAGTACTGTGCTTAGGTTCTTTTATTGAGGCATTAAGTTCAAAATCGATGTTTTCAATGTACCTAATATACGAATACCTATTATAAAGTGCGCTTTCTTAAATAACCTTCTTAATTTTGAATTTTAAAATACTTACTACTTAAGTAGGTAATATTAAAAGATTCTTTTCAGAATCCACACACGTCCTGATGTAGCTTACCCTACCACCATATTTCGTTTATTTTGTTTCACATATAAACGTCCACCCACAAGGTGAACCGACGACGGTGAAGGTAGCAGGAAGGCGCTGGATGCAGGCCGCTACAAACCGGCCTTTCTGGAAATCATTAAGGGAGGCCTATGTTCAGCAGGGGACGTCCTATGGCTGAGATGATGATGAACCTCAAGAGTTCTTTAGCAAATATCTTGGCGATTCATTAAAGACCGATTATGAAAAATTACAATAAGTTTCACAATGAAGTATACAAGTTTTTGCAAAATATCGTAGTGAACTGTATACACGCTGATTAATGACCGTCTTCCTACCAATGAACCGTAGTTTTACAGAAATTTATTGCGAGAACACGCTCGCATATCATAAATTTTTAAATTAAACCGGCACTCGCCGAAAACATTAATAACGGGGAATCAAACGCAAACAGAGTCTGTTGGCACAACAGAACGCAGGCACACAGCACGGACATGTTTGCGAACATAAATATCTTGTTTGATAAGCCACGGGTGCTTTTACCATGGGTTTGTAGAATATTGACCACTAAAGGAAGCTTAGGTGTAATGTATGTATACCATAATTATTAGTTTTTATTATACTAAGGTGGAAATGGAAATCTTTAATACCGCGATGCAGGTTTGTAGGCGCGGAGGCGTGTGTAACAGTAACCTTGGTATCAACGCCATCTGTTGAGTGATGCCTGCCCCAGTTTGTAATGGCGAGTCGATAGGTATCGCCACAGGTTTCTTAACGGTTTAGGCATTGAACGATTAGAGAAATCGAGTTCGATTCCCGTTGACGTACGTTTCCATGCTAGTGTCTGGCATATCAAGCTAGACACATTTTTTTAAAGAATTTTAACACTTAATCCTTCGTGGTAAGCTGAATATACATAGTCGAGTAGCAGCAGGTATCGAACTCGCGATCCTCAGATCCAGTCCGATAACTTCACTATTCGGCTCGTCCATCCTTGACACTTTGACATCTAAATATAATTATGTAACTCAAAGGTGACTGACTGACATAGTGATCTATCAACGCACAGCCCAAACCACTGGACGGATCAGGCTAAAATTTGGCATGCAGGTAGATGTTATGAGTCATAACTTATGACGTAGGCAAGCGCTAAGAAAGGATTTTACGAAACTCCACCCCTAAGGGGGTAAAACAGGATCCACGCTTACGAAGTCGCGGGCGGCCGCTAGTCTATCATGTAGAGCAATCTAAGTTGTATAAGCCGAGTTCAAATTACAGATACGAGAAATGGTACGTTTTAAAACTGAATCTCGATCACTTTTCACCCTGAAAGGTTCCGTAGTACCCAGGTCTTGCGCCGGGCTAACGTGTTTGCCTCGCCCGTACGTTCCGGGATGCTATTTGTATTTGTTTTAATTTGGGTGCATATGCTCGAAGGTAAAGTGTAAAATAATTTCGTGATACATTTTTGATGTTAATAAACTAGTGCAAGAACAATTGCAACATACGTTTTTAACTCGTGAAATGTAGTCACATGAGAGTGGTCTCATGTGACTACATTTCACGTGTTGTTTCATTGTTACCGTGGGGTAAAAATTGATTCCTATTATGATCGCTGATACTTTAAGGGCTACATCTGTGCACCTATCAATTCTATTGCCCGAAAAATCGACGACCAAATAAGTCCTAACGACCTATGGTTCACAACCATGCACTAAAAGGCGTAAAGAGACCCGTTGGATAGACAGCCTGATGAAAATTATGATGTAGGTAGGTACTATTTATTGATCTGAAATAAATATGAAGGTGACTAATTAAATAAAACATAAATTTACTAGAACATTTTTTATGAATCTTGATGTAGAGATTGCACCTTAATAATGAACGAGAAAATTTCATTAAAATTGGTTATAAAGGTCTAATTAAAACCTTAAAAAATGATTGATAATGTAATGCTAATGTACTCTATCTTTTTAGCAATAGAAGCTCTCCATTAAGTACCTAACAAGAAGAATACCAAATTGTAGTAATGGGAAAATAAACATTATGTATTCGGAATACATACCAAATCCCTATCTCCAAAGTGGTGGAATCACTTCAATAAAGCCACTTCGTTCTGGCACGTCCAATACAAAGCCGAAATCGAATTCACTATTACAACAACTTATAAGAGCCGGGCAAAAATGAAAACACAACAGATAAAAAACATCAAACACAGAAAGCAAACTAAACACTTGAAGCGTCCCATCGGCACTCGGCATGAAACCCAGTGCGCGGTTATGTTGACAGGCGGCAGCGGGCGCGACAGCGGGAGCGTATCTATACTGAATCCCGAGCTAAAAATATTATTATATTAATGGGTACAGTTGTCAACAGGCTTGTCTCAACGCCTTGCTAGAGTCACTCGTCTTTTATCGTTTCTTAGTACAAAACAGAAACTTGGCGGCGGCGTGTATTTTGTCTCTCACAAGCAGTGGACACAATAACTCGTCGCCAACGCCGCAAAGGGGCGAACATCGTACAAACGGTCAAAAATTTAGTTAAGTATACAGAAATGCTCCATTCTTCAGGCACTATGTCGTTTTTTGCTCTCCTGTATAATTTTATTTAAAAAAAGGTTCACCCCTTTACGGCGACAAACTGTATGGACTAGTGATAATAAAATTGACTTTCTCGATCTCGATCAAGAGGTTTGGTCTGGATTCAATACCCAGATGAAATAATTAGTTGAAAATTGACTTTGTAATGTTGTCCGCACATAGGGTTGCCAGGCGTCCGGCTTTAGCCGGACATGTTTGGCTTTTTAAGGTCCCGGCCAAATATTGGCTTGTCCGGCCTGTCCGGCTTTTGTTAGGCTTTATATGTGGCTGCCGCGCCAGGCGAAAGTCGAGTCACAATAATATCAAGCGCACGCATCAGGATGAAAGGCAACCGATGATGATAATAACCACTTGTGAGCTATGACACTAATTAAACCCCCCTCCCCCGTGACATGTCCGGCTTTTAGGGTAAAATGTCCGGCCAAATGAAGCTCAGAGTCCGGCTTTTGTGTTTTTGGACCTGGCAACCCTATCCGCACAGTACTCATAGATTAGAACCTGATTTTCCAAGAATAACAGATACTGTGATTCTGAAAGCACGCCGTAATCCGACTGAGACACGTAACCGAATATAAACAGACTATCTAGAGTTATCTGTTTATTTTCGGTAATTCATCACTCATCAATGAGGAGATCCGTAAACGAACTAAAGTCGCTGACATAGCCCGACGGATTAGCAAGCTGAAGTGGCAATGGGCAGGGCACATAGTACGCAGAACTGACGGCCGATGGGGCAGCAAGGTTCTGGAGTGGAGGCCGCGTACCGGAAAACGCAGCGTGGGACGTCCACCCACAAGGTGGACCGACGACATCATAATGGTAGCAGGAAAGCGCTGGACGCAGGCCGCTACCAACCGGGTAACATGGAAAGCATTGGCGGAGGCCTATGTTCAGCAGTGGACGTCCTATGGCTGAGATGAATTGATGATGATGATCACTCATCACATTTATATCTTGGCATTAGCAGATGACCTAAGGATGGCAAACCACATTCGCCGAACGCTCGCTAGCGTGCACGCACCCAACTATTTACTTTGCCTGCTATGGACGTGTATTTGTGCACCCAGATTGGAAAGCTCTTTGATACGTAGCACAAATGTTTGTGTTTGTTCGCGTGTGTGACAAATTCTTATTTCGGTCCGATTCGCCTTCGCAAATATTGGCGAGTCGATTTCAGGCTCGCACTTCGTCTTGGAAGGTCGAGGTACTTGTGGGAATTAGAGTACCGATCCATTTGTATATCTGTAGAAATCTAAGCCTGGGTGCACCATCTTACTTTAACCTTGACAAACGTCAAAAATCTGCAAAAAAAAAAGCACCGGTCATTGTTATTGTTATGTTTAAAATAAGGTGATGCAACTCAGCCTAAGCCTATCGCCTAACACTGACACACATACCTTAATAATGCAGACAGAATATCGCATTAATTAGTAAACACTCGTACCTACTTTAGCAAGAATACAAATACCTTCGAAATACACTTTATCATAAAATCAGAGAAAATGTAAACGTTTAGGTCGTGGTGAATTAAAAAATATTTGAGAAATCTTAAAATTTTAAGGTAATTTGAATACTCGAATCATAGATTTTTCACACCATTTGACAGCTGACAAGTAATTTGGTCAATTCTTTTAGACACACTTTGTTATGATATCGCTATAAAACTGTACATAATAAATTACATATTTTAGTACATTAAAAAACAAACTGCTCCTAAACAACTGTCAAACATTCCTTAACGTCCAAACATGTAGTTTTAATGAGCTTTCAGGCCATAGCTTGGTCCAATACATTTAGTTTTAATTAGCTTTCGAATACGTCTGCGCGAATAAAGAGCTTTTCATAAAGCTAGCAGCATTTCCATTTCAACCGACGTGAGGGTAGGCCAGCACATACCTTGCACGTATCACAAATTTTACACAGAACGTAAGCTCTAGCTAGAGATGGGACGGAGTCGATGATTCGATGAAATACGATGGGACTTTTCAAGGCAAATGAATAGGCAAGTATATCAGATTCTGTTCTCTACTAAACGACATTTTATCGACCGAGTTATCGTGTGGAAACCACAACTTGACAAATACAGTTGAATGTAGAACACTCCCCACCACGAAAAACTCGTAGGAGGTACCTCCATTTACCTCCTACGACTTAGTCGATAGTTTATTAATTTTTATTATAAGTTAAAAAATAGTCTTAGCTTATTTTAGATAAATGTTTAGTAAGATTTCTGCTACGAATAATATTATCTATGTCTGTTGATGCCGAATTCTCCACGATAGTTCAGCGCTCGACAAGACTGAACTACTGGCCTTCATTGGCACCCGGTGTCAACACGATATTTACCACTCTTTCGCCTTTACATGTATAACAAAAAAGTAAATTCTTAGATTCGCTTATTCCCTTCGTTACGTCACTAACGTTCGGGCACAACAATAAATCTGTCAAGCGACAATTCGCTGCGCTGCACTGTCCAGCCTCCGCCAATGACGTCACTGAGATAGCGCAATAAATAGTGACAATGATAACCGGTAATTACATAGGTACGCAAAGTGTACATTAGTGCTGACATGTTGTACAGTCAACATACATGAATGGCAAGACACATGTAACAGTTAGTAGTCCTTAATCCTTAGTCCACTGCTAAACATAGGCCTCCCCTGATTTCCATATCGCGCGGTTGGTAGCGGCCTGCAACCAGCGCCCTCCTGCTACCTTTATAAGTTCGTCGGTCCACCTTGTGGGTGGACATCCCTCGCTGCGATTTCCGGTACGTGGCCTCCACTCCAGAACCTTGCTGCCCCATCGGCCATCAGTTCTGCGTACTATGTACCCTGATGTACTATAAATTTATTAATTATACGAGAGGACGCAATTGCTATATGGCATTTTAACCATAGTATAAAATGAGTATTGTTTTAATTTTGACAGACCGAAATTAACGGTGCAAAACAGGCTTTTGCTATTTGCTATTTTTATCAATAGAAATCAGTTAAAAAAGGTATAATATGGCCCATATTATATGGGTGTTGGCATGTCGCCTGCCAAATGTACCGTAACAATAAAATTTGAAGATCGCAGAAGGGATCAGAGGGATCCGTCGCGTGGAAAATGATGTCAATTCCGAAGCGCTTTGAAGGCTTGAAGCCTCCTTAACGAGGGCCGCGGCCTCCGCGCCACTCTTCGAAAATCTGACGGGTACACGGTGCGAGGAATGTGACACGTTATCGCTGACAGCTGAGGAATCGATAAAAATTGCAAAAATACATTTCATTAAATATAACTTGAAACAAAACGCAGAGCGTCTTGATGATTCCACACACATATTACAAGTCTATTGGTTACATTTTTACCTCTAGACCTCTGGACCGATTTGTTCAGAGTAGTTTTAGTTTGGAAAAAATGCGCACTAACGAAGCCACACGCTGAAGTTGCTTATCGATAAATAAATAAACAATTAGTTAATTAAATTATCCACCCCTCTTTTAATTCCATACCCTATAGAACCCATAATTACGTTGTTTCTTTCTTTAATTAAGGTAATAAGAATTGAAAAAAAAACAATGAGTTTTAAATAAACTTTAACTTTATAGAGCGAACCGTTCAAAGCTTGTATTGTATCTTTTTGAGTTCTTTTTGAGTTCTTCAATTCCAAAAGGAGAAGTGACGTCAGACGTTTCTCATTCTGCCACACATAATCACGGCGTGTTCAATCTGAGAACAAATCGCATGGAACTGACGTCATGCTCTTTTACCAACCTTTTGAAGGCACCCCCATAACTGACATTGTTTTGTTATAAACAACGACGTCCCCCGACTCACAGGGGTTACGCTAATGGTATTGCAAAATTATTTGATGTGTCTCTAAAAGATATTTCAATATGTACTCCATTATTTGCGGCCAGCTTTCGCACGCCGCATTCACAATGGTAATTGTAATTGTTTTCCAAACGGAGAGACTTGGTACCCAAATGCATTTACTATAATTTATTTATTACTATCATTAGTACCTAAGTAGGTATGTACTCTGGTTACATTAACGTAAAACTTTGGACGTCTATATGCATGATAATAATAAGTACCTATGCTACTATACTTTTTACACTGTTTTTCCATCGGGAAATACTTTGCGCATATCCACTGGCTGATGGGAACAGTCAGAAGGTTATGTGGGACTCTCCCCGCCTGAAGGACTGGGCCTACCTCCTAAAACCAAGAGGTCAGAAGTGCCGAAAGAAACTCATGCCCGTTTTCACCAACAATCCCTAATTTTTAAGTGTCACCATAGGGGTCACCTTAAAATTAGGGATTGATGGTAAAAGCGGGCACAAGTCACTTAGTTATTAATAAATACCTAAAAATTTTACCCGGAATTTTTTTTTAAAATGAAGGTCATTAAAATTTTGTCTCCACTGTGGAGTTAATAATGATTTTATAAATTAGGATGATGATGTTGATGATAGAAATTTTAACATCACCGAGTCTACGAGCGCAGTCTTTATTGCTGAATCGCTATCACTAAATCTCTGCCACTTGAGCTAAAAGCTCTGTGCCAATTATTTCCGAAAAATAAACATCAACTTGGGCCAAATCTTTGCATTAGAGGCCTGAACCGGGCGGATTCGAGTTAATAAAATATTTTACGAGCGCCATAAACTGCTCGACAGAGGGCGCTGTTAGTCAAATGGCCGAAAAATTGCGAGCCCAGTCACTTCCTGCTTGTTACACTAAGTGAGCACTTATACACAAGTTGTAGCTTGTATATAACTGGTAGAATTCACAGCGATTGTATTTAATTTGTCCATTTCGCGTCATCTCGCAAATCAAAAATCTATTTATCTTTAAAAGCGAAGGGTCACTGACTCACTCACTCATCACGAAATTTCAGAAACTACAAGTGCTAGGAGTCTCAAATTTTGCACGGGGGTTTCTTTTGGAACATGGATGCTTACTAAGACGGGATTTTGCAAAATTCAACCCCTAAGGGGTAAAACGGGGTCCACGCGTACCTACCAAGTCGCGGCCGATATGCATAGACTCTACTGTGCTGAAAGGACCATGTTTTTGACTTTGATATGTGATAATTTGTACACTTGCAGCAATAGTGGTTGCTGAAAAATCTATGTTTTTGGTTCTGAAATCTTCAGGAGTAATATTTTGTAGGTTTTAAATGCAATGTAGACTGGTCTTCTGACTCTTGGTGGACTGACGAGCATTTGAATGCGGGCAACGCATTGAGGGTGGCCTTTGTCCAACAGTGGACGTCCTTTGATGAAATAATGATTAGCAAATTGGAGCGCTTCTTTTCTGCACTTGCCAAATATTTTTCTCGAAGTAAAGTATAATAAAAGAGAGATCACGGGTAAAAGCTTTTTTTTTGACATTTTGAAAATCTAGCTTAAGAAATGAGAACAAATTCCTCAAAAAATACATAAATGTTTCAAATCATTCCCCATTTTCCGCCAAAAATCATGCCAAAAGTGTTGTAAGGAAGTGGAAGTAAAGAATATCTCAAGAGAAGGATTTCACTTCAAAAGATGACAGGCAGAGTGGTTTTTAACCATTGCAATATTACGCTGCTGTCAATGTAACTTGTATCAAGGGATACAAACAAAGGCTATTAAGCAACGACTTACTTACCCTTCGATTTTTAACACAGTTTTATTAACTAACTATGTAAATGGAATCTAAGAATCTGAATTACACACACTTCTAATTCTAGTAGCATCATGAAATTTGGCAATTAGTTATATGTAGACTAGCGGCCGCCCGCGACTTCGTACGCGTGGATCCCGTTTTACCTCCTTAGGGGTGCAGTTTCGTAAAATCCTTTCTTAGCGGATGCCTACATCATAACATCTACCTGCATCTATCCGTCTAGTAGTTTGGGCTGTGCGTTGATAGATCACTATGTCAGTCAGTCAGTCAGTCACCTTTGAGTTTTATATATAATATAGACTAGTTTGAGATGTAATGGAATCTAAGAATTTGAATTACACGCACTTCTAATTCTAGTAGCATCATGAAAGAAGAACGGTCACGCCCCATACAAAAAAAACCCAGACCCGACAGAAATGAGACATACCTCCGTTTTTTTGTCATGTCTTAATTAGTTAAATTATATATTTTTTATATTCGAAATCTATGTATAACACCAAAATATTACCCTTTGTTTTTGTTTAGGCGTTATACAAAAACTAACACAAAATGCCTATTTATCACCAAAATTGGTAAATGTATGTACCTAACTGTCTATTACAGCTGCTATGGAATGTATCTAGGTGACCTGGAGATACAGCCGGATTATACAGGGTGGTTATACATATGGAACGATAAGTGATCTCACTCGATTATTTCTAAACTATACAAGATATCGAAAAACTAGTTACTGATTCTGAAAGTGCTTTACGAGCTCTTTCAAATGGTACCAATAATAGGTTACAGATTATGAAAGCTGGTAACATTGAATTTTTGGATTTTGTAACTTCTCGTTTCCACCCTGTATAATCCAGACTGTATCTCCAGGTCACCTAGATACATTCCATAGCAGCTGTAATAGACATTTAGGTACATACATTTACCAATTTTGGTGATAAATAGGTATTTTGTGTTAGTTTTTGTATAACGCCTGAACAAAAACAAAGGGTAATATTTTGGTGTTATACATAGATTTCGAATATAAAAAATATATAATTTAACTAATTAAGACATGACAAAAAAACTGAGGTATGTCTCGTTTCTGTCGGGCCTGGGTCACAGATGACCGTTCTTCTTTGGCAATTATATGTAGATAAGGTGACAAGAGCTTCCTCGTTGTAGATTAAAAAAAGGATATTATCTAAACCCTACAATATTCTTCTACTTTTTACTTTATCCCAATGTATTCCTTTGCTTACAACTGTAGTTTCAAAACATTTCCATGTTAAATATTATCCGTTTTCATCAATTTTATCCCCGACTGCCCATTCTATCGGACTTTGCTGAAACGTAGCGCGCGAAGTGCAAAGCCGGTAGTTTGTAGTCGTGGCCAGTCGGTAGCGTTCACGCTCGCCATTGGAGGTAAAGCCGCGGCTTGACTGAGAGCGGTGCGCACACTTTCCTTTTACACTGACAGTCAATTAGGTACTTGTAATCTGTTAGGCAAGCATAAAATAAATAGTTTAAGCGATATGACGCTTCTTTAGTCTTAATTGTTGTTGTGACGTATTTACAGAGGCTTGGAGTGAAGTAGGTACTCGTGGAATACTTGACTAAGAGCACTTTCAAAACCAACCCTCTCACAGTGAAGCCACAGCCGTACCCCGGCGGCATTCCGGCCACGCGGCGGGAACTGGCAGCGCCATCACTCGGCGGCCATAACTGATTTATGGCACTCTTCCCGTTCATTTTACCCTATACAATTTATTTGATCATTATCATCATTTCAGTCTATGCTACACTCTTTCCATGTGCATTGGGAAAGAAAACAGTCACCGTTAAATAGTTCGTGACACCCAAAGTGACCAAAGAGTAGATAACTCCACCTTACTTATTCCAATTGTAACAAAGACGTGTTGCGAACTGTTTGGCTACTTTGGGTGTCACGAAATGTTTGACGCTGACTGTAACAATTTAGGCTGGGTTGCACCATCACACTTTAACTTTGACAAACGTCAAAAATCTGTCAAACTCCATACAAAAAACACCGATTATCGTTACAGTTACGGTTAAAGTTAGGTGGTGCAACTCAGCCTAAGAGTACTTTCTATACCAACCCTCTCACAGTGGAGCCACAGCCGTACCCCGGCGGCATTCCAGCCACGCGGCGGGAACTGGCAGCGCCATCACTCGGCGGCCATAACTGATTTATGGCACTCTTCCCGTTTATTTTACACGGAGACGCGTAAAATTACTTCGCGGATTACTATTGACCGTTACCATTTATGTTTGTTGTAAATGGAATGGATTTTTTCCAGGATTCATCCAGGAATCCAATCTTTGCAATGTAGGTCTGGCTGGCACTTTGAAGGTTACAATCTCAGATAAACGAAAAAATTTCTCTAATTTTCTTTTTGTTGGTCTGAGGGTACAATAGGCTAAATTACCTATACAAATAGCCAGTAAAAAATTAACAGTAAAGTTTTATTTATTTATTTATACTTCAATGCCAAAAATATTAACATTAGGCGAACTGAATGCATTCTCATCCAGTTTATTAATACAATTTGTAGATAGTAGTTTATTAAACACAAGCAGTGGACGTCTTTCGGCTGAAACGAATATACCTTCACCCACCATTTGTTGTACACGATAAATAATTAATTTTATGCTCATACAATTTTCAACAAAATTTCATCGCTTTTTGTGTTTATTTACTAGAAAGGGTGCAGCAGGTTTATGAACGGTAGTCATCTCCATCAGCTTCGTCACCACAGAACAGCAAGAACAGTCGTAATAATGAAAAGTTAATTTACATAATTTTGCTTTTGTCACTTACTCACTTATTTATTGTGAATCATAGGTGAAATGACCTTTTTTTATATTTTTCAGGTGTAGGTCAGAGATCAAGCTACCTCCCAAAGAAGTTTGATTCATCTATCCTGTATCTTATGTAGTAACAGCTGCCATTATACAACGAAAATTAATAGTCGGATGTGCTGTTAACTGTAGTTTTGAAGGTTAAAGGATGAAGCACACTTATCAACCTGGAAACGGATCAACACCGTATCGCCTTTCGCCGCAGGATGAGGCATTTTTACGGTGCGGATAAGTGTGCGTTGCAGTACGAAGTTTCAAACAAAGAATACTGACGGCCTCGAATTGATAGCATACGGTTACGTATGATCCGTTACCGGGTTGATAAGTGTCCTATTATATATTTATATCATAAGTTATATATTAATTAGATTACGATAATAATATCAAAGGCTTTTCTATTTTGCCTGTGTCTTCTCAGTGAGGATGAATATTTTCACTTGGCTCGCTCTGCTGGGCTGCGGGCGGCTGTAAGTAAATTCCACTCAATATACAAACCAATGGAAGTGGCCAAGAATCTCCACAAACTCTAATAAAGTAAAATACCGTTTACTAGCCAGATTTGGATCTTATTTGCTTGTAACAGTTGAGGTAGTTTTGACGCATTTGAATCAAAAGTCACAAAACGTGACGAAAAAAATTTTTACACCTCCAAAATTACCTTTAAGAACTCTATCTAAACTAGAGCTGGCCAAATAATATAGACCCTGCTAAGGGAGACACAGTGAAATAAAAAGATTGGGTATATTATTTTTATTTAACCGACTTCAAAAAAAGTTAAGGGTATCGTGTGTGTTTCTTTTGCCACAAGATTTTATATGGTGTGCTGTCGACGTTTCAAGACAACTTGACTTAAGGTCCTATGTCCCCTAGATGGGGCAGAGGGCGTCCACAACAGTCCTCCATCGCGTTCGGTCTTGAGCTTCGCGCTTGATCTCGCTCCAGGTCTTGCCGATTTTCTTCGCCTCGTCTGCTACAGTGCGCCGCCAAGTTTGCTTGGGGCGACCACGTTTGCGAAAAATCTGTCAAACTCCATACAAAAAACACTGGTTATAAACGAGTTACGGTTAAAGTAAGATGGTGTAACTCAGCCTAAATATGCCATCTAGTATTTCAGTCGCTTCCATTATCTTTGTGTCTCGGTAACCGTAAGCTATCGTAAGTAAGCAAGTTAAGTTTAACTTGGGCTCGGCTTAGGGGCGATTGTTAACGGTATATTGGCTTGCTAGTTTGGTGTCAGGCTTGGCTACGCTTGGCTTGTTCTGAACATGGCTAGTGGTGTTATTTTTTGTGATTAACTTTTCAATACAAGTAGAATCTTTAGGTTTGGAGAGCTCACTGCATGTACCCAAAACGTACATAAAATCAGTATTTCTTGGCTAACATGACTTGAAAGAAAGAAAGAAAGAAAAATTATTTGGTTCAAAACTTGATGTGCTTGTGCTGATAAAAATACAAAACTTTTTTGACAGTCATTTGTGGCGGAGTTTTGGGTTGACACTGTGTAGGTTTGTTGTCGACACGACAAGAAGAATCAGTCATTTTTGAATGTCCAGAAGGTTTTTAAATTCTCTTCGACTCTAAAAACTCTACCCTCGTGCCTCGCCAAGAAAAATTAAAATTGTATTAAAAATATCACGGGATCTGGTACGTATGTAATAAAATACTTGGTAAATAAATCATACATACCTAGTAATAATTGGATATGGACTTTTAAGATTAATTTAGCATTATTCCTATTCGTAAACTTGGATATACGTCCCAACAAACTTGAGTCGTAACCCGCCTATATTGTTCGTCATAAAAATCCTGATTACCCCAAAATGGCGGACATAGTTTTTGGCAAAACAGTTTACAGGTTCATTTAGCCTCTCGGGGCATTGGGCGACATTGTAGCCCACAAACCGAAATTGGTGGTCCATTAAAACAATCACGGAGAATATGAAAATCAATTTTCCGTGATAGAACCACAAATAAAAATGTTTTGGATTTGGACAGTCGACAACAAAAGTGAAAAGCAAATAAATACAGGCTTTAGGAATATTATACGCTGAATTTGAATTTAATTATCGTAATGAATTTGAAAATATAATATGCGATATGTTTATATTTCGAGGGTAGTATCTATAGCTATTGGAAATGTACTAAGTACCGGAAATTAAGTTTAAATAGTTATATTTAAGATTATTTTCTCATAAGTAACATAAAAGTACCTACTATTAAGGCTCTACCAATAACATCAAACATCAGTATCTACATTACCTACCTCAATGTAACTACTGGAGGTTTTTATTTAGTAGAAATAGTTAACCGTTTTTATTTAACAAATGACAAATACAATGTCAAAAGAAATCCTACAAAATACAACCTGGATAGATACAATAATGTAACAGAAAAACAAAAAAAGTGACTTTTCACCTCGCCTGTACCTTATTTTCCGCTCTACAGACGTCAATCGTACGTTTAATTTCCTACCGAATGTAACTCGGAGTAACTGAGGAAATAAAAAATAACTCGAAAGACAAAACACAAGGATATAAAGGGAAGTTTTTTTAATCAACGTACAAGCATGCGCAAAAGTGTGCCGAGTTTATTGCGTGCAAAGCAATTTAAAAGATCGACTGCCGAGTACAGCAATCAATGTTGTCACAGTATAACTCAGTCACTAGTGTACTTAACTATGTAAATAGCATCATTTAGTATAGTAGAGATTGTTTTTTTTACTGACATTTTAGGATTTTACTTCGCGTGAGCCTCTATAGAACTATTTCCACCTCTTATACCCACCGCTGCAACTCCTGTGTAGCCAGCATCTACAGCTTGACCGCCAATAAAAACCCAAACAGTGAAGTTCAAGTTTGTCCCGGGGGAAAGTTAACCTGTTTTGGACTCGCAACAAAATTCATCAGAAGAACATTAGGAGTTCGGAGTTAAGGTTCGATTTCCCAAAGCGGATGACCGGAGAAAAACAAACGAATAACCTTGAAGAAAAGAAGAAAAGATATGCACCACGGACAATATATCAATTAAGGGGACCTATCTTATGATCAATTAGCTCGCGTGTGAGCCTCTAGCTTTCTGTAAATATTTTCAAGAGTTTTATGGGGTATTCTTGCACTTAAAGATATTTATTTAACGATCTTAGGTTGTGTAAGAGCAAGGTGTTTTTTTTTTCTTACATTGTGTTTATTGGAGTCCTTGCTAATTGTTCGTTTTTTACAGGTATTAAACAAACACTTACAAATATTTCAGTGCTTATTGCTTTGCCTGAGTTTCGCGCACATTTCAGTCTGTAATAAAAGTCTATCGTGTGATCAAAACACGCTCGTAATATCTAAAGTATTCTTTATTTCTTACCAAACGCATAAATACGAATAGTCATATCCCTTCAAAATAATGACTTTCTTATTATCTTACGTCCTCTACGTGTATCCATCCCTTCACGTTATTTTTGCATCATAAGTTACTTCTCTGTGGTCTACTATATTCAACATCATCATTTCAACCACAGGACGTTCAAGGTCAAATAAAGATTTTTCAATTCTATTTATTTAAAAATGTTTTAGTAGTAGAATGTGTTTCTTTAATTGGCTTATGTTCAAGCAGTATCTTCCTGCACGTCATGTATGTACAATAATTGAAAGCTGTTGAAACATTGTTAAACAAATACAATAAAATATTTTATTTCTATTTCTAGTAAGCCCACTGTCCCTCGCTTTTGAACTACGTCACACGCAAGTTATGACTGTAGTAATAAGTTTTCCCCAATTATTAGTTTGTTGAGTGATTTCACGTGTTTTAGGGTATGGATCGTAAAGTTTTTGCGCTTGATGGTACATAAAGTTGTTTTGCGACGATAGTACGAAAGAATGTAGGGTTTAATTTGCGTCGTACGTAAAAATGGCGTATTACTTTACCAAGTTTTTTTATATGTTGGAATAGAGATATGTTTGGTGTAAATATTTCTGTTATTTGTATGTTTTTTGTCCGTTTCGTTTCAGGCAAATGACGTCCACTGCTGGACAAAGGCCTCCCCCAAGGATTTTTACGACTGGTCTTGCGCTGTCCGCATCCAGGTACTTCCGGTCTGTACAATAAGCTACCTAAATAACAGAAGAATTTCGTCGTATGTGATAATCTGATGTGTTCAGTAGAATAAGTAAAGGTACTTGGCCTGTATCTCACCTGATGGTAAGTGACGATCAGGTCGAAGATGGAAGCGAGCTTCACCCGGAATCCTCAACCACGGAGGAACTGGCTATCTTACCTCTAACTGCCGGAACACAACAATGCTGTTAACATTGTTGTTATGGCGACATACTTAGGTAAGATGACCACCAACCAAACCGAACAGAAAAATCTGCCCCCACTGGGAATCGAACCCGGGACCTCTGCGTCTGAAGCAGGTGGTCTTACCACTAGACCACAGAGGCTGTTAAAACTACCTATCTATCTATCTTTAGTGCTCATCGTCTAATAATTGACTATAGATCGCTGATGGAGGCGCAGCGTTAGGACCAGTCTAGCTTATTTCCGGGGCCCGACATAAAAAGTCTCTCTCTCCATTCTGAACGTGGAATTTACTGCGGGCGTCGAGATTGCTCAATTCCTAAAGAATGTTAGCTTTGTCCACCAGTAGGAGCTAAGCTATAACATTAGCGTACTGATTTTTTTGGCAGTGGGCGGGGCACATAGCTCATAGAGACGATGGCTGTTGGGCCAGGAAAGTTCTCGAGTGGCGACCACGGGCTGGAAAACGTAGCGTGGGCAGACCTCCTACTAGGTGGACCGACTATCTGGTAAAGGTCGCGGAAAGAGCCTGGATGCGGGCAGCGCAGGACCGTTCATTGTGGAAAACCTTGGGGGAGGCCTTTGTCCAGCAGTGGACGTCATTTGGCTGAAACGAACGAACGTACGAACAGATTTTTCGCTATCGGCCCTAATAAAAGGTTATTCTAACAGTCGTATTGTAGTAAACTCACTCGTAACACGAGCTTATATTTAGCTTACCACAAGGGGGAACAACTTAATTCAGAGGTGTAATTTATTTATAGGTGATAAAAGAAAACTAAATAATTAAACTGGAGTCCACTTTGATCACCCAGGTCATGTTATCCATGGGTGATCAAAGGACACCAAATTGCCGCTTGGAGTCATCAAAACTAGATGATCAAACTGGATTAGACCGATAAAAGATAAAATCACATTACATTAAGTTTTGAAAAGTGAGTTGAAAATTAAGTGCTGTAAAGAAGTGGCGGAAGAAACTCAGACACCTTTGTACTAATTTTCTTATGGCTTTACGAAGTACGTTCTACTTTGTCTTGATTGGCCTAGGGTGTATCAGCCCACTTCTTTAAAAGGCCATAGCCTGTGCTTGCAGTGTGACACCGCCCGATCCCGCACCGGTGATGGCACAATACCTCGTGGAAAGTTTACGTCAATTTATTGAATTTTTCGTCCCTTAATCAGCGCCGTAATAGGGCCCTTTGTAACGGCACAAGGGATGGCCCCAATAGCAATTTGTCATTGTAAATGCCCGCCATATTGTTAAGAAAGTGGTACGTTTTTGGCCCCGTGAACTGGGAGATTTAAAAGACACTTATGGCCTTTTTAGGTGCGTAGGTCTCGTTTAAATTTAATTAATTATGGTTATTGCATTATTAATAAAACTGCCCCTAGAAAGATTTGAATATGGCAAGTTGAATTTATAAACCTACTTGGAGTTTATTAACGAAATTTTTCATACTTACGCGAGTCTGAATACAATAATTATGAGGCTCTATTTTACTGGTCTGATGATGGTTTTAGGGTAGCATTATGAAAAGCTTATTTCTTACACCTTTTAGTAGGTAGTTTTAGATGGATTAAATGTCTAATAAGTCACGTTCTGGGTTAAATTGTGACCTCTGTTGTTACAATACACTCAATAGAAAAAGAGGTTAGGTTATTCATTTCCTTTTCGTCGTATTAGCTGTAATTATTTTTGTTTGTTTTGACTTTCGCGGTTTAAGGTAACTACAACGGAGTTCTGATAATTTTGAGGCTTGAATAAAAAAAAGTAACTTAAAATATCCTACTTTAGTATCTACTTTGCTTTTTACAAGCTTGCCAAATTGTATTTTCGTCGACAGTAAAACATTTTTCTTACTTCAGCCACCACCCCGAATCTTAAGGTTGATAAACTAACTCATTATCAGTTAATTACTCGGCAACTACAAACAGTCAAGCTACCACTCGATAAATTTCCCGTCGACCCTTCTAAGCCCCGGAAGGGATGGTTATGCTAAGACTTCGGCTTAGTTTCAAAGCGGATTGATTTGAGGTATAAGTATCAGAATCAACATCAAAGTTTGGACACATTAAGGTAGTAAAAAATTGGTTGTTTTTGAATAATTTCATCAGAGCAGTTACAGAACGGTTGCTGCACAAGTAAAGTATGTAAATACATAGGGCCACGCCACGTGCCCCACTCTCATGGTGTCTGCAGAATACGAGTGACCGTAACGTCCTGTCGAGTACATATGTTATGACCTCATAATGAGCAGAAACCAATTTGGCACAACTATACTTTTTTGCTTTTTATGTTGATTTGTATCGTTCTATTTTCGGTACCAAATAAATATTTTGTCTTTATTTTTTTATTTATTGGTAAATAAACACTAAATAAATAATAAAAAATAGCTATAGATGCGTCTTACTGATCGATCATAGCACTTTACGACACTCACAATCAACTCACAGAAATGTACATTTGCCGTACAAAAACTTACAGGCTCTATGAGCCTCAAACGTCAGTTCTTGTTTTCTATTACAGATTTGCAGGCATCCAAATAATACATTACAACGGCGCTACTATGAAATGTAAATTGAGTAAGTATTATTTAAAGCAGTAAACTAGACTAAATACAAACAACCCCTGAAAAACATTGCCCTCTTTACCGCAGTCGGATAAAAAACTTTATCTCGGATCCTATCTAAACAAATAAGCGAAGGAAATGAGACAGGAATTCGTTCGGTTGATTCACAAAAAGCCTGTCAGTGGCACTATCCGTACGCAAATCTTATATCCTTTCGAGCGACTGAGCCGGCCGCCGAATGGCTCACACGCCTACCGCCTTAATATCGAAGCGCTGGCAGCAAGACTACCTGCCTTGGGGCTTGCCTTAAGGCAAGGGAGTAGCGAGCCCGAAATACCTGTACAGGATACTTCTGACTGTAACGGGACTATTCCTATCTCGTTCTCACCGCTGCAACTCCTGTGTAGCCATGATCTCTTGCCATGTCTGCCAATGAAAGCTTCTTGCGTGCTTTCGAGAATACTGGTGTTCACGAAATCTATAAAAACAATAAAAAAAATTTTCATCATCATCATCTCAGCCATAGGACGTACACTGCTGAACATAGGCCTCCCCCAATGCTTTCCATGTTGCCTGGTTGGTCCAGCGCCTTCCTGCTACCTTTATGATGTCGTCGGTCCGCCTTGTGGGTGGACGTCCCACGCTGCGTTTTCTGGTACTCGGCCTCCACTCCAGAACCTTGCAGCCCCATCCCATGCACATGGGAGGCCAAAGTTCAGCAGTGGACGACCTATGGCTGAAATGATGACGATGATGAATAAAAGAAGAAGAAGGTTGATTTCCGCTCTCCGCTCCGCTCGTGAGCCGCACCACGCGCTAAAGGAGCGGAGTTAGCAGCGGATATGAGCTGGCGGCGGATATTGCGCAGACACTCGCAGGTACATTCGGTTACACTGTAAACTACCCTCGCTATAAATGCCGTTTGCCGCGCGATGGGGCTTCATTTCAATATACCTACGAAGCGTTTAGTTACGTTCTTGATGCGGATTTTATTGGGTAATATTATTTTTATGAGTATCACTGTGACTAGTAAACTATTAGGCTGTAAACCCTTGAAAAAGAGGCTGACAATAGTGAGAGTTTCTTGCGCTGCTTCTTTTCAGCACTGGCCCATTTATTGTCCTGAAGCAGTGGTAGGGTTAATACTGGGACGTGTAAAAGTAATTTTTAAAAGCCTACTTCAATAAATAAATGAGTTTTATGAGTTTTTTATGTAATTGAATGGATGCAGGGCGCTACCAAGCGGTCGGTATGGAAATCATTGCGGGAGGTCTATGTTCAGCAGTGGCCGTCCTATAGCTGAAAAGATGATGATGATGAATTGAAGTTCAGAATATACAGTAATACCTAATTAGTAATAGAATAGAATTTTGATAATAATGATGAATGCCTTTTAGAAATTGTACTTCCGCAATAAAAAATGAGGTATGATTTCGCTTTACATTTCTAAAGAAAATCCATTCTGTAAATACATTTTATGTGTAACAAGGTAACTTTTCTAAATTGCCATAGACCAAAATATTACCTATTTTGTTAAGCTTAAAATACCTCAACTGCAAGATTTATATCCAAATTAATTACCTGCAGGTATACCTATATCATCATCATTTCAGCTACAAGACATGCACCGCTGAAAATAAGACAGAGATCTCCCCATATCATTACAGATTGGCGGGTTTGAAATCAAATTACAATAGAAATACAGGGTGTTTAAAACGGAACGCGCCTACAACAGCCTACATAGCCTACAACGCCTACACGAGAGGACATTACGGTGACAAACGGCGGGAGGTGTCCGACCGCACTCGCCGGAAATACGCTCGTAACTCAAGCTTATGCATAGGTGGCGGCCGTGTGCGAAGGTCATTAGAAAACGGTTGAAAATCGTGAAATTATATTCAATAATGTCTATGATACTAAATATTTTAAGCAAAACAGTTTGTTTGTTTGTTTGTTTGTGTCATTCAATGCATTTATCTCAGGAACTACAGTGACTTGCAAAACTAACGCTCGTATTCACAAACGATGCTTGCTTAAGAGAAGCAGCAAATCGTACGCACAGCGTTGAATAGAGCTCTGTGATTGGTTCATGTGTCACCCTGTGCGTCCACGCGCACTGTGAGACCTCATAGTAATGTTTGTGAATAAGGGCGTAAGTACCACACTTCCTTTTAAGTGCCTAATTAAATTATACTTTCGAAATAAAAAGGACTTGAAAAAGATATGCATATACTTAGTTTTTTATAGTTTCCAAGAAGGCTGATACAATTTGTTAAAAACGTTCTGTACGTTTTTTATTTTAAATCTCCAATTTACAAAAAAAATGCATTACGGGCAGTTAAAATAAGGAATTCAAAAAATTCTAGCCATAGACCAATTTTGACGGATAATAAAATAATAGAAAACAGATTTGATCTAGGACAGAAACTGGTTATGAATACGAGTATTAACTGGCAAAGCTTAAGAGGAAATTGGGAAATAGATGGCAATAAAGATTACAAAATAATTAGTATATACCTACATAGTGTTAAGTAATTTATACACCATAGCTGGTGTGAAACTCAAAATGTGTCGTAAATGTGCGAAACATCTAACTACATACATTAGAGATTTTACAGTCCGCGGCCGCTTTATTTAATAAAACAGCCCATACCCAAGCCTATCAGGGTGTGTTAAAAAAACGGGTCCTTTTACAACACCCACTAAAACTTTTTTTATGGCTGGCAACACTCGTAAAGGGTATAAATAAAATATAGCAAGCGGCAACACTGACAGGGCATAGTAATAATTTCCACGTTTTTGGCGATTCGAGTCGGCTCCTTTCGATTATAATTTACGGTGGTGGGGGATGGTATCGGTGGGGGTATAATACGTCATAAATACGGTCGTAAAATTGTTTGTGAGAGTCCCGTAAGCCGATCACGTCCCGAACTAACCACCGCACTCTCGTAGTCGTAGGAGAGTGCGACTACGCCGGTTCCGTAGCGAACGACTACGACACTCTGAAGTGCTACGGATAATTTTGAAATGAATTCACAATCTTTGTAGTCTGCTACGGACTACGCAATATTGAAATGGATTCACAATATTTATTTGTAGTATGCTACAGTTTTCAAATGAATTCACATTTTTTTAGTGTGTTGCGAATAATTTTGGAATAAAATGTTCGGACTAGTTAAACTGTGCTACAGACTTTTAATTGAATTGATTAAAAATCCTTCTTTGTAATGTGCCTCCTACTAGGATCATTTCAAAATAATTCACAATATTTCCATTACTATATTTTGTTATTCTGGTAAATTCTGAAGTAAATGAAAGTGTCATATTATTCCGATCTTGATTAAGCTGGTGTTCCATCAATTTTATTCTGATGTCATAATATTAACCATAGTTCAAGGATAATAACAATATAGCTGTATGCAGTGATAGCCACAGCTAGCGTAGGCTTTTAGAAACATATTAATTTGTACTGAATTCGCCCTAGTTTTCGTTTATACCATATACAAATATTAAAAGAAACTCGCTCATTGAACGCCGGGAATCCACATAACGGTGGGGACTGTCGACTCGCCGGGCTTTTCAGCGAGTTGATGCCGCGTAGGGTTGTGAATCGGTTATCTATTTATTTAAAATAACCAAAAAAGTATCGCAATATATTTATTAAGGGCCACGGAAGACATGCTACTTTTAGCATCGGCGATAGGCGTTTTTAGCGACTCTATCAAAATAAAAAAAATCAAAATCAAAAATATTTATTCACTTTAGACCACAAGTGGCACTTATGAACGTCAATAGAAAATAATAAAAAAAGAAAAAAGATTCGTTGCAGCATCGCGATTTCGTGACTTTATGCTGCCGTCGCGACATACTGCTGTTGCTGCGTCAACTTCCGAAAAGCTACTCAATCACCGCGTTTGGCGTTTTTAAGCCTAAGCGCAGACCACCGACTTTTAGTTGGCCGATAGTTGGCCGATAGTTGGACCCGATTTTAATTTGTATGAAGAATCGGCCAGCTATCGGCCTACTAAAAATCTGTGATCTGCGCCTAGTCTAAGTTTGCGGTATGGTATGTGTTCACTGCATTCAGCTTCTTTCTATCTTTCTTAAACTTTTTTGTTCCAAAATTGGTTATTCGCCCGCGGCTCCGGAGTGAAATGAACTGGCTGTCCGAAAAATGTCCATGCTTTTAAGCAATTTTTGTGAAAAATATTATTGTCAGCTAATATCTCATTAGATATATCTCCTTAATTTATATTTATTGTCCGTGGTGCATATCTTTTCTTAAAGGTTACTAAACCTTTGTTGTCGCCTGTCATCCGCTTTGCAATAGAGGGAAGAAGAACCTTAACTTCGAACTTCTCCTATGTGCTTCTGATTGATTTTGTTGCGGATCCAACGGCAATTAACTTTCCCCGGGAGAAATTTGTCCTTCACTGGTTGGGTTATAGTCGGTTAAGCTGTAGATCCTGGCTACACTGGAGTTGCAGCGGTGGGAACGAGAGGTGGGGAACAGTCCCGTTGATTAACAGCCCGACCCAACTATCGGCCAACTAAAAATCGGTGGTCTGCGCCTAGTCTAAGTGTGCGGTGTGGAATGTGTGGTCACTGCATTCAGCTTCTTTCTTCCATAAACTTTTTTGTTCTAAAATTTGATATTCGTTTGTGGCGCCGGAGTGAAATGACCTATCCGAGGGCAGCCCTGGTCTGAAGCGCACAAGATTACCGACTGCCGCAGACAAATCCCCACTAACGACCCAACACCTGTACACCATTTATTTGTGCTCGAGCTGCAATTAGAGCCGCTCAAAGCGAGCAAATATAAAGAAAACTGACCTGACATGGTTTTTGGTAGGATACCTGCCTATATGTCGGCCGTTTGGTGTAGTGGTTCTAAAACGGACTACTATGCCGAGAGGTCCCGGGTTCGATTCCCGGCCGGGCAGAAAATGAAATGATGAATTTTAATTTCTGTGACGGGTCTGGGTGTTACTATGTATAATATGTATGTATTTAAAAAGTATACAGGGTGTTAGGTAAATGGGTATATGAGCCGACACTAGCCCATGTTAACATATGCATATAAATGGTATGGTGAAGTCAGAAATTTGATATCATAATTTAAATTTTTTAAATGTTCATACAAAATAAAATTTATAAAATCAGATTTGTATGAAAATTAAAATAATTAAAATGATGATATCAATTTTCTGACTTCACCATACCATTTATATGCACATGTTAACATGGGCTAGCGTCGGCTCATATACCCATTTACCTAACACCCTGTATATGTAGTATATCCGTTAAACTAGCACCCATAACACAAGCATATTAATTGCTTACTTTGGGGCTAGATAGCGCTGTGTGAAATTGTCGAAAGATATTTATTTATTTATTTATTTATTTATATGCAGCAGTCAATAGCGGACCAATCTATTGAGATAACAGTGTTGTTTATTGTGAAATACCCCCTAGGAGCTAGTGGACCACCTAGTGACTAGGTGGACCGACGATCTGGTGAAGGTCGCTGGAAGTACCTGGATGCGGGCAGCGCATATGGAAATTCTTGGGAGAGGCTTTCTCCAGCAGTGGACGTCATTTAAACCCGTATCTGACGTCACTTGCAGGTTTCACGGTGATCAAATATGGATCTTTTCATAATATTTTGTTTCATAATGCTATTTTAAATTGTCGTTAATTAAACCATGTAGCTGCTACTTACCCGTAACTTAAAAAATTACATACTCCGACCTTCACCGAAATCAAGTCTTAATTAAGCTACAAATGACAAAAGTAAAGGCTGTAAAAGCTATATGCTTGTGATACTAATTTAGATAAAGGCAAAAAACTACTGGTTCAAAACAGAATAGACTTTAAGCCGATGACAAAGAGCTTTTATTGCCAGAAGGAAAGTGAATTACAGTAAAAGAAGGCTTTTTTACGAATAGAAGAAACAACCGTATACTATGTTTACTGGCTATTAAGTGAACCTACACAGTCATTGGTTTAATGGACAGTTTTACCCAGCGGCTTTTACATCGCCTCCGGTCAAGTAGGTACGGTAACGGCACGTTGAACTATACATTTGGAATCTAATCGATGCTAAGTATTTAGCTTTGCAAAATTTTGACAGCTCTCGGTCACCATGGTCAGCTGGAAGTAACCTCTTTAAGCTAAGCGTCCACTTGTCGGTATCGTACGCAACGGACGCATCGTACAAAACACATCGTATCGGATGTGCGATGCGTACGATGCGGACAGGTGGACGCACTTATATGAGTTTCTATATAAATAATACTACGATCCGTTGCGTGCGATACATCCGATGCGTACGATACTGACATGTGGACGCTAGCCTTTGGAGAAAATCCCACCTGGGAGCTTAGTGCGACTTTACATCAAACGTCTTGTAGGGGAAGCCCGGGCAGCACGAATACCTTAAGACAAGTGGCAAAAAAACCATATAAATATGCAATCAGCAACAGTCTATTAATTAATAATTTGTATCTTAGGTAATCATCTTTGGAATTGTAAAGAATAAACTTAGAAACTTATACAAATTCTACAATAAAAATGTCATTAAAAAAAAAGTTCCAATGAAGAATGTTCACTAATTTTGTTTTTTAGCTTTCTGTATTCTCTGTTAAAAATAAAAAATACACGTGAAAGAATTATTTCGATACGTCAATTAGTTTCCAAGATATTGAATTTTAAAAGTGCGGGCGGCGGCCGGCCCGCCATTTTATGCGCGTGACGTCATTTTACAACGACTGGCTCATATTTGTATGGGTGGAATCTTGCTAACTGAATTTAGACCCACTTCCAGGCAACCGATTAAGCTGAAATTTCGCAAACACATGTGATTTGGATGACCATGCAATATTATGATGACATGGAGCTGATCTGATGATGGAGCTGGAAGGTGGCCATAGGAACTCTATAATAAAACGACTTAAATGCATCGAGTTTGGGCTCGTTCGTTTTGTATTGATGAGTATTTTAATTCTATATAGTAATCGGGGTCTAATGATGGAGCTGGAAGGTAATTCGCAATAAAACGACACAATCGCATCAAGTTTGGGTTTGGTTCAATTTTAATTTCTGTGATGGGTCTGGGTGTTAATATGTATAATAAGTTTACATTTACAAAAAAAAATTTTTAAGTATGTTTATATCCGTTTTCTAGTGAGCGGACGCTGTGAATGTACGTCACACGGGGTCACGTGACCGTCGGCGGGACTCAATATTTAAGCGAACTTTGAATGCCTATAAAATCATAACTACTGGGTATTTTTGAATGAAATAAAAACTAATGTATTTGTAAATGTAAAATCTTAACTGTAACATAGGTTTCAAGTGATTTTGCATACCTAGTAACATTCTCAATTATCCATTTTGCCCGACCCCCCTGGGCAAGACGGATATGTACAGTACTAACTGCTTTAATCATTGCAATCATCACAATAATAACTGCCTATGCCTGAATATAAGGTACAATCCTCGTGTGCTCACTTCTTGCATTGATTGCACTCTATCCAATCCTCGGTAGGTGGTTCAGTGTATTCTTCTGAGCACACAACATAAATATTTTGTTTTCTCCATCTGATTTTTGTTTTTGGTCATTTTTCCTCTTGACAAGTCTTGTTTGGAAGTTCTTGTTTTCAGATGTGTGGTTTTGTTAGGGCCTGCTGTTCAGTTATGGCTGTCTTTACCTATCCGTTCTGCCCATATCCGTCTTGCCCAAATAGGGTTGCCAGGCGTCCGGATAAAGCCGGACATAGTTAGGCTTTTTGATTGCGTGTCCGGCCAAAATAACCGATGTCCGGCCTGTCCGGCTTTTGTTAGGCTTTTTATTTGGCTTCCGCGCCAGGCGAAAGTCGAGCCACAGAATAAGGCACGCACGCATCAGGACGTTAGGCAACCGTATACCGATAGTATTCACTAATTGCACCCCCCCCCCCCCCCCCCCGGTCGCATGTCCGGCTTTTAGGGTAAAATGTCAGGCCAAATGAAGCACACAGTCCGGCTTTTGTGTTTTTGGACCTGGCAACCCTATGCCCAAAGCACCAATATTTAAAAGTTGTATACCCACCCGTTAAATTTCTACCGGTGAAAAAAAGCAACACACACAAATTAAACTTAATTTAACATGCAATCAACTAAACAGAGTCTATAAGTCAACACTTAATACGTAATATAAGAAATCAACACACATACCTTGCCAAAAATCGTAAGAAAACAGCCAAAAACTTTTGATTTCGAATTGACAAAAAGTTCACGCACGTATTGTTTTGGTGGAACTATCATGGCGTGGCTGTGTTGCTGTTTTACAGACCCGCAAACGTCCAGTAGCGCCATGTGTTGTAGGTTTTTAATAAAATCAATTATTCTTCTTACCCACATTATGCTTCTTGCCCGGGCTTCCCCTACATACTTTCTATATTTTCTTTCCACACACACTGTACTTTCTATATTTTGTGACTTTATTAAATCCAAACAATATGTCTGGGTAGGTACGTACAAGTGTTACGCAACAGTGTTACAAGTTAACTACCCATTGCCGGTCATGTCGTCTCGTTCTATCGCAAAGAATCACCATTTGATGAGAGCGAGAGCAAAATGGAAATGGATAGTTAACAGTGTGGCCATGTGTACTTAAGAGCTTAAAAATAAATAAATAGTAATTGTGGACCAAAAATATAAATAAAAATGAATTGCTGTTCGTTAGTCTGATTAAAACTCGAGAACGGCTGGGCCGATTGAGCTGATTTTGGTTTTAAAATGTTTGTCGTAGTCCAAGGTAGGTCTAAACGGTGAGCAAATAAGGAAAAATTGCGATGGCTTATTTATTGCCTTAAGGCAGAACAGAGTTCGCGGGGTCAGCTAGTTGGTAATAAAATATTTTGAATTTAGATATTGAATTTCTAACATATTTTAAAGATAGATTTGATCATCTGCTGTGAAGCAAAAATTAAGCATCAGAACTTGTAACTGAAAAGATAAGTCCAGCCAAAAATCTAGCGACTGAAACAAATTGCTATTTTAAGTGCGGTTAAGGCCGAGGCTTGAAGCGACGACCAAAAGGAATTTAATTGATTACGTGCACCACTGGGCTAGCGGGGCCGACGTCAAACTTGAACTGACTAATTAACAAACGATTTTAACTTGCAAAGAAATGGGAAGAATTCCCGGCATTATACATCTTTGCCGTTTTTTGGTACCGTGGATTTGAAAAGTTTTGAAGCTCTATTAATGTGACTACGACATACACTGTAGTGTCAATCTAAATTCATTGTGTTTTAGTTGTGAAAAATAATGGTACAGACATAATTGAAGTAGAAACTAGCAATAATTATACAAATAAAGCCGCATTTAACATTGTGAGTTTCTGAGTAGATTTACGCCCATTCTTATTTGTCCAAATCCGGATTTCAACTGTTAAATTAAATATCCACAATAGTTTTTAGTCTTATTATAAACAATATAAAAATGTAAAAACATCGAAAATCTCAGATATTTTGTCGATTTAACGTATCAAATCAAACGGTTTCGATCCGTTTCCGGGTTGATAGTGTGCTTCGTAAACGTGCCTTTATCATGCTAACGGACGAAAGGGGCATGTATTGCTGACATTGCGTAAAACTTACTTCTCGATTATTCTAATATAGTAGGTCAGGAGGTAATAATATTGCTTGCTGGTTTACTTTGATTGTGAATGGTAAGCAAATAAATAAGAACTACGAGTATACCTTTCAATACGTTTATTACATCATTAGGCCCCATTTCACCTATGGACGGCATTTTTTTTATAAATCAGGTCATGTATTTTGCATGTTCTTGATAGTATCTCTATCAATTACTACACTTATTTATTTAAAACTGATCTGCATATTGAACAGGGCACAAAAGGTGTACTTAATGCCATATAGCATTCTCCTCCAGTTAACCTTTGAGCCCAGTAGTTAATACAAAAACCATATGGACGTGGAAACACATAATATCACCATTATTGGTGTGAAAACAAAAAAATATAAAGTAACTGTCAGTCAACTCTCACCTTACAAGTATTTTTAAATACTTAGGTAATATCCTATTTTATAATAAATTAATAATTTAATTGTTCTTAAAAGTCTAACGATCTCCGATACTTTGCGTACAAGTCTCTCCAGAAAATAAGAGATTCTGTGTACCATAGAGGTACGGTTTTGATCTCTCTGTCAATGTAGAGGGCGCGTTGGTGATCTGGTGCCACTGGTGACCACTTCACTGGTAATAGCTCACTGGTTTCTGGCGTTGGATCACTGGAAAGTGACAAATTATACTTATATTTGTATGTTGTAAGATAAACTTTACACGCGTGAAACAGCTTTCGTGATTCATTACAAAAGACAGAAAAAGTTACTTTTTTTGCTTAACCTCTTTTATTTGCGACTAACTTTTGTCTGCGGCTTCGCCCGCGTAATTATCGGTCTATCATAAGAGATTTAGAAATAAGCATGTGATTTCATTAGTTCAGTGGTTCTAGAGATTACGTACTTCCTGCAAAATGAAGAGATATTAGAAAAAACAGGAATATAAAGTTCGCTTACCCGTATTTAGCAAAATTCGTCCATAACGTCGTCATTTTCTGAATCATGTCTGTTTCAAAAAGTGTGGGTATGATTTCTTGACTAAATAAATAAAATAACTCGTCGCCGTGCGTGGCGCCACTCGCGTTATGAGAGCCCACACTCAACTTCAATATGTTCCTTCTACCCTCATAACCAAATAGGTAATGCCACACTGGCTGCTCACTCGTCTGCATTATGAGATTCGTTTCTTCTACCGGAGGGTAGTTATTAAATGGCTCCCCATATAATTTGGATATCTGTGGTATGGTCTTTACTGATATCTCGTTTTCACCCATGTACAGCTTCTTCACTTTTTGAGCTACATCTTTCCGTACTTCGTCAGATGGAATTTCCAAGTCTTTTGGAAACACCATTTCGTAATCGACTTTTTCTAAATAATGTGTGTTCTCCATACCAGCAAATAACAATCCTTCTTCTGTATTAGATCCTATAATCATAGGCACTTTATTGTATTTTCCATTCACTAAGATATTGTAAGGCAAATCTGTCAAAAAAGCTTCTTCTCCTTCTATAATTTTCTCAGCACACGGCGAGAATTGTATTTCTGATAACATTATTGTAGTGCCTTCTAATCTTGGCACTCTTGCTACCACCAAATCTGAATCACTACTGTTCATAAAAAACTTATGTATTTCATGAGGATCTTTGCTATCAAGACCCATTGCTTTGGCATGCAAACTGGCCTGAAGGACCTGGTCAAATTGACTGAATAAAATGTTCGGACTAGTTAAACTGTGCTACAGACTTTTAATTGAATTGATTAAAAATCCTTCTTTGTAATGTGCCTCCTACTAGGATCATTTCAAAATAATTCACAATATTTCCATTACTATATTTTGTTATTCTGGTAAATTCTGAAGTAAATGAAAGTGTCATATTATTCCGATCTTGATTAAGCTGGTGTTCCATCAATTTTATTCTGATGTCATAATATTAACCATAGTTCAAGGATAATAACAATATAGCTGTATGCAGTGATAGCCACAGCTAGCGTAGGCTTTTAGAAACATATTAATTTGTACTGAATTCGCCCTAGTTTTCGTTTATACCATATACAAATATTAAAAGAAACTCGCTCATTGAACGCCGGGAATCCACATAACGGTGGGGACTGTCGACTCGCCGGGCTTTTCAGCGAGTTGATGCCGCGTAGGGTTGTGAATCGGTTATCTATTTATTTAAAATAACCAAAAAAGTATCGCAATATATTTATTAAGGGCCACGGAAGACATGCTACTTTTAGCATCGGCGATAGGCGTTTTTAGCGACTCTATCAAAATAAAAAAAATCAAAATCAAAAATATTTATTCACTTTAGACCACAAGTGGCACTTATGAACGTCAATAGAAAATAATAAAAAAAGAAAAAAGTATCGTTGCAGCATCGCGATTTCGTGACTTTATGCTGCCGTCGCGACATACTGCTGTTGCTGCGTCAACTTCCGAAAAGCTACTCAATCACCGCGTTTGGCGTTTTTAAGCCTAAGCGCAGACCACCGACTTTTAGTTGGCCGATAGTTGGCCGATAGTTGGACCCGATTTTAATTTGTATGAAGAATCGGCCAGCTATCGGCCTACTAAAAATCTGTGATCTGCGCCTAGTCTAAGTTTGCGGTATGGTATGTGTTCACTGCATTCAGCTTCTTTCTATCTTTCTTAAACTTTTTTGTTCCAAAATTGGTTATTCGCCCGCGGCTCCGGAGTGAAATGAACTGGCTGTCCGAAAAATGTCCATGCTTTTAAGCAATTTTTGTGAAAAATATTATTGTCAGCTAATATCTCATTAGATATATCTCCTTAATTTATATTTATTGTCCGTGGTGCATATCTTTTCTTAAAGGTTACTAAACCTTTGTTGTCGCCTGTCATCCGCTTTGCAATAGAGGGAAGAAGAACCTTAACTTCGAACTTCTCCTATGTGCTTCTGATTGATTTTGTTGCGGATCCAACGGCAATTAACTTTCCCCGGGAGAAATTTGTCCTTCACTGGTTGGGTTATAGTCGGTTAAGCTGTAGATCCTGGCTACACTGGAGTTGCAGCGGTGGGAACGAGAGGTGGGGAACAGTCCCGTTGATTAACAGCCCGACCCAACTATCGGCCAACTAAAAATCGGTGGTCTGCGCCTAGTCTAAGTGTGCGGTGTGGAATGTGTGGTCACTGCATTCAGCTTCTTTCTTCCATAAACTTTTTTGTTCTAAAATTTGATATTCGTTTGTGGCGCCGGAGTGAAATGACCTATCCGAGGGCAGCCCTGGTCTGAAGCGCACAAGATTACCGACTGCCGCAGACAAATCCCCACTAACGACCCAACACCTGTACACCATTTATTTGTGCTCGAGCTGCAATTAGAGCCGCTCAAAGCGAGCAAATATAAAGAAAACTGACCTGACATGGTTTTTGGTAGGATACCTGCCTATATGTCGGCCGTTTGGTGTAGTGGTTCTAAAACGGACTACTATGCCGAGAGGTCCCGGGTTCGATTCCCGGCCGGGCAGAAAATGAAATGATGAATTTTAATTTCTGTGACGGGTCTGGGTGTTACTATGTATAATATGTATGTATTTAAAAAGTATACAGGGTGTTAGGTAAATGGGTATATGAGCCGACACTAGCCCATGTTAACATATGCATATAAATGGTATGGTGAAGTCAGAAATTTGATATCATAATTTAAATTTTTTAAATGTTCATACAAAATAAAATTTATAAAATCAGATTTGTATGAAAATTAAAATAATTAAAATGATGATATCAATTTTCTGACTTCACCATACCATTTATATGCACATGTTAACATGGGCTAGCGTCGGCTCATATACCCATTTACCTAACACCCTGTATATGTAGTATATCCGTTAAACTAGCACCCATAACACAAGCATATTAATTGCTTACTTTGGGGCTAGATAGCGCTGTGTGAAATTGTCGAAAGATATTTATTTATTTATTTATTTATTTATATGCAGCAGTCAATAGCGGACCAATCTATTGAGATAACAGTGTTGTTTATTGTGAAATACCCCCTAGGAGCTAGTGGACCACCTAGTGACTAGGTGGACCGACGATCTGGTGAAGGTCGCTGGAAGTACCTGGATGCGGGCAGCGCATATGGAAATTCTTGGGAGAGGCTTTCTCCAGCAGTGGACGTCATTTAAACCCGTATCTGACGTCACTTGCAGGTTTCACGGTGATCAAATATGGATCTTTTCATAATATTTTGTTTCATAATGCTATTTTAAATTGTCGTTAATTAAACCATGTAGCTGCTACTTACCCGTAACTTAAAAAATTACATACTCCGACCTTCACCGAAATCAAGTCTTAATTAAGCTACAAATGACAAAAGTAAAGGCTGTAAAAGCTATATGCTTGTGATACTAATTTAGATAAAGGCAAAAAACTACTGGTTCAAAACAGAATAGACTTTAAGCCGATGACAAAGAGCTTTTATTGCCAGAAGGAAAGTGAATTACAGTAAAAGAAGGCTTTTTTACGAATAGAAGAAACAACCGTATACTATGTTTACTGGCTATTAAGTGAACCTACACAGTCATTGGTTTAATGGACAGTTTTACCCAGCGGCTTTTACATCGCCTCCGGTCAAGTAGGTACGGTAACGGCACGTTGAACTATACATTTGGAATCTAATCGATGCTAAGTATTTAGCTTTGCAAAATTTTGACAGCTCTCGGTCACCATGGTCAGCTGGAAGTAACCTCTTTAAGCTAAGCGTCCACTTGTCGGTATCGTACGCAACGGACGCATCGTACAAAACACATCGTATCGGATGTGCGATGCGTACGATGCGGACAGGTGGACGCACTTATATGAGTTTCTATATAAATAATACTACGATCCGTTGCGTGCGATACATCCGATGCGTACGATACTGACATGTGGACGCTAGCCTTTGGAGAAAATCCCACCTGGGAGCTTAGTGCGACTTTACATCAAACGTCTTGTAGGGGAAGCCCGGGCAGCACGAATACCTTAAGACAAGTGGCAAAAAAACCATATAAATATGCAATCAGCAACAGTCTATTAATTAATAATTTGTATCTTAGGTAATCATCTTTGGAATTGTAAAGAATAAACTTAGAAACTTATACAAATTCTACAATAAAAATGTCATTAAAAAAAAAGTTCCAATTATCCATTTTGCCCGACCCCCCTGGGCAAGACGGATATGTACAGTACTAACTGCTTTAATCATTGCAATCATCACAATAATAACTGCCTATGCCTGAATATAAGGTACAATCCTCGTGTGCTCACTTCTTGCATTGATTGCACTCTATCCAATCCTCGGTAGGTGGTTCAGTGTATTCTTCTGAGCACACAACATAAATATTTTGTTTTCTCCATCTGATTTTTGTTTTTGGTCATTTTTCCTCTTGACAAGTCTTGTTTGGAAGTTCTTGTTTTCAGATGTGTGGTTTTGTTAGGGCCTGCTGTTCAGTTATGGCTGTCTTTACCTATCCGTTCTGCCCATATCCGTCTTGCCCAAATAGGGTTGCCAGGCGTCCGGATAAAGCCGGACATAGTTAGGCTTTTTGATTGCGTGTCCGGCCAAAATAACCGATGTCCGGCCTGTCCGGCTTTTGTTAGGCTTTTTATTTGGCTTCCGCGCCAGGCGAAAGTCGAGCCACAGAATAAGGCACGCACGCATCAGGACGTTAGGCAACCGTATACCGATAGTATTCACTAATTGCACCCCCCCCCCCCCCCCCCCCCCCCCCGGTCGCATGTCCGGCTTTTAGGGTAAAATGTCAGGCCAAATGAAGCACACAGTCCGGCTTTTGTGTTTTTGGACCTGGCAACCCTATGCCCAAAGCACCAATATTTAAAAGTTGTATACCCACCCGTTAAATTTCTACCGGTGAAAAAAAGCAACACACACAAATTAAACTTAATTTAACATGCAATCAACTAAACAGAGTCTATAAGTCAACACTTAATACGTAATATAAGAAATCAACACACATACCTTGCCAAAAATCGTAAGAAAACAGCCAAAAACTTTTGATTTCGAATTGACAAAAAGTTCACGCACGTATTGTTTTGGTGGAACTATCATGGCGTGGCTGTGTTGCTGTTTTACAGACCCGCAAACGTCCAGTAGCGCCATGTGTTGTAGGTTTTTAATAAAATCAATTATTCTTCTTACCCACATTATGCTTCTTGCCCGGGCTTCCCCTACATACTTTCTATATTTTCTTTCCACACACACTGTACTTTCTATATTTTGTGACTTTATTAAATCCAAACAATATGTCTGGGTAGGTACGTACAAGTGTTACGCAACAGTGTTACAAGTTAACTACCCATTGCCGGTCATGTCGTCTCGTTCTATCGCAAAGAATCACCATTTGATGAGAGCGAGAGCAAAATGGAAATGGATAGTTAACAGTGTGGCCATGTGTACTTAAGAGCTTAAAAATAAATAAATAGTAATTGTGGACCAAAAATATAAATAAAAATTAATTGCTGTTCGTTAGTCTGATTAAAACTCGAGAACGGCTGGGCCGATTGAGCTGATTTTGGTTTTAAAATGTTTGTCGTAGTCCAAGGTAGGTCTAAACGGTGAGCAAATAAGGAAAAATTGCGATGGCTTATTTATTGCCTTAAGGCAGAACAGAGTTCGCGGGGTCAGCTAGTTGGTAATAAAATATTTTGAATTTAGATATTGAATTTCTAACATATTTTAAAGATAGATTTGATCATCTGCTGTGAAGCAAAAATTAAGCATCAGAACTTGTAACTGAAAAGATAAGTCCAGCCAAAAAGCTAGCTGAAACAAATTGCTATTTTAAGTGCGGTTAAGGCCGAGGCTCGAAGCGACGACCAAAAGGAATTTAATTGATTACGTGCACCACTGGGCTAGCGGGGCCGACGTCAAACTTGAACTGACTAATTAACAAACGATTTTAACTTGCAAAGAAATGGGAAGAATTCCCGGCATTATACATCTTTGCCGTTTTTTTGGTACCGTGGATTTGAAAAGTTTTGAAGCTCTATTAATGTGACTACGAATACACTGTAGTAGTGTCAATCTAATATCATTGTGTTTTAGTTGTGAAAAATAATGGTACAGACATAATTGAAGTAGAAACTAAAATTGTTTGTTTCCCTAATATAAATAAATAAAAAAAAATAAAAATAAAACTAGCAATAAATTATACAAATAAAGCCGCATTTAACATTGTGAGTTTCTGAGTAAGTAGGTAGATTTACGCCCATTCTTATTTGTCCATAACCGGATATCAACTGTCAAATTAAATATCCACAATAGTTTTCGTTTCGTTTACACTTTAATATTTTTAAATAGTCTTATTATCTATCTATATAAATAAAAATGAATTGATGTTCGTTAGTCTGATTAAAACTCGAGAACGGCGGGGCCGATTGAGTTGATTTTTGTTTTAAAATGTTTGTCGTAGTCAAGGGTAGGTCTAAACGGTGAGCAAATACGCGCGCGATATTGTTTTTCTGTGACAGACAAAATTCCACGCGGGCGAAGCCGGGGGCGGAAAGCTAGTAAACAATATAAAAATGTAAAAACATCGAAAATCTCAGATATTTTGTCGATTTAACGTATCAAATCAAACGGTTTCGATCCGTTTCCGGGTTGATAGTGTGCTTCGTAAACGTGCCTTTATCATGCTAGCGGACGAAAGGGGCATGTATTGCTGACATTGCGTAAAACTTACTTCTCGATTATTCTAATATACTTAGTAGTCAGGAGGTAATAATATTGCTTGCTGGTTTACTTTTATTGTGAATGGTAAGCAAATAAATAAGTTTGTGCCTTTCAATATAATTTTAATTATGTACATTATGGCCCAATTTCACCTATTGACGGCATTTTTTATAAATCAGGTTATGTATTTTGCATTTGGTTGGTAGAGATAGTATACAATTATTAGACTTATTTATTTACCACTGATCTGCACATTGAACAGGGTACAAAAGGCGAATTTAATGGCATATAGCATTCTCCTCCAGTTAACCTTTGGCAGTAGAAATTAGAGTAAGTTCTTAGCAACCATTAGGTTTAGTATATTGTGGTGTGTAATAATAATATATTTTATGATCTGAAAGTTAATACAAAAACTATATGAAAGTGGAAAAACATATCACCATTATTAGGGGGGGAAAGAAAAAATATAAAATAACTGTCAGTCAACTCTCACCTTTCAAGTCTTTTTAAATACTTAGGCTGGGTTGCACCATCTTACTTTAACTTAGACAAACGTCAAAAATCTGTCAAACTCCATACAAAAAACACCGGGTATCGTTATAATAGTACAGTTAAAGTTAGGTGGTGCAACTCAGCCTTAGTCTTCCTATTTTACAATAAATTAATCATTAATTATTCTTAAAAGTCTAATGATCTTCGATACTTTGCGTACAAGTCTCTCCAAAAAATAAGAGATTCTGTATACCATAGAGGTACGGTTTTGATCTCTCTGTCAATGTAGAGGGCGCGTTGGTCATCTGGAGTCACTGGTGACCACTTCACTGGTAATAGCTCACTGATTTCTGGCGTTGGATCACTGGAAAGTGACAAATGATACTCTATAATATATTTATTGTTGTTGTAATATATTTATTGTATTTATTGTATGTTGTAAGATAAACTTTGCACGCGTGAAACAGCTTTCGTGATTCATTACAAAAGACAGAAAAAGTTACTTTTTTTGCTTAACCTCTTTTATTTGCGACTAACTTGCCTGCAGCTTTATCCGAAATAAGTAGTGATTTAATTGGTTCAATAGTTCTATGTAGATATTAAGTAGGTATTTCCTGCAAAATTAAATACATTTAAAAAAATCAGGAATATAAAGTTTGCTTACCCGTATTTAGCAAAATTCGTCCATAACGTCGTCATTTTCTGGATCATATCCGTTTCAAAGAGTGTGGGTATGATTTCTTGACTAAATAAATAAAATAACTCGTCTCCATGTGTGGCGCCACTCGCGTTATGAGAGCCGACACTCAGCTTCAATATGTTCCTTCTACCCTCATAACCAAATAGGTAATGCCACACTGGCTGCTCACTCGTCTGCATTATGAGATTCGTTTCTTCTACCGGAGGGTAGTTATTAAATGGCTCCCCGTATAATTTGGATATCTGTGGTATGGTCTTTGCTGATATCTCGTTTTCACCCATGTACAGTTTTTTCACTTTTTGAGCTACATCTTTCCGTACTTCGTCAGATGGAAATTCCAAGTCTTTTGGAAACACCATTTCGTAATCGACTTTGTCTAAATAATGTGTGTTCTCCATACCAGCAAATAACAATCCTTCTTCTGTATTAGATCCTATAATCATAGGCACTTTATTGTATTTTCCATCAACTAAGATATTGTAAGGCAAATCTGTCAAAAAAGGTTCTTCTCCTTCTATAATTTTCTCAGCACACGGCGAGAATTGTATTTCTGATAACATTATTGTAGTGCCTTCTAATCTTGGCACTTTTGCTACGACCAAATCTGAATCACTACTGTTCATAAAAAACTTATGTATTTCATGAGGATCTTCGCTATCAAGACCCATTGCTTTGGCATGCAAACTGGCCTGAAGGACTTGATCGAATTGGAAGACAAAACCTGACAGAGCAGAGCCACTTTGCGCGATAGCTTTATGGAAGAGGCCCTTGGACATTGGCGAAAGGACGTGCAAAGCGACAGAAGCTCCTCCAGCACTCTCGCCAAAAATGGTTACATTATCAGGGTCACCGCCGAACGCCCTGATGTTCCTTTGTACCCACTTCAACGCTGCTACTTGGTCTTTCATGCCTGCGTTCCCTGGGGCTTCCTTGATGCCCAAGCACAAAAACCCTTGAACATGTAGCCTGTAGTTGAAAGTGACTAGCACAACTCCTTTACTTATTAAATAGTCTGGACCATACACGAACCTTGACGCTGACCGTCGGAAAAATGCTCCTCCATGGATAAAGACCATGACTGGCAAAGGTTTTTCTGGTTCATTATTTGTGTACAAAGGTGTGTAAACATTGAGAATCAAGCAATCTTCCTGGCCGTTCGTGTATTTTGACCCGAGAGACCACGTTTGTGTACAGCGTATGTGGTCGTCAATCGCTTCAAATACTCCATCCCATTTGGGCTCAGGACCGGGTGCCTAAAATTTCAATGCAATTATGTGGTGAATATGGTGAACGTCAGGTACCTAAATATCAAGATAATTTTATTCATTGCTCAATGTCCGATCATGAACGTAATAGACAAAGCAGAACAACACCAGCCAATAGGTCAAGGTATGTACTCGTATATCAAATCGAGATTACAGAGAGAGTGGCACCCCTTTTAGATTTGTTACATCCCCAAGATTTACATTGAAAGATTTTAGTGCTCTTTGCTATCTAGCGTTTAAAATGCCTCCATGTCTCTCTCAGTCCTGTGGTGTACAGTTAAGCAGTTATCACAGCTGGCATTCAATCTTCTCCTTCTTGTCTTGAAGATGCTGAGATCATAATCATAAGCATCTTATTTTATATGATGTTCTCATAGATAGCAATATGTCATGGGAATCGCATTCTATAGAAGTATGCAAAAGACTTTATAGATTCTCTTTTGCACTGACTAAACTCGCAAAAATAGCTGATCAACCTACTGTTCTGGCTGCATATCATGGCTTTGTAATGTCGACTCTAGGATATGGGGTGATTTTTTGGGGCAATTCCTCTTACAGGGAAATTATTTTCAGAGCACAAAAAAGATGTGTTCGTGCAATCTATGGGTTGAAATCAACAGACAGTTGTAAGCCTATATTTAAAAAGCTAAAACTGTTAACCTTCCCGTGTCTGTATATTTTAGAAGCCTGCCTTTTTGTCAAATATCATCCAGATGAATTTAAAAGAGTGGAGTCGACAATAGCTCATCGTCTTCGACCTAGGAAACCTATGGTAGAAAGAAATATGTGTAAGACTGCATTAATGAAAAAGAGTTTCTTAGATATGGCACCAAAACTGTGTAACAAGCTTCCTAAGGCCTTGCTAGAGTGTGATGACAAAATGTTTAAAAAGGAACTGATCTTACTACTATTAAATAAAATGTATTATACCATTGATGAATTTTGTAATGATTCTTTAGGTTAAGTTTTGACATAATTTGAAATTGTATACTTTATAACATTAGCTATTATTCTGTTGTATTTAATAATTAGAAAGATTGACTGACTGCATTGACATAGATAACTTTGTAATACCAATTGATTTAGATTATATAATTATTCAAATTTATTAAGAATTCGTATGCCTATACGGCAGATCATAGTGGAACCTACTAACCCCTAACAACTTTGTACCTATGATAATGACGAATAAATTTCATTTTCATTTTCATTTTTTCATTTTTTAACTAACCTGAAATCGCTGTTGTACAGTGGCGTAGGGAATGGCGAGATAACGCGCGTGCGAGCCGTCGGGAGAGACGGAGCCGCGCAGCCAGCCGCCGCTCACGCGCACCGGCGGCGTCGGCTGCCGCACCAGCCGCGCCGCCCACAGCGCCCACAGCACCACCCACTTGCCGCGAGCGCGCATAACGGCCTCTGAAAGTGAACATCATCATCATCATCATCATTTCAGCCATAGGACGTCCACTGCTGAACAAAGGCCTCCCCCAATGCTTTCCATGTTGATCGATTGGTAGCAGCCTGCGTTCAGCGCTTCCCTGCTACCTTCACGCTGCGTTTCCCGGTACGCGGCCTCCACTCCAGAACCTAACCTGCGTACATGCCCTGCCCATTGCCACTTCAGCTTGCTAATCCGTCGGGGCAAAGCAAACGTCACTCAGCATTCATCATTAAGTCTCCATTGCAGAAGTAGGTCCCTCGCTCGCTAGATGGTTTGGGGTGGCCTGACATTCCACATCACGCACTTGCCACTCGTGTGCATGCCGGCCTGTGAAAGGGAACATCAAGATCATCAAATTGAGTCTCTATTGCAGAAGCACGACCCCCTCTTTAATCATTAAAGGGAACATGACTTTTGGAGAAACTTCTTCTTTCGGTGTTTACACCAGAGGTTTTACACTGTCAAGTCAGACGAAACTGTGCCAGGTTTTCTGCAGAACTCATCAACATTCATCATTGAGTCTCCATTGCAGAAGCACGATCCCCTCTAATCAGAGGAAAGATAAGGGTTTTGCCCTCGCTCGGTACATGAAACTACACTCGCGAGCAAAACTATGGAATCACTTACATGAAGTTGTTTCCACGCGAACTTGTGTACTAACGAATTTGTTAGGAACAAAAAAAGTGACACCATTTTAAAGATTAAACTTTTATCTTTAAATTGATACCAAATTCATTTAAATCACACCAGTATTTAAAAAGATATCCCGGCTGATGTGAAGAAGTAACGAAAAAGACATGTATGAACTGTTTGATACGTCGCGAGTTGCGGCCTATTTACCCCCTATAAAAGCACGCGTTTTCGGATTTTTGCTTTCACACGTTGATTCATACACATCTCCGCTTCTTTTGACACTTTACCTGGGATTCTACACCTTCAGAAGCAGCACAAATCATTGCACTATTGCAAGAAGGGCTCAGCCAGTGGGCTGTCGCACGTCAGCGCCACATAAGCCTGTCCTGGGTTTCGAAAGTTTTAAGACGCTTTCGGGAGACTGGTGGCTTTATCCCGAGACCAAGTTCTGAACAGCGCCGGCGCACATCGCAGAGGGAAGACCGTTTTTTCATGTTAACCTCTCTATGAAATCGTCATTTGACTGGAATCGACGTCCAGTAAGAGCTCAGAAATGTTCGTAGGATAGCTGTTAGCGAGTAGACAGTTTGTCTAAGACATAAGCAATAGAATTTAACTCCAAAAAGGCCTGCCACAGGCTCGAAACTGACGGCGGGTCACCGATAAGCACGCTTTCAATTTGCTCGTACACATCTCGATGTTAAGTCGAGCAAGCCACCCCCATAAGCCACTGTTTCAGCGAACCAGCACTGCATAAATCGCTCCTCAGGCCGCCTATAAACCCGACCTCTTCGACTGCTGCCCTGCAAACACAGTTTGCATTCATCGGAGAACAGAACTCGCCTCCATTACTCGCCTTCCCATCGAGATGTGTACGAGCAAATTGAAAGGGTGCTTATCGGTGACCTGCCGTCAGTTTCGAGCCTGTGGCAGGCCTTTTTGGAGTCAAATTCTATTGCTTATATCTTAGACGAACTGTCCACTCGCTAACAGCTATCTTACGAACATTTCTGAGCTCTTGATGGACATCGATTCCAGTCAAATGACGATTTCATAGAGAGGTTGACATGAAAAAACGGTCTTCCCTCTGCGATGTGCACCGGCCCTGTTCAGAACTTGGTCTCGGGATAAAGCCACTAGTCTCCCGAAAGCGTCTTGAAACTTTCGACACCCAGGACTGGCTTATGTGGCGCTGACGTGCGACAGCCCGCTGGCTGAGCCTTTCTTGCAATAGTGCAACGATTTGTGCTGCTTCTGAAGGTGTAGAATCCCAGGTAAAGTGTCAAAAGAAGCGGAGATGTGTATGAATCAACGTGTGAAACCAAAAATCTAAAAACGCGTGCTTTTATAGGGGCTAAATAGGCCGCAACTCGCGACGTATCAAACAGTTCATACATGTCTTTTTCGTTACTTCTTCACATCAGCCGGGATATCTTTTTAAATACTGGTGTGATTTAAATGAATTTGGTATCAATTTAAAGATAAAAGTTTAATCTTTAAAATGGTGTCACTTTTTTTGTTACTAACAAATTCGTTAGTACACAAGTTCGCGTGGAAACTACTTCATGTAAGTGATTCCATAGTTTTGCTCGCGAGTGTATAAATAAATTAACTTATCTTGTAAATAACGATAACGATTTACTAGCTTCAATAAGCTTGCTTTGTCATAAAAGAAATACTCGTATTTTAAGTCTCTTTAAAAGGTATGTGTATTGAATGTGACTTATAAATTACTGAAGTAAAAAAAGTAGAATGTACTAGGCTGTAGAACTTCATAATGCCTTTGCCGCTACAGAATTTGTGATTTAAAAATAAACAAGAGCTCTACCGCACTGACGTATATTTCTCCTCCATGCTCTACCGTCTCTTGACGACTCCTAGTAAATGAAAGAGACAGATACAGAGAAACAAAAAAATTACGTAGCTCAAATAATATTTGACATTGACACTGTCTTTGACGTTTCTATTTGTAAATTTTGTGATAAGGTAGGAGCCTAAACATACCTACTAATAAAGGGGTGAAATTCAGACTAGTTTTTGATACCTACGTCTCTATTTCTCTGTAGGTACATAACCTATTAACCTCTGTGTCAACAAGCACAAGAAAATCAAATGCCATTTTGTTTCGATTTCTATTGTTTTTTTATTCAGACTTAAGTTTGTTCATTCCGTAAACCAACTAGGTAATTTCTTATGGGTTAACATAACAACAAACGAATCAAAATATGTAAATACTTACTTGAATTCCAAATTCAATCACAAGAACTTTTCTATTACTATAACCTAACTGATTCTGTCACTGAAGTTATTTGGTAATTAATTTTATGAGATACCACTGGTCTATTTAATTACCACAACACTCAATATGTTTAGTATAATATGGGTACTTTATCAAAAATGATTTATTTTAAAGTTTATTGTTAAAGTCACCTTTCGCAATGGAGCATTTCATAATTACTTGCTTTGCTCATATTTCGTCGGTGCTATGACAACCTTGACAGTATGTTAATATTAACGAGGTATGACTATAACCCAAAGTCCAAGTCGGATGATAACAGCTTATTCGACCTTGTCCGAATATTATTTTGGTTTTCCGGTCAACAAGAACATAAGTGTGCTTATTCATTTATAATTATCTGAGCATTTTAGGGAGATGATTATGCATTTTAATAAGTGAATAAGTGACAGTAACGGTCTCACATAGGGCCATTGGTAGGCAAGTATATTATTCTAATTGAATCCTGTAATATTCTAACTGAAATGAAAACAAAATATACACAAAGTAGCAGTGTCTTAATAGGCCAGTAGAATTAAACACAAAAATTGATTAAATCGGAAATAATTCCTACAAAAGATTTTTTTGCTTTAATGGCTTCATTGGTTGCCCATTAGGACTCTCCTAAGTTTTCGACTTCGACGGAGTTGTGCTTAAGTGGTGGGGGCCCCTGAAAGGGGTGTTTTTTCGGTTTTCCGGTTATACCGCGTACAGGACTTACCCTATCGAAAAGTGGTCTTCATGACGGTTAAAGGGCACTTAATCCTGCATTTAATAAGACCAAATTTATATGTTTTGGACAAACCGTTCTCGCGCTAAAGTTCGGCAAAGTAGAAAATATACGTATAATTAATGACCCTCTCCACGTCCAATGGCTTGTTACCCACATGCTTCCAAGCCTTGTAAAGGGTCGCCTTAACCAGTGTAACCCTAACAAGGCTCACGAGTTTGATTCGCTTATCCTTGTTCGTCCCAGCCGTTCCTTAACTGCGGTTGCTGCACCTCTTCCTGGCACTCTCCTGAACGACTCTGTGTTACCTAATGTGGCTGCCCCTCTTCCTTGTACCCTCCTGTACGATTTCATTGCTTAGCCATATGCCTGGTCCAAGGTTCGACGCCACAAAATCAACTTCGTACGAGTGAAAATAGTTTAAATACTATTTCCCGTGCTTGCAACATTTTTCTTTACTGCTTCGCCTCTATTAGTCGTAGAGTGATTGTATATATCCTATAGCCTTCCTCAATGTATGAGCTATTCAACACAAAAATAATGATTTCAATCAAACTAGTAATTCTTAAGATTAGCGCGTTCAAACAAACAAACAAAAAACTCTTCAGCGTTTTCATATGAACTTGTTGTTGTTGATTTTTGGCGTCGAACCTTAAACTAGGCATACGGCTAGGCAACGTAGTCATGCAGGAGAATACAAGGAAGAGGGGCAGCCACAGTAGGTAACACAGAGTCGTTCAGGTGAGTGCCAGGAAGAGGTGCAGCAACCGCAGTTAAGGATCGGCTGGGACGAACAAGGATAGGCGCATCAAGCTCGTAAGCCTTGATAGGGTTACACTGGTTGAGGTGGCCCTTTTCAAGACTTGGAAGCCTGTGGGTAACAAACCATTGGACGTGGAGAGGGTCATTAATTATACGTATATTTTCTACTTTGCCGAACTTTAGCGCGAGAACGGTTTGTCCAAAACATATGAATTTGGTCTTATTCAATGCAGGATTAAGTGCCCTTCAACCGTCATGAAGACCACTTTTTGATAGGGTAAGTCCTTTACGCGGTATAACCGGAAAACCGAAAATATGCCCCTTTCGGGGGCCCAAGCACAACTCCGTCGAAGTCGAAAACTTAGGAGAATCTTAATGGGCAACCAATGAAGCCATTAAAACAATAAAATCTTTTGTAGGAATTATTTCCGATTTAAAAGCTAATTCTACTGGACTATAAATGGGAATCGATTCCAAGACCTGTGAATCGAGAGAAAACCCCATTCTTATACATCAAGGAAGAGTGTTAAATTATAAAAATGGAGGCATACACACCATAAATAATCCACGACCGTTTGGAAAAGATAAGTTTTTATTTTCTAAAATACCGGAACATTTTCAACCAGTTACTAAAATAAACTCGAGTCCCTAGTGTAGGATCTGAAGCATACCAGTTAGTAATCGGTGAGATGCTTCGGAGCTCCCTGCCGGCCAAATTGCTGTAACTCACTGCCGCGAAGTTAAGTCCATAGACAACTGTTGACGGCCGCCGGTGTTGCCACAGTGTGATCATTTTACACAAAATATTGAGCGTAATAGATAGTTTTTTTTTTATCGTAACTACCTATAAAGCTCATAATATGAGCTATATTATAACTAATTTATTTTGGCAAAAATAGGCTTTTAAAATGCATTTTCACACTTTTAATAAATATTTTTTAATCAGTCTGATTAATTTATCGGATACGCGGTTTCCCACTGCGTATTTCACACCGCCTCATCAGCACATGTTAGGGCTTGTTCCGACGGAGACATCCCGTTTTTAGCAGGATCCCGTTTAGTAGGATACGTGTTTTAATATTAACGTTCACACGGACATACCGTTTGCAGTGTCCCGCAAAAAACCGATTCGTTTAAATTTATAATTCGAATTTCAAACATTTTGTGTGTTCACACGACAGTCTGTGGATTGCCGTGGGAACAAGCCATCAAACCAAAGTATTTTTCCATTTCTACAATAAGCGTAGGTTCACGAGCCTGGCAACACTGTCCGCTCAAGTACGGCCCCAGGCGATCAGTTCAGACAAAATGCACTTATAAATTCACGCGCTTCTGAGACTGCCTGTACCTCCAGCACGAAACACTTTCGACTTCGAATCGTTTGCGTATTCGGATCGCCTTTAAAAAATTTAGTATTTAATTTAAACAGCGTCCCGTGACCGTGGCGTAAAATGAACTTAGTATGAGATATGGTAACGAAACTAATTTTCATAATCGAGATCGTCGCGTTTTTGTTGAATTGGAAGGCTGGGTATCGAATTTTGTCGAATACGCAAACGATTCGAAGACAAAAGTACACAACATAAGTACCTAATGCCTTTCCAGCACTCGAGTAGATTAAGGTATTAATAAAACAAGTTATTGCAGAGTTCGTTACAACAAACTGGGCACGTTACAATTAGAAGCCTAACCAAACATGGGACTGTTCGCTGCAGCGACCTAATGGGCTTATTTACATTTCATTACAGGCGATGCCACAGAGCAAAAAACATTTAGACTTACCTGAGATCCAAGACAAATCCTTGGGGATAAAAGATATGATACACACATAATTTTTAGCCTGCCATGTTTGAATGACATTAACCTACGCTACGATATCACTATCACTATTCACTATATAGTAGTACTACTTAGCTTTCTGCCCGCCGCGGCTTCGCGCGACTACATAATCTACATATTTTACGGAACCCTATTTTTTTCCAAAATAAAATTTAACCATGTTACTCGTGGATAATGTAGCTTTCGAATGGTGAAAGATTTTTTAAAAACGGTTCAGTAGTTTTTGAGCCTATTCATTACAACCAAACAAACAAACAAAGTTTTCCTCTTTATAATATTAGTGTAGATAAAACAAAGTCGCTTTCCGCTGTCTGTCCCTATGTATGCTTAGATCTTTAGAACTACAGAGTTTGATGCGGTTTTTTTATAGAGTGACTCAAGAAGGTTTTTAGGTATAAAACATGCATATTATAGAAGAGAAAATCAGGGAAATTCCATTGCAAACGTGCGAAGCCGGGGCGGGCCGCTAGTTATAAATAAAGTATAATTATACCTATGTATTTGTATGATACTATCATTATGTGACCTCAAAAGCTGTAATATAAACTGAAACGCTTTCAGATAAATTATATTATTATTTTAACTAGGTACCTTACGGCTATTAAAATGACCCTGTCTATCCGTTCATAGAGCAACGCGGTCAATGTTTAAAGAATCCTTCGCAAACATAAAATCCCATATTCGAGAGATTTCCTGCAATTTATATTGAGATATGGTAAAGCAAAGAGTATAATATCCGGTATCTACGTTGTTTCACACTCGATCCCTTTAACAACGTAGCCCTTTGTATTTTAAAATCAATTAAAACCAAGTTTTTAGTTTAAAAATTTCGTTCGTTTCAGCCGAATGACGTCCACTGCTGGACAAAGGCCTCGCCCAAGGATTTCCACAAAGACCGGTCCTGCGTCGCCCGCACCCAGGCACCTCCCGCGACCTTCACCAGATCGTCGCTCCACCTAGTGGGAGGCCTGCGCATACTACGTCTTCCAGCTCGTGGTCGCCACTCGAGAACTTTTCTGTCCCAGCGGCCATCAGCTCTGCGAGCTATGTGCCCCGCCCACTGCCACTTGATTTTAGCGATTCTGCGTGCTATGTCAGTCACTATAGTTCTCCTGCGGATCTCCTGATTTAAACTTTAGTGGTCACTAAATATTGGGTAGCAGAAACTTTTAAACAATAATTTTAAAATACCCACTTCTAAATTAAGCTTCAAAACCCAAGCATACATTTTGTAAGTAGTATCATTATGTATTCTGTGGTAGTATGTAGGTGATTGCTATAGTAATTGGCCTATACATAGTTATTGGCATATTAGATTATTAATAAGTAAGAGACAAAAATATTTACTACATTGGACTGCGTATTGCTCAGAAAAAATATTTGTCTCTTTTCCTCTCTTAATAACTTCCATTAGGCTCGTTTCTTTTCATTTTAGGCAAGTTGGCCAATAACTATGTATTGGCTAATTACTATAACGATCACCTAAATAAAAATAATACACTATTTCAAATATTTTTTATTCCTTTTAATTCATTCCCAAAGTATAAAGTGTAATTGTACAAAGACAATGCTTCTACAAAAGCATATTAACTACCTAAAATAATAATTTAAATTGGACTAGAGCTTCATCACCATACATAAAGTTTTTGGTTTAAATAACGAAAACGAAATTATCTTCTTTTTTACAATTAACTATGCTATGGCATGTTCATTATATTTTTTCCTACATGTTTTTACAATAAAAGTTTTTTTTACAATAAAGGATAGTAAGGTACTTTCAATTCATTTGAAAAATTGTATAGTGCCCCAAAAGAGCTTATTTACTTCAATACAACTACTTTTCTTACGGGATTAACACCGAAATCCCAAAAAACAATTCCCGTACCAAATCACTGTATTTATTTAGTATGAAGAGGTGTTTTTTAATATTTCAACATCATCCATTAATTTTGTGCCCTTTTCCTTTCAGCTTCTACTCAAAGGTTCAATTGCACTCCGATTACGTTACAGCTTCATTTGAAGGAGCTCTCAAAACGACACCGCGATACGGATTTGTCAAAACAGCTGATTTTCGTTCGTCGTCCAGTCGCGTTGCAGTTGAAAATTTTTGGGCCCTGATCCGCATGCGTGCCGAAATGCGCATCACATGAAAAGTACAAGTAACTAAGAGATTTTCATGTTATTTATTGAACTATCAAGAACGCCTTCTACCACAGCAATTTTTTGTACTATTCCTTCTATACTGCTGAAAACCATATTCTTTCCTCCTAAACTGACTGTATATGTCGTTCCACAGCCGCATGGTTTGTTCGTGCCACATAGGAGCGGTGGAGAACTCGTGGTCGATGACCAAGGCGCGCGGGATCGACTCCCGGCTGGGGCGCCACTTTATCGGGAGCAGCCGGGATGTCCGTGGCGTGGGGTTACTGAAAAAATAAATAATAAATAATTCATCATCATCATCATCATTTCAGCCATAGGACGTCCACTGCTGAACATATTGGCCCATTTATTGTCCCGAAGCAGTGGTAGGGTTAATACTGGGCCACAAACTGGGCCGTGTAAAAGTACTTTTTAAAAGCCTACTTGCAAAAATAAAATGAGTTTTTTTATTCACAACACAAAGGCTGGCTACTTCCAATTTTTAAGAAAAAAGTAATTGTATCGTAGAAATTACTAATAGTCCCGTTAAGTTCGTGGTGAGCTAAATATGCTTGTGTTACGAGTGGGATATCGTATCTTGTGAAAGGCCACGCCTAGTCGTAGTGCACGTCGGCCCATTGGGATCTTTTGTGCTTCTCTTTACGAGTGGGTTCGCCACATAGTCCGGAGGCGGCGGGATTCGAACCCGCGATCCTCGGATCTCGAGTGGCCAATCCGACCATTTCACTCATGCAGCCGCTGCTGCACTTGCTGTTGACAGTTACAGTTGGCAGCACGTTTCGAAAAGCATCTTTCATCATCATCATCAAAGGACGGACGGACATCTCAGCGATAGGACGTCCACTGCTGAACATAGGCCACCCCCAATGCTTTCCATGTGGCCCGGTTGGTAGCGACCTGCGTCCAGCGTCTTCCTGCTACATTTACGATGTCGTCGGTCCTCCTTATGGGTGGAATAGCATCTTTAGTTTACCTGTATTTGGCGAAATTGGTCCATAGAGTGGTGAGGCGCTCCATCATCAGGCCCTCGAAGGTTTGGGCGGCGACCATCGGCAGTGCGTGCGGCCGGAACATGTAGAGCAACTCATCGGCGTGAGATGCTCCTTCTGCTCCTGTAAATAAATAAGTAATTAAATAAATACGATTTTATCTATATTTATAATAGCGAAAGGTCACTGACTGATTCACTCACTCATCACGAAATCTCACAAACTACAAGTGCTAGGTGTCTCAAATTTTGCATGAGGGTTCCTTTTAGAACATAGGTCTCACTAAGAACGGATTTTACGAAACTCCACTCCTTAGGGGGTAAAACGGGATCCACGCCTACGAAGTCGCGGGCAGCCGCTAGTAAATAAATATATTTTAATTAAAATACGTGCATGGGGCACGCTACGTTTTTTCAGCAATAGCCGCGACAATCTCCTTTTATGACCGCGAGTTTGTTGTACTACTAAATTGATCGATTTAAATTTTTTAAACAAACAACGTTTATAACAAAATTCCTGAAAGATTTAAAATAGGTTCTGCAAAAGTAATGACCAGAAAGCTTAGGGAATGGCTGACCACTTCCTGCTTTTACAGTGTTCAGGAATTTCTGGACAAAAATTTGCATGTTAATGTATATTAGCAGAATAGAGCACTTTGTATTTACAATACTATCTGTATCAACCTATTCTTTGCAAATAAATATCTTTGTCTTTGTCTTTGTATTTGATGTTTGGCATGTAGGTTATACCTACTCGTACTCGTGCCAATTTACCTTGACAATCGTAAAGAGCCCTGATAAATACGTTGTTGTTGTGTAGGTACACAAGTAATTATTGTAAACTGGTTATAACTGTGCGCGTAATTACACCTATACATGCTGGCCACGTGAAATAAAGACTTATAATCAAACATAATTACTCGTATTTACCACAAAATATAACAGAAGGTAAACTCATGTATGTACCTCGCTTTGCATACCTCTCTCGCTCGCACGCTCGGCCGTCGCGCTAGGGTTGTCTTGTCATGTGTTGCGTTTATTTCGTTATGATAGAAAAATGTTACTCTTAATACTATGGAAGAAAGACAAAACAGATATCCACGTATACTTATGCAGTTATGTTTAGTACGTTATTATAGTAATAGTTTGCAAACAAATACACGAGAAGGAAGTAGTATTTAGTTGAGTGGTTGACACTATTATATACCAATAATTCCTAAAACCTCTCTAAAACAATTCGATATTCCTAATAATTGAGTTGGCTTTCAATTTGTCAACGTTAAACGAACTATTGAAATACAAATAAATAGGACTTACCTCCCGGAATCAACTGTTAGTTTCAAAAACGAAAATTTAGTTTTTAATGTTGAGTGTAAGCAACCGTCTACTTAACAAATGTTATAATACCCCTTTTTTATTGTTCACTAAATTTCGCAGAAACAAAATAATTTTACGAACGCGTGAGCAGCGTCACTCAAGCGAACGCAGTCGCGCCTCGCATTCGTCCAAGACAGTCTTAATAACGCGTACGTGAGCGGTGTCTATGTGTGCGTGGCTCGAGCGCGCTTAGTATGGAGTTTACCTTCTGTTATATTTTGTGTATTTACGTAGTTGTAATGTAATTTTTGATGCTGTTACTGTACGTAAAGTACCTACAGCTTAGTTACTTTAAAAGGTCTTTTAACGCACTTAGCCTTGGTTGCACCATCTTACTTTAACTTTACCAAACGTCAAAAATCTGACTAACTCCATACTAAAAGCACAGGTTGTCGTTATAGTTACGGTCAAAGTTAGGTGCTGCAACTCAACCATACTCTCTTGATTGGGCCATTGATTGTTGTGTTGAGTTACTTGAGTATAGTTGTGTATGATACGAATATGACGTTATAAAACTAGTTGATACGTATAAAGTATCTTACCTATAAAATACACCAACGTCTTCCCCACGTTTATCAGCCCGCTGTACTTGAACAAGTAGTAGAACACCGGCTGATCGCTGGTCTTAGAGTACAGTTCCGACACCAGCACCGACGGGTACTTGAAGTGCACGTCCGAGTACAGATCCACCATATCCATTATCAACTCATCCTTCCCAGACGAGAAGTAATGCTTCTCTATTCTTTCCACTGTCGAATTCTTCGCTTCAGCACTTGGGAACACCAGGTCGGGCTGAAGAGTCTCCGCAGTGTCGACCTTCTTCAACGATGTCCCGTAATCCTTGCCCACGAAAAATATACCCTCATTATCGTTGAAGCCGATTATCATCGGCACTTTCGTGTAGTTCCCTGTCTTTATCAACGTAGTAGGAAACTCAGTTATAATCGGCTCTACACCAGGCAAAGGTTCTTCTATACAAGGCACGAACAACGTCTCAGCTGTTATCCAGTTCTTGCGTTCCGAATACTTTATTGCGTTAATCAGCTCATCGGGACTTCTTTTAGATAGGGTCTCATAGATTTCCTGAGGGTCAGTTGAATTCTGACCAAATTCTCTGGCTATATTGCTGGCAGTTTTGATCGGATCGTGTTGCAGTCCCCAAGGAGAGAGCGCAGACCCGCTTTGTAAGATGACTTTGCTGAAAAGACCTCTTGCTGACGTGGAAAGAAGAAGAAAAGAAATTGAAACAGCGCCCGCGCTCTCTCCGAATAAGGTGACGTTATCAGGATCTCCTCCAAATTCGCGTATGTTTTCTTTGATCCATCTCAAGGCGGCCACTTGGTCTTTTAGGCCAGCGTTTCCTGGGGCTTCTTTGATGCCTAGACATAGAAAGCCTTCAACGCTCAATCGGTAGTTGATGCCGACGTATATAACGCCATGTTCGGTGAAGAAGTCACCTCCGTAAACGAAAGGGGTGCCCATGCCTTCGAAGAAGCATCCTCCGTGGATGAAGACCATGACTGGGAGCCTGTCTCCAGGCTTGGCGTTGGCGGGAGCGTTGATGTTGAGTTTGAGGCAGTCGGGCTTGCCTACGGTGATGGAGGACTTGCCTACCCGCTGAGTGCACCAAGTGTTCTCGTTGATGGCATCGAGGATCCCTTCCCATTTCGGAGGAGGCAATGGGGCCTGGAAAAGTTATTTTTGTTGGTGAATAATAATAGGTAATTGCTAAAGTAACAATTTAAGAACCTTGAAAATATTAATATTATTGTATTTCAGACTTTCAGGCGGTAATAATAGAAAAACTGAGCCCCTTGAGTCTCCAGATAATCAACCTGCCACAATTTCAGACCATACATTACAGAAATTATAACACCAGGTATAATTAGGTTATTTTCCTTAGCTCATGGAACACTAAGGTTGGGTTGTACCATCTTACTTTAACTTTAACAAACGTCAAAAATCTGTCAAAAACCATACAAAAATCACCGGTTATCGTTATACCTAGTTACGGTTAAAGTTAGGTGGTGCAACTCAGCTTAAAAGTGGGCACATGAGACTGCGGCAACAATTGATTTCTATTGTGTCTCGATTCGCTGGCACAAGTTAAAAGGTTATTCTTTTTTACCTGTACCTACTAGGTATGTAGACTGAGTTCCTTACTAAGCAAAAACAACTTTTTCATTTTACAGTAAAAAATGTGAATGCTTATGACCGCAGTGAACCCAAAATAAATTATGAATACCAACTTTTTGCAGTATATTTTTTTATTATCAATACCAACATAAATTATTTTCGGAAAAATAACCTATTGTGAAGTTGGAAAAAAAAATGTTTTTACCCGACTGCGCCAGAAGGAGGGTTATTATTTCAATTGTAAGGAAACAACTTTAAGTACCTACATTAAATTAAATTAATAAAAGCATACAACTTAGTTTGTTAATTATCATAACTTTTAACGGCATGCAACATTGACTGTTGTTTTTCCTGGTTTATACGTTCTGAGATGAGAAACATGTCCATACCTACTTATATTTTTAGGGTTCCATTAAGGTACATTGGAACATAAGTAAGGTCATTTTATTTTGCCCTTCTGTCACAGTCACAACAACATTTCAAAACTAGTCAGTTTATTTATCTATCTATATGTATACAAAATTGTAGTAGGCAATAGTAGGTACTGAAAACGTCATTAGATCAAGGAACTTTTTTTCGTCTAAAAAAGTCATTGCCAAATTACCGATCTTCCCTAAGCATTTGCCTACTTCAGAATAGGCAAATGCTTAGGGAATGCCCAGGAAGATCCTGGGGCCCCGTATCATTGATACGGCTGATACGGCGGTAGCTACACCTGATCTATGTATGCCAATGCACGGAACCACCGCACGCGTTCTACTCTTTATTTCACAAACGAGTTGTAATTAATTTGAGGTCGCTGTCAAGCCGTCCTTTAAAAACAAGATTTAAAAAAAAGAGAAAATCAAGATTGTCTCACCTGAAACCGGTTCCTCTTGTCCACAGTCCCGTACGGTATACCGAGGAAGAGGTGGAATCTTCCAGCGCCCACGACCCTGCCCCGCACCAGCCCATCCTTGGTCCTCACCAGTGGAGACGGCAGCTGGACCACATTCACCGCAATGAAGGTCACCAGCACCATCCATTTCATATCTGGTTCTTTCTAGCTGATGCCTGCTTTAGCCATACTTTACTAAGAATTAGGACTTGTCATTTTGGTGCTAAGCTGAGTGAGCCAAAGTCAAAACTTTTATTCAGTACATAGGCTCTTCTTTCCAGGGCGCTTATGGGTGAATTTCAACAAACTCGTTTTTTGCCTAATTCCGGTGGAGAATATTCATTTCCACTTTCCAAAACTATTTTGTGGCAGAAATAATAGTAAATGACTTGTATTATTCAATGATATGGTAGGGATCAAAATATTATTAAATACTTATTATTGACGGGATTGCTGCTTAACTAGAAAACCTAATTCGAGAAACCTCGAAAACCTAACCTAGCTCGAAAACTGAACCTAACCTATCAAAAACATTTTAGAAAACCACAACGAGAAAACTCTTGGTTTGCTCGGTACGTGATGATCAGGCTGAAGGTGGAACCTATTCATTCATGCTTCTTCTTTTATTACAAGATTTTTAAACAAAAATTCCTGTCACCCTTTGTCCCTGACGACAACCTTCATTGACAAGGGGTGAGAGGAATTTTGCCCTTGACCTGAGACGTAATTTAATAATAATAATAAGTAAGTACCAATAATAGTTACTCTTAATTCTTACGGGGCGTGGAAAATTCTACAAGATGCCAAGATCATATTCCCTCGAACATTACTTATCATAGTATTAGTTAATGTTAATTCTAATTTGATAAGACTAGTCAAAACATTATTTAATCATTATATTGGACAGATCCGTGAACTAGTTTTATATGTAGGTACTACAGACAGACCACAAACTGCTAAAACTCACAAACATTTTTTGACGAATTAATATTTCAAAAATGCTGAATAAATCTACATCTTTTGATAACTTAGTTTTTGCCTACTTTATATTGTGCTATATTTTAAAGACGGTAATCAACTTGAAGTAATGAATATGCACGCATTTTATTATGTAGTATGTATATGAATAATTTATACTTCAACATTATTAATTAAATATACTTGAACTTCACCGCGCCATCCAGTCCCAAACTATGCAGGTGATGTATGTACCAGACAACGATTAAAAATAAACATTAAAAACATACCTAATTAGTTCTTATAAATACATACATATTACATAAAGTAAACACCCAGACCACGCACAGTAATACAGTCTGCGGGGGTCGAACCCCCGACCTTTGACATTGTATAGTAGTCCGGCGTTCACCACAACACGTGATATTTTTGATTTAACGTATAACTCGTCAACACACAAATTAATCATTTGTCAATCATAAAAAAGTCCTACTTAAGTAAAAATATTAAAGTTAAATAGTTTTCATATTTACGCTCTACTTACAATTTAAATGTAGCTTCCTCTGATGGATTTGGCAAACTCGAAATTAATTAATATTGAAATATTATAAGTCACAACTCACAAAACACGTCAATCCAGACCGAGTTCTCACCTTCGAGTAGCATGATATTTGTTTACTGTACACAGACACTTATAATAATAGCAATGACAATGAGTTAAAGGATTTGCCACACTGCGTTCTGCGCTCAGGTTAAAATGAACGCAGCCCGCATATGTATGAACAACATTATCGGTCTCTACAGGGTGGAAACGATAAGCGATCTCACTCGATTATTTCTAAACTATTCAAGGTCTATCGAAAAACTGGTTACTGATCCTGAAAGTGCTTCACAAGCTCTTTCTAACGGTACCATTAGTTTACAGAATAGACTGGATTTATCCAAAAATTCAATGTTTCCATCTTCCATACATTTAGTACTACCACAATCATGGCACTCATCTCTTGATAATATTAGCAAGTAAACCCTAAAAGTAATAATTTCCATAAATATTTTTACATAAAAATGCAATTTATGAGTTAAAAATTACAATTCGTAGGTATAGACATGTCACCGTAAAATTGTGAATTCCGTCAGATTATAATCTGACGTAGTTAAATTACAATCTAACCTAACCTAACCCACTGTTAGTTTACAATCTAACGCATTATATTATTAACTGACAGAGTTCACAATTTCACGTTGACAGACACATACATTTAGTATGGAAGATGGAAATATTGATTTCTTGGATAAATCCGGTTTATTCTGTAACCTACTATTGGTACCGTTTGAAAGAGCTCGAGAAGCACTTTCAGGATCAGTAACCAATTTTTCGATACCTTGTATAGTTTAGAAATAATCGAGTGAGATCACTTATCGTTTCCACCCTGTATACATTTTACTTGATGCGGCCTGACGGTACAGGCACGAGCAAAGAACGCAAACCGCAACGCTGACAGATTGCCTTGTCACGACCGCTGACAGATTATCTTGTCCTGTAGGTCTAGGATGCGCGCCGCGATAAGCAGTTATCACGCCATTTTATCGATTTTGTCCATATATTTTGACGCCGATAAAAGTTATTACGGCGCGCATCTAAGTCCGACTGTAAGTCTAGGATGCGCGCCGTGATAAACGTGTATCGCGTTACTATATCTATACGCGATAACCCCACATTTTGACGTCTAGCCCCTAGCCCGCCTGACCTGACCGGTTGCCCTGAACGACAATACTGTACACATAGTGCGGGCTGCGTTCACGTACCTGACCGCAGAACGCATCCAGTGTAGCAAATCCTTCACACTTAAGTTTTTACAGTAGCTCATTATTAAAATTAGAGGCTAAGGTAACCTCAGAGTCTCGAAGCGTTGATGGGAGGCATAATTATAGGTGATTGACATGGGTGCGTGAGACCGCTGAAACAATATGTCTCCCTGGCTTATTCGTAAATGATAGTTGATAGTACTCATTCATGAGCCATGCTACCAATTAATTTGTCACGGGGCCTCGGATGGTATAGTTAGTGTTTAGTTACGCCACTGTTTACACCACTAGGTACATCAACTGGAAATAAATGGATCAACGGCTATCTTTTTGTCGTATTATGAGCCAAACTTTGGATGAAATCGAATACATCTATTCAATTTCGTCTTCTTCTCCTGACACATCTGACATGAATTTATTCCGGATTTTAGAAGTCTGAGTGAGAGCCCTAAGTCTGTGAGCTTGTAGCTACCAATCAGTCTGAATTAAACTTTTCGGGACAAACTGTATATGAGTAAAATAAAATAAGTAGGTATATTAATGTTACTTTTTTGTACTCTTAACTATTGCATGTGCCGTAAAAATAATGTAAAGACCTAGTAATAGTTACTTACTATCTGAAATGTTTTGTAAAAGCATAATCTTTGACAAATTGTTAAGATTCATTTTAGGTAGTAATTTTCAGCAGAAATTGCAAATATAATAAATACCTAATAACTATGTATGACATGCGCGGCAGTTTGAGCATAAGAAATAAATTAGCAACATAGTATTTTCATATTTTTTTTCTTTCAATGCTCGATAAGTTTGAAAATAATTTATTGTTTAATTAAATATCGAACGGAAACATAAATTTAACCTTTTTTAATTACTTGTCCAGTTTAACAACCATGACTCGTTGTCGTTGCAGCTACTACAACGGCCGATAAAAGTGTTTTATTTTTAAATTTTAACTTAGATGTTATTTCTGCGACGCAATCTCCCCCTTATGTCATTTATAAACCCTTTATTATAAGAAATAAAAAAAAATATTTGGTTCGAACCAGTTTTCACATAAATTAAATAACACAGTTTGATTATGAGTATATGACATATTGTGTTGATGAGAAGTGACGCAGTTGTTTAAGTGACTCGATTAGTATGCGAAGGTCAAAAGCTAATGGCTATATCAATTGATGTTCTTATACGTGCACACATTAAGTTTGTACTTTGTGTCAATAAACTTGTAAATTATTATTTACATGTACGCATAATATGTGGTTAAACAACTGCAGAACTTGACCTTGCCAGAATAAACAGTCACAGCAAAGATGAAGCTGCCTAATATAAATTAATTTAATTATTAACATCCTGTCCCGACAGACATTTTCCGTTAAGTACACTCAATTTCTTGAATTTATTATTACATAAGAACATCTGACAATATTATCGCAACAAAAAAGAATTAGAAAATTCGGTCCAGCCGATCACGCGTCCAAGCAAAAGGGGATTCATTTTTAAATATTATGAAGATTTTATGATGGTTTCGATTGTAATGCCAAACAAATTGACATACCTCCTACCAGCATTGTAGTTCGTTGCCACACCAAAATTGTGTAGCCAAGATCTCCCGCTTGACCGCCAAAACCAAGTGAAGGCCAAGTCGATTGCAGGGGAAAGTTAAAAACTGCAAAATGCACTGCACTTAATTTTGGTATTATTCAAGAATAACGTGCTCATGTAATTACCGACATAAGTAGCGTATAACCACGGTTTGATGGAAATCGTTTTCCAACGTCCATTAGGATAGGATGAGCGCCGCGATAAGCGGTTATCGCGCCATGTTATCGATTTTGCCCATACATACATACATTTTGACGTCTAAAATCTTCGATAAGAGTATATCGCGGCACGCATCCTAGATTGGCATGTCTACATAATTTGGGACTGCATCGAGAGAGAGTTTGAGTATTACTTATTATTATTTTGTGGTCTAAGTTCATCTGCACACACATAGGTACGATATAATGAAAAAAAAAAACGCATTATTTCAAGGATTTATTATTTAGGCTGCAGGAACACGACCCTCTCTAATTTACCCAAGGATGAATTTACTATGAACTTACTATTTTTTGCTAGCACGGTGGATCAACGACCTAAAGAAAGGCGCTGGATTCCAGCCTCTAACAACCGGCCTTTGTGGAAATCATTAGGGGAAGCCTATGTTCAGTATTGGACGTCCTATGGCTGAAATGATGATGATGATGATAACTTTGCAAGTTCACATGTTGCTGTTAACCAAATAAAAATAAAGGAAACGTTCATACTTGATTAGAAGATGAGATCAAATCAAAAATTTCACCTAGGGCCCTAGTCGCCTCTTCTTAAGACATCCACTAACAAAAGGAGTGTTTTATTGCCTACTCTACCGGAGACAAAGACAATTGTAATTTTAGGATTTACCTATGCATTAGTCAGCGTTTTATAAAATAGACCTTATTATGGTGCCAATTCAAAATTCTAAGTCAAGGTTGCAAAACCAGTTTTATAAGACGGCCTTGCGTGACATTGTCGGGCCTACTTGAATGAACAGGGTCAGTCTACGATTGCATTCAGGTTCATAAATTATCGCAAATGTAACATCGATATGCGTCACTCTTTAATCAAATGTCATGGACAATATTGCATTATTAATGTGTTAATTCGTGTCGAAAGAAAACGCTGTGCGTTTGCTTTTTGTGTCTTCTTCTATTATTAGTGTTCTCGTGGCGAGAAATACTAAGACCTATGCATAATCTTTCTGCATTTATAAAGTTTACTAAACTTTGTGCTTGATTCTTGCAATAAATAATTTAGGTTTAATGCCAAAGGTCATCAGTAACAGACTAATAATTCAATTTGAAAGATAATCTTCGCGACCTACTTTATACAGTCAACTTAATGAACTGATCAATATTACACACTGCAAAACATACGTTAACGCGTGGCACACAGCCGACACCAAGGCGACGCGAACGCGACCTGACTTGACACTTTTTAACATATAAAAGCCCTATATTATTTGGAAATACTGATAAAAAAAACATTCGGAAATCGTAGTTATTTGCCAAGAATGCTAACTTTACAAAAATGTATGTACAAACATCTTGACACATGTCTGTGACCGGCATAAATATACATATACAGGGTGTCCCGTAAATTAGGGACAACCTTCCTGTCACCTATACATCGCGGCATCGTGGTGACAAACTTTTCTTGATTTTAAAAATATGCGTTGGTTTTATTATTCTATATATACAAATTCAATCGGTTGTTTGATAAGTTTGTTTAAGAAGACGAGTTATTATTATACACATTTGCAAGAGTCATAAAACAAACGTTTTTACCTTGATGAGTGGAGTATGTGGTAATAAGGTTATCCTTGATACTCGGGACATCCTGTAGGTATGTACTGAATACGGATGCCATGCACTACAAGCTAAACACTGGGACATCGTTATAGGGGCTATTTTAGAACAAAAATATTTAGTATGTATTATGTATACAAATATCTGTAAGGAATTACTCTATTATTGTGATGGGAAGTACATTTCGAAACAATAGTAATACGAGTAAAGTACCTACCTACATGTCCTGGATGTGAGGCAATCAAGGAAGTATACTAAACGGAATAGGAACAAGTAGTCTTGCCGACCTTAACACTTTTATAGGCATACTAGCTGTGCCCCGCGGTGTTACCCGCGGTAAAACGTAGCCTAAAGATTTTGGATTTCTGACACCCTGGATTAACATCCAGGGTGTCAGAAATCCAAAATCTCTCCAGCCTTTTTAGACGTAAAGAAGTAACAAACATACACACTCACAAACTTTCGCCTTTTTATAAATTCTGCGTTTTCTCAGCACTGGTTTAGAGTATGGCCATTTATTGTCCAGAAGCAGTGGGAGGGTTAAAGGTATACTGGGACGTGTAAAAGCGCTTTTTTAAAGCCTATTTGCAGAAAATAAATGACCTTTATGACTTTAAATTATAATTTCTTAAAACAAGGACGTCCACTGCTGAACATAGGCCTCTCCCAATGATTTCCACAATGGCCGGTTGGTACCTATGGCTGAAATGATGATGATGATGAAAGGATGTGGTAAACTGGAATTTCTAAACGCGTTTGATTCCGCGTGTGTTTCCTTCCAACGGTATGAATCGCACAAGAATTCCAACGAATTCCATTCGCACCGCTCCAAGTCTAGTGGGAAAAGTTCCATTCAGTAACAGTTCTTGGCCGATTCACACCGCAGTCCGTATCAAACATGGTGCGAAATGCCTAAGTTAAGCCAAACACGGCCAAACCAAGGCGTGCAGCCTGCGTGCGTGATGGCAATCAGATGTCGTGTATGACCTTGTAGAATTAATTGATGTTTATTGTCCGTGGTGCATATCTTTTCACAAAGGTTACTAATAAACCTTTGTTTGTCACCTGTCATCCGCTTTGCAACGGAGGGAAGTCGAACCTTAACTTCGAACTCCTCCTGTGTTCTTCTGATTAATTTCGTTGCGGGTCCAATGACAGTTAACTATCCCCCGGGACAAACTTGACCTTCACTGGTTGAGTTTTTATTGGCGGTCAAGCTGTAGATCCTGTCTACACAGGAGTTGTAGGGGTGGGAACGAGAGGTGGGAAAAGTCCCGTTTTGTAGAGTTCACATCAACGCGTCCTGTCATTGGACTGGGCGATCTAGATAGTGATCGCCATCGCCATCGCGGACGCGATCTGCACGCGTTGGTTTGGCTGAAGCGTAAGGACCTAGGCTTTGTTGTTTCTGTACTTGAACGCAGTGTCCTCGGCCTTGGCGCTTTATCTATGTTTTCGCAACGCTATGCGCCGGCGCCGCAGATGTTGCCAAACAACTAGACATTTTGATGATCCCCCAAAAAAGGTTATTGTCGACTTGAAATAACAATGTTATGACGAATTCTACGAGTAATTAATGGTAAATCAACGTAATAATATACGGTGCAGCAGCGAACAATTAATATTATACATACTTATAACATAGGTACTTAATCATCATCATAATCATCATTTCAGCCATGGGCCGTCCACTGCTGAACATAGGCCTCCCCCAATGCAGCAATGCTTTCCATGTTGATCAATTGGTAGCGGCCTGCATCCAGCGCTTCCCTGATTCCCTGATCCCTTCAAATAATACCTGATTTTTACAGAATTTTTATGGTACCTACTGTTTTTGCCTGCCATGTACTAATACTCTACCAAGTAACCTAGTCTGTGTTTACTTATGAAAATTCACAATTCAATATCACAATTCACTAACACTAAGTTTTGTTTTGACAAAAAGCATCGCGGCAACAGCGCGGTACGTCACAGTGCAAACCGGTGTAAGTCTCAAAAATTAAAAACGTGTTTTTGCGCTTTTTTTTCGTATGACGCGGCTGGCGTTTCGTCGCCGACTGACCGGAGTGCACTAAGCACTTAAGCAGCCTTTCACAAGATCTCATGGCTGGTCACTGATGGACGCTTGGCCGGCCAGTATGCCAACACTTGACATTGGATGCAGGAGACTTGCACTCAGTAAAAAATAAGTGCGTAAGAATGCGAATTTAAAGGGTTCCGGACGATTTCTCAGAATTTGACAGATTTTTTGCTTTTTTGTATTTTGTCAAAGGGACATAAACTTCAAAAAGGTGTCTTATTTTGACGTGTACTTACTACCTTTTCATATTTAATTATTTATTTTTTTGGTTATTCTTTATTTCTGTTATTTCGTTGTTTATTTATTTCGTTTTAAGTTATTTATTTTTGGTTGATATAACAGCGACAGTTTAAACAATATCTTTTTTCAATAATGTTTTTTACCGACTTCAATAAAGGAAGAACGTTTCGATGGGTGCCTGGAATAAAGCCGCAATAGCCATAGCAGCAGTTTTCCGATTAAGTGATTTTAGTAAACTGCGGGTCCCTATACACCTTGTGAATTTTTTTCAGAATTTTATCTTTGAAACTGCCTGATTTACCAAAAGCACTATGGATATTGAATCGTTATTCCAATTCATCATTTTAAATTTGTTGACCGGAATAATCGTGCCATATACAATGTTAAAACTTTTATTTAAATCTTCTACAAGCAAACGGCTATTACTGTATCCTTCAGATCAGCGCCCGAGGCTGCAATACACTATTGCTGTTTGATTAATTGCACACTTTTTACCGGAATAAAACCACAATGGACTCTTACGGAACCGACTTTCAATGTATGAAGCGGCAATATGTATTTCTACCTTTTTTAAAGTTTATTCTAAGCGCTATAACCTTATGCACATTAAATGTTACTCCAGAAAAAATAACGCATCGTTTGATATACAAACCGTTTTGATACGCCTCGTAGTTTAGAATTATTCTAAATTGACACTAAATCTCTTCTCCTGTAAAATTGTGTTTTGTCGATTGTGGCTTTATTCCCGGCACCCATCGGTTTAATATCTATTCTATATTATATATCGTAGAAGCCTATTTTTACAAGCTGTTATTTAATTTCAATTTCTTTTGAAAATTCGTTAGTCTATTATTTAGGAAACAACTAAAAGGTAACAACTCCATGTCCCATGACATACATTCTTTGCCTTATAATTAATACTAAGGTAGTACCTGTAGAAAACTAGGTATGTAAATCAGTTGAAAAAAACAAAATAATAACAGTGTAAAAAGACCCAACATTTATTGTAGTTAAACAATACTTGTATACACATAATAAACAATATAGTTACAAGTAAGTACATGTAGGTAGGTAGGTATGTAAAAACTGAGAAAAAAATGCTCCAAAAATATATTTTCCTAATCCGGTTACATTTCTAATAAATTCTTCATTATTGTGAGTAGAAAGTGGAAAAGCCTTTTCTTTAGAGCCTAGATTCTAGGTGAACATTCGCAGACAGATCAATCTAGAACAGCGTTTCTTCACCTTTTTGATCCAAGGATTCCTTAGGAAATCAAGCACAATTTTAAGGACCCCTTAATAAAAACCATTTATTTATTATTGTTCAATGGTCCATATAAAAGGTTGCGTACCCCCATACATATTATTAGAGATGAAACGGATAGTTGGCCGGACCGGATACCGGATACCGGATATCCGGCCAGCTGCTAGGCCGGATAGCCGGATATCCGGCGGCCGGATAGTTGGCCCATTGTCTCGTTGCATGTCGTGACGAGTTTAGCGCCGCACAGGTGCTTCGAACGCGATCAGTGAGTCTATTAGTAGACTAGACTAGTCACACTTGTCGAAAATCGAATCCGTCCGAATAGAATGTCAGATTTTGCCACTTGTCTTGGGGGCACATCAATTCGGCCGATTTCGGTTGCTATCGTGAGTGTGTGATTGAATAGTGAAAATTAAATTAGTTTATTTGTTGCGTAATCTGACTGAACTGCATGCATCATATTGTCATCAAACCATCAGTGAAAAAAAGATCGCCTTTTTTATTTGGCAATATTTCGTTCGACATTAACAGATATTTAAACGTTTCCCAAATTATCACATCGCAAACAACGTTTCGCAAGTTTTCATTTGGCAAAACAACTCATTGCAAATTTTTAATTCGCAAATGTCGTTTTTGGCATATTATTGTTTACCAAATTATTGTTTGGCAAAGTATGTTTTGCCAAATGTTTCATTTGGCAAAAATATTTCACGTTATACAATTTACAAAATAATTTGATTGGTGCATAGAATGGCATACAAATAAGCTTGTGGCTAATATTTTGTTTCGTGGGTAGTTAATATAAAAAAATATACCTATATTAATTTTCATATTTCATTCTTTTTATCGAGATTTCCAAATGATTCATTAACAATAGAGGTGATTCTAGCGCTCGGCGGCCGCTGCTGCGGCACGCTTCGCTCGCCTTCGCGCGTTAATGGTCACTGTTCTAACCTAACCTACTATTTTCTACAATACCTACTTTCTGCAACCATACTGTTTTCTGCAATCTCTTTGCTTTACATAAAATTCTTGTAAAAACTATGATCATGACGTTCCTATGCTTTTGATTTGTGGGCAACGGTGGGTAAGTATGTGAAGTGTCGATTTGACCAAACAAATTATTTGGAAATAATATTTGGCAAAATAAAACATTTGCTATACAGGGTGTTAGGTAAATGGGTATATGAGCCGACACTAGCCCATGTTAACATAGGCGTATAAATGGTATGGTGAAGTCAGAAAATTGATATCTTTATTTTAATTATTTTATTTTTCATACAAATCGGATTTTACAAAATTTATTTTGTATGAAGATTAAAAAAATTAAAATGATGATATACATTTTCTGACTTCACCATACCATTTATATGCCCATGTTAACATGGGCTAGTGTCGGCTCATATACCCATTTACCTAACACCCTGTATAAACATTTGCCAAGTAAAATTTGGCCAATTAATAATTTGACCAAATGAATCAGTTGCGAAAAGTACAGTTGCTAAAAGTTCATTTGGGAAATGAAACTTTGGCGATAAGTTAAACAAATAAAATAAATAAATAAATCTTTGGACAATTTCACACAGCGCCAGCTAGCTATTGATATTTACCTCAAAGATTAATGTATTTCATTTTATTAATAGGAAATTGTCGTAGTTTTTTAATATCCGGTATCCGGCCGGATAGTGAGTTACTATCCGGTATCCGGCCGGATAGTAAATTTAGGCCGGATATCCGGCCTACCGGATAGTTACCGGATATCCGTTTCATCTCTACATATTATGGTTATGGGGTTAAAAACACTGATCTAGAACATCTTTTATATAAAATAAAAATAGGCTACGAATCGTCATTCTGTACTATTCCTTAAACTTAAATTACTAGTTATAATTTTAAGCCATACCCACATTTAGATAAAATTAAGTAGATAACAACAGTCTCATTTAATATCACAAGAAACAATGCCCATAGTTATTAACAGCTATAATAAATCCGCTTGAGTAGTTAATATAATATTTCTATAAGTAATAATATCATTATTTACTTTGAAGAGGAAAGCTTTGATTATTTGTTTGTTACATATTTTCATTTTTTTAATGCACAAAACGTACGGTCTATAGTTTTTTGACACTGGTGTTTGTTTTATTAAAAATTTTACAAGTAAAATTTTTTTTTAAATATTTCTTCAAAGTTTATAAACTAAAACATACTTTACCTTATTGTATAAGGTATTTACATAATTTATTTTCTTTTTTACACGTTGGCAAGAATGTTATTTTATAAATAATAAGAAAGAAAATCAAATGCTGTGCGACTGTACTGGCACATGTATGGCCCTCTTATACGGGACTCGTTCCCACCGCTGCAACTCCTGTGTAGCAAGGATTTGGACAGGACAGCTTGACCGCCAACAAAAACCAAACCAGTGAAGGTCAAGTTCGCCGCTTTTAATAACCTAACAAAACTTTAATTCTCATTTTTTTCTCCTATAATTGGTATAAGTACTATTCCAGAAGCGCAGAATTCCGCTTTCCCATAGAGGCGCCATGGAAAACTCCTTGTCTATGACCAAAACATGAGGGTCTGCCTTGTCTGTGGCTCGCCATTTTGGAAGTGGAGGCATAGACTGCCGCGTCGGGACACTGAAAAAAATTTAGAAAATTAATAATATCAAAATAATATCAAAGAATCTAAAATATTCTTTGGATATTCAAATTTTCTTGGACTTTGATAATCTATACTAATGTCTATACTAATATTATAAATGTGAAAGTAACTCTGTCTGTCTGTCTGTCTGTCTGTCTGTCTCTCTTTCACGCCTAAACCACTGAACCGATTTTGATGAAATTTGGCATAGAGATAGTTTGAGTCCCGGGAAAGGATATAGGATAGTTTTTATCCCGGTTTTAGAAACAGGGACGCGTGCGATAAAGTTTTTCTGTAACAGACAAAATTCCACGCGGGCGAAGCCGCGGGCGGAAAGCTAGTATACCATAAAAGTAGTATATATTTCATTCTTATGGTTCAAAATTTAGTAAGAAATCACTTTTATGAGGTTTATGGAGGTTTAATGCCATTGCGAAATAACACAAAGTACAAATAAAATTACTGATTCTAGAAAAAACGACCTGGGCTATAAAACTCGTACCTTTAAACCTATTATTCTAAAATTTAAGAATCAACTTACCCGAATTTAGCAAAATTGGTCCACATAGTTGTAATATTTTGTATAATATCCCACTCTATGTATTCGTGGAGAAGCACCGGCACTTTTATCTTGAACATGTAGAACAACTCATCGGCGTGGGTCGCCCCTGGCCAGGATTCAAACCCGAAGTACCGTTTAGCAAAATTCATCCACCCATCGTAACACAGCTTGTACGAAAACACCGGTTTATCAGAAGTTCTTACAAACAAATCTGTTGCAAAAACCACCGGAAATGATATACTTGCGTCTCCAACAAAGTGTGCAATCTTGTCCAGAGTGTCTTTTGTTATTTCTTCATCCCCCATATACAGTTCTTTCAAGTTCTGGGCGGTCTTCAATTTCTCTTCTTTAGTCGGGAATTCAAGGTCTCTAGGCATTCCGCCCACAAAGTTTAATTTCGACAACGTCGTGTCGTTTTCCTTTCCAATAAACATGTATCCTTCCGCACTATTATATCCAATGATAATTGGAACCTTGTTATAGAGACCTTTTGACATTATGTTGTACGGTGTATCTGATAGAAACTGCTCTTCGCCTGGCAACTTATCTTCCACACAAGGTACGAATATGTTCTCGGACAAGACTATGTCACCTTCTTTTCTCGGTACACGGGCTTTTATTAACTCTTGTGGAGTGAAACTCATGAATAATTTATATATTTCGTGAGGGTCCTCAGTTTCAAGGCCCAGTTGATAAGCTAATGAACTAGCTGTTTTAAGAGGCTCAAATTGAAAACTCCAAGGGGACATGGCTGAACCACTCTGCATGATAGCTTTATGGTACAGTCCTCGTGACATGTGCGATATAAGATGGTACATGACTGACGCTGAGCCGGCACTTTCTCCGAATATAGTTATATTATCAGGATCGCCTCCAAAAGCTTTGATGTTTTTCTTGATCCATCGTAACGCTGCAACCTGATCTTTCAAGCCAGCGTTGCCAGGCGCTTCTTTGATACCGAGACAGAGAAACCCAAGGACTTCAAGTCTGTAGTTAAATGTGACTAGAATGACGTCATGTCTGATGAAATATTGAGGGCCATAGAGGAAAGGGGAGCCGGAGCCATCTCGAAAACCGCCTCCATGGATGAAGACCATGACCGGACGAAGGTCTGGGGACGGGAGGACTGGTGTGTAAACGTTGAGAGTGAGGCAGTCTTCTTGGCCTGCTATCGCGGAGCTTGTGAACCTTTGTGTGCAGCGGATATGCTCATCGCTGAAGTCTCTGATGCCTTCCCAGGTAGGTTCGGGTCCTGGTGCCTGTAATTTTTAAATGAACTCGTTTTACAGTCTGTTACTTATTTTTGTTTTGGAGGGAAGCGTCTGTTATAATTTCGCAAAACCATGCTCAGTTTTGGGGCTAACTGGTGACTCTGGTGAGCGCTAATACTGTCAAACTTCAAACTCCACTCTATCGACATTTGCGAATCCAGTGTGCTTCAAATACGCAATCAAATATCTTTTAAAAACAAAGTTAAATGAGCCCTCGGTACTGGCGAATCCAGTGTGCTTCAAAAACACACCATTTATCCTTTAAAAACAAAGTTGAATGAGCCCTCGGTACCTGGAATCTGTTCTGCACGGTAGCGTAAGGAATGGCCAGGTACTGCGCATGCGTGCCCTCGTTGGGCACGACGCCGCGCAGCCAGCCGTTGCTCACGCGCACCGGCGCCGTCGGATGCTGCGCGAAGCGGGCCGCGTACAGCGACAGCAGTACCAACCACTTCACGCGCGTCATCGTGTGTGACTTATGACATGTTCTCTGAAATCTACAAATAATGTGTTAGAATCTAAATGATGATAAATTACGACTTAGTACGCGTGGATCCCGTTTACTCTTAGGAGTTGAATTTTGCAAAATCCCGTCTTAGTGAACACCTACGTTCTAAAAGGAACCCCCATGCAAAATTTGAGACTCCTAGCACTTGTAGTTTCTGAGATTTCGTGACGAGTGAGTGAGTCATTCAGTCAATCAATCAGTGACCTTTCGCTTTTATAATAGTTTCATCAAAATCCGTTCAGCAGTTTTTGCGTGAAAGAGCACAAACAACCTATAAGTATCCATATCCTCACAAACTTTCGCATTTTTATTATTATGTATTGTAGAAGGATCGTTCCTACTAGTTCTACTACCGCGCTTCGCGCGCCTCTTTTAACCTGTTTCTGTGTTGTGCCACATTTGTTGGGAACTGTATAGCGATACTAGATTATTTATGAACTATACACTTCTTAATCTAATCGCTTTACGATGCCACCGTGTCAAGATGTGCTGTGTCCCTACATCTTAATCCTGTTGTTTTTAAATAATATAATTGATAAGATACCTAAAGCGATGATAATGCAACTGATTAATTTACTGACGAATTAATGTTTATCGCCTGAGTAAGAAGGCCTATATTATCGTGATAAGGGTTACTTATACCTACCTATTGATGATTATACCTACCTAGTAAATGTTTAATCAATTTTCATTTCTAAGTAGGTAGGTACTTATAAGTTCATAATTGATTAAGTAGGTACTTATTGCAATTTTATTCAAGATATCGCTCGATATTGATCTAAAAAGAAAGGCACGTAAGTACGTCAGTATAAATATAGTAGTTATAGTGCAGTATAAATTATTTATTATGCCCATCGATAAAAAAAACATAATAACATTCATACATTATACATACACTTAGCTACCCTTATTTCTATTATGTAGGTACCTAAAATATCTTCTTGTATAATCCACTTGTTTATTTTATTGGTTGTCCAAATTAATAAAAATAACATAAATTAGATGTAAAATTAATAATGTAACGAACAAAAAATATAAGTCACCAATAAAATTGCTTGCGTAGCCTATACGAGTATGTGAATCAACACTGCTCGTACATACCTACGTGTAAAATAATTATTGTACCTGCTACTTTTAAATTCACATTTTCATCACAATTTCTCTTCACAATTTCACCAAAACACCGTTCCTTCACTTGTAAACGTATCACGCACGTCTCACGTCACCTTAAATCCGCGCATACGCATCTGCTCCAGCTACCTTGCTATAGCATTCACACTCGTTCAACAACTCGCTTACAAGAAAGAGAAGGGGCAATCTTGTGTATTAAGGTTATAATTTGCTTGTGCGCTCAAAGTCGACTGGAGAGTGCGATGACCAGCGTTTTAACAACATAGCGCAGTTTTCTTTCAGTAGGACTAATTCTACTGTACGTTATGCACTTTCATAATAAAATTACACCTTGAAAGTGATGAAATTTATACTTTTTAAGACAAATACAACGTGTATGTCGACGCTTTATGATATTTCTTATTGAAAATCTACTAACAACAAAATAAAATTGATGAAAAGAGTTTTAGTTTTTTTTTTAGTTCTTATGAAGAGTCGCATCTCGAAAATTAAGCCGCCCGCCAAGGGAAAAGTCGGCAGTTCGATTCCCACCTTAGGCAATACGATTTTTTCAAGTTGTTTAGAAAAATAAGTACTATTACTAATATTGTAAATAGACAATTTTACTCAAAGAAAACATTCGTTTAAAAAAGAAAGCGAAGTGCATTCAAAGATTTCCGAAAACTCGCTTGCCACACCCGGGAATCGAACCGACTAAAATCTGTTAAAAATTATACCCTGTACTTTTATTGCATCGATCGTCAATCCCTAATTTTAAGTGACCCCTATGATAACAAATTTCCTGTTATGTGTTACCATAGGGGTCACTTAAATAGGGATTGATGGTGAAAACAATGCCCGTTTTCTTTCTTTTATTTTTAAGTGGAGCCTTCCGATCGCCCTACTTCCATTGTGCTTAAACAGTTGGAAGGAAAACCGGCTATGCTTACAACATGTCACAGAAAAAATACTAAGCAGTTGTATTCTATACATATAAATACTGTGCCAATAAAAGATTTTTCTTTTTTTCCTTCATACAGATATTATAACTAACTTTTGCTCACGGATTCGCCCGCGTGAAATTAAGTTTGTCACAGATCATTATAAATTTCAGCCTGTATACCTACTCAAACCTCAAATCTACAGTTTATTAGCCACATTCAGTCTCAAGAACGAATCCGGCTGACCTGTGGCGGGTACACTGGGTCCATTGGCATAGCGGATGAATGTCCTTAATTTTACATTTATACAGGGTGACATTGCAAACAGTTGCCAAATTTTTAGGAGCGGCTCAGAATCAGTAACTTACAGTATAAATATATTTATTTCTCATTATGGTTATAAATAGCTTACAAGAGAAAAACAATTGTTTTACATTTAAAAAAAAACAATCGATTTACTTAGGGACGTAAAGAATCCGCTGCGTGCGGGCGGTTTCAAAATTGGCACACGTGGATAAAATCATGTTCATAAAAAAATACGTGCCCCTAACATTAGTATCTAGCTCATGAATATTATCTAAGGTGAAAAAGACTATAGTACTATGAACTACCATCTTCAAATTGGTAGCCAAATATCCTGGGACAGGCATCAGACCATTCTGGGGGGGAATGTGCTCGACAGATTACCTACAAAGTTTTCTCGAACCTATACAACTTCGTAAAATGGTAAAATGATGCATTGTTTAGCTTGACATAATACGACAGTATGTAAATTAAGTATTTATAAGCGAAAAGTAGGGAAAAAAACACCGCAAGAAACGCGGTAATAACCTAATGATCTTCAAGCGCGTCGTTCCCGTCATAGTTATTTCAAACTCATTCATATTGCTTTTTTCTGTTTGGGTGCCGGTGTTTTGTTTCAGTTCAGTTTCAATGTTTTAGTAAAATACATTTAATTAGGTAAGTACAAAATACACATCTGCATCACCATCACGTTTAATATGAAAAGAATTCGACAATCCAGTAAGTATTAGTACCTAGGCATTTTTTTAAATAATAAGCCCCTCGTGGTAAGCTAAATAATAATATTATGCTTGTGTTACGAGTGGGCTCACCGCAATATAATCGAGCGGGCGCTGGGATTCGAACCCGCGTTCTTCGGATCTCGAGTCGGCCATCCAGTCCGATTCCTTCACCGTTCGGCTATCGTATTCGTAGCTTATGCAATAAGTAGGCAAAATTGCTCCCACACAAACGATAACAACATACTGTTAAAAGCAACCCGTGAATTTAACAAATACTAGGTATCCAGTAAAAAAAACACTTTCTAAGAGCCGGTTAGAAAAAATTGTATGTGCCGATTTCAGAGGCCAGCCGTGGTCAGCGGGTGGTGCTGTGGTCTCTGTGACGCGGAATGTCAGGTCACCCCAAACCATCTAGCGAGCGAGGGCAAAACCCTTATTTTGCCTCTGATTAGAGGGTATCATACCTACCTCTGCAATGGAGACTCACTGGTGAATGCTCGATGTGTATGACTAGTGAACGATCAAGCTGTAGATCCTGGCTACACAGAAGTTGCAGCGGTGGGAACGAGAGGTGGGAATAGTCCCGTTAGTGAACAATCAACATGGAAATCATTGGGGGATGCCTATGTTCAGCAGTGGACGTCCTGTGGCTGAAATGATGATGATGTTCGCTTTCAGAAGCCGGCATGCGTGCTCGCAGCAAGTGGGTGGTGCTGTGGGCGCTGTGGGCGGCGCGGCTGGTGCGGCAGCCGACGCCGCCGGTGCGCGTGAGCGGCGGCTGGCTGCGCGGCTCCGTCTCTCCTGACGGCTCGCACGCGCGTTATCTCGCCATTCCCTACGCCACTGTACAACAACGATTTCAGGTAACAGTCTTTTAACACCTTATAAATGCATAAGATGGCACGTTTAACTTGATGTGCCGTTTCTATACCATACATAAGGGTAACGCGTTCATGCCATCTTCAGCAAAATGTCCTTAGTGAAAAGGGATGCGCTGGCTGCAGCCCACTACCAATCGATCAATATAGAAAGCACTAGCTTTCCGCCCGCGGCTTCGCCCGCGTGGAATTTTGTCTGTCACAGAAAAACTTTATCGCGCGCGTCCCTGTTTCAAAAACCGGGATAAAAACTATCCTATGTTCTTTCCCGGGACTCAAACTATCTCTATGCCAAATTTCATCAAAATCGGTTGCGAGGTTTAAGCGGGAAAGCGTAACAGACAGACAGACAGACAGACAGACAGACAGACAGAGTTACTTTCGCATTTATAATATTATAGTTGGGATTGGGGGAGGCCTATGTTCCGCAGTGGACGTGGCTGAAATGATGATGATGATGAAAAAGGTGATGAACTTTCTGGTCAGGTTCCTCTAGCTACCTTTGGATGAGCCTTACGTTAATATTGCAGGCACCTGGCCCTGAACCAAAATGGAATGGAATATTTGAAGCGATCGACGACCACATACGCTGCACACAATCATGGTCTCTTGGGTCAAACTTTACTTCTGGCCAAGAAGACTGTTTGATACTCAACGTTTACACACCTCTTAATGTGGATGTGGAGAAACCATTACCGGTGATGGTGTTTATTCATGGAGGAGCATATCTTCGACGGTCGTCGTCACGTTTCATGTATGGTCCAGACTACTTTATTAACAAAGGAGTCGTGCTAGTCACTTTGAATTATAGATTAGGTGTTCTTGGATTCTTGTGCTTGGGTATCAAAGAAGCCCCAGGAAACGTGGGCATGAAAGACCAAGTTGCAGCGTTGAAGTGGGTACAAAGGAACATCAGGGCGTTCGGCGGTGACCCTGATAATGTAACCATTTTTGGCGAGAGTGCTGGAGGAGCTTCTGTCACTTTGCACGTCCTTTCGCCAATGTCCAAGGGCCTCTTTCATAAGGCTATCGTGCAAAGTGGCTCCTCTCTTTCAGAGTGGTCGTTCCAGTACGAGCATGTACGCATGGCAAGCTTATTTGCCAAAGAAATGGGCCTTGATAGCAAAGATCCCTATGAAATATTCAAGTTTTTTACAAACAAAACACTTTCTGAATTGGTTGTGACAATGGTGCCAAGAATGGAAGGTACATTAAGAGTCATATCGGCAATCATATTCTCGCCATGCGCTGAACAAATCATAGAAGGAGTAGAACCGTTTTTAACAGATTTGCCTTACAATATATTAATTGAAGGAAAATACAACAAGGTGCCAATGATGGTAGGAAGTAACACGGAGGAAGGTCTTTTATTTGCAGGCTCAGATGATTCTGAAATGCTTAAAAAGGTTGACTTCGAAAAGGCGCTTCCAAAAGACCTATCTTTCCCATCAAAAGAGGTGCGGGAAGCTATAGTCACAAAGTTGAAAAAAATATATGGGGGGAAAAATTATGTATCAACAGATTCATTAATGTATCAAATATCCAAATATTATGGAGAACCATTTTTCAACTACCCTTTAATTGAAGAAACAAATGTGATAATGCAAACAAGCAGCAGGCCAATATGGCACTATTTATTTGGTTATGACGGTAGAAGAAACATAGCAAAACTGAGTGCTGGTTTGCAAAGAATGACTGGGGCAACGCATGGTGATGAGTTATTTTATTTATTCAGTCAAGAAATTGTTCCTAATTTGTTTGAAACAAACATGATAGAGAAAATGACTGCAATGTGGACAAATTTCGCAAAATATGGGTAAGTAGGTATTAGGTATGATGTAGACAGAAAGTTTATGACAAAAATATGTTCATAATTTCATCATCTTCAAATTCCAGAGATCCAACACCAGTAACCAGCGAGCTTCTACCAGTGAAGTGGCCACCAGTGACTCTGATGGATCAGCGTGCCCTTTACATAGACCGTGATATGAAAACCATTCCTCTGTGGCGTGCAGAATCATTTGTGTTCTGGAGAGAACTTTATGCAAAATATCGGAGAAAGTTACCTACACGAAAATAAATCTTATTTATTATCCACGTGCGTGTGCTAACACGACCGACTATTTTCAAAAGTACACCTAAGTACCTACACTCGGCGTCAAAGAAATCGCGAGAGTAACTTTAAGCCTTTAACGCCCGTTTTCACCAACAATCCCTAATTTTTAAGTGACCCCTATGGTAACAAATAACAGGCATTTTGTTTCCATAGGGGTCACTTAAAAATTAGGGATCGATGGTGAAAACGGGCATAAGCCTCCTAGGCGCAGACCACCGATTTTTAGTTGGCCGATAGTTGGGCCTGATTGTAATTTGTATGAAGAATCGGCTGATACTCAATCGGTGTAATGTGCGCACTTTCATACATCTCCATACTGATTTTGCTGCCCGACTAAACAATAAATCGGTGGTCTGCGCCTAGGCTAAAGATTTTCTTCTGACACGATCATGGTGCTCTACCATTATTGGCGTTATTTGAAAGCCCATTAAATAAACTTTAAGAAAAACACATTTTTTTTATAAACAAATTGATATTATCGATATCGAACTTCATGTCAAAAGCGACATGACGTACATCACTATTTTTACACACACACATGGGGGCGGTTGGCCGAAAATAGAATTTATTAGAAATTGTTAGCAAAATGGCAATCGCCATGGCAACCGCCGAAAACTTTGGCATGTTTTCGGCGAGAACACGTTTGCTGACTTCAAAAGTGACGTTTTCCCATATTTTTTTTATGTAATAGCACTTACCGCTAAAAGGACGCCATTTTTCTTACTAGCGCTAACAATGCTATTTTCGCCCAAACGCCCTTAATTTCGTTTGACACTTTGATTGACAGTTTTGACAGCTTGGTTTTGTTGTTGTTGTGTTTGTCAGAGATACGGATACGTGGAGTTTGTGTTGTTGCTCCAAGCTACACGTACAACACACAGATAGCGACATTTTAATTCTGTCTTCGGATTCAATCGTGTATTATCTTTGTGAGTGTCTCGATAATTTAATTTAAATGGATGAATTTCAATTTGATGAGATGGAGGTTGATACCAAGTTAGCAGAGGTAAGCAATACCTATTTATTTATTTTCTCATAGAAATATTATTATATGATATGTAAAAGGTTAAATTATTTGACTCTAATGCATTCATTATCTATTATTATTACCTAACACAGTTGTGATGTTTATATTTCAGTCCTATTTTGAGAAGAATAACTATCAGTTTCCAATGAACCAAGAGTCTGGTAAAAAATCTAACAAGGATGGATATGGTAATACTATTTTTTATGATGTTAACTGCTGTTTTGAGTTAGGAGAGTCACCATTATCGGGTAAGGTTCTCGAAATCTATTGCAACTTGTAATTTGTAAGTGTGATGTGTATGAACCATAGTGTGAACATGCCTGTAATCTGAGGATATTTAATAATTTCCTGCATAATATGGTAAAATGAGATTTTGATGATCTAGGCTTTTAATTACAGTAGAATCTCGATTATCCGGACTCATTCTTCACAGTTTCTAATTACCTATATAGGTTCTGAACCCATAAAAATGGAAGGCTCTGTAACACGGTCCGGACTTCGTCTTAGTCCATTGTTAAAAGTACTTAGTTCATTGTTAAAAGTAATGGATTCATCCAATGATCTAAAATTTAGATTTTTAGACTAAACTAAATGATGTATTGAATACTCTTTCTATTGTAAAAACTTAATTTATTATTGTTTGATTTTACTTTGAAATCGATTATCCGGAACACCCCTGGTTTTAATTGATCCGGATAATCGGGATTCTACTGTAATAGCATTTCTCCTTCAATACAATTCATACTTAAGTACCCATTATATTTTCAAAATCAATAATGTTTACTTTGTATTTGGGTACTTCAATACATGATATCTACTACTTATCTATAATTTAATCTTTTAGGTAGAGAGACAAATTTATACGAGTACTTGGATCAACTCAATGAAAAATTCAAAAGACTGGCAACAGAGGTAACAAAACATGCCGAAACTTTTTGTCAGATGGAGTACTTAATACGTAAAATTCCAGTGAATGAAGTACGAGACTATGACATAAGACTTATTGTGCAAAATTTTACATGCGACAGTTCAAAACAAACCAACCAATTTAGCGATTTCTTTCTTAACTATGGTAAGTTAACCGCTTCCTTGTTTTAGTAAAATGTTGTACCCTGTTTGTATAATATATTATTGTATTAAACAAACAGTTACAGTTCTTTTGATATGAAGGTACTTATTTTCGTTGACGAGTGAAAACCTCGTAAGTCGAATTTTTACAAAAACACTTTTTAATTTAAAGTAAGAAAACCTCTCAACACACATTTCCAGCTTACCTATATTCGAATGGAATGATTGTAGTGCCACCTATTGTGTTCAATTAAAACCTCGTAAAAATATTCAAGAAAATATTTTTGTCTCTCCTGAAAATTTTTGTTTTCGGTACTTTTTCGTTCGGTACGGAACGAGGTTTTCACTCGTCAACGATGTTATGTGGAAAGTTTTCAGACATCTTAGATGTGGATACTAAATCTTGTATTACTGTATTTTGTAGACTACTTAACGATGGGTGAGAACACACCACTCGCGAAGCTTGGCTCCATAATGCAGCTGATGGGGAGGGGGGTGCGAGATATAGAAATTGTATGCACCAAAAATACCGCAGCCGTCTGTAACTTGTTCAAAGAGTTGTGTCACAGCGTTGGGTGAGTTATTGTACAGTAAACAGCTTCTTTTTTGTACCAGAAAATGCATAAAATTGCATATCCACTAGAGCGTATTATGCCTCTCCACTAGAAGGCCATACCTTCATTTTATCTAGATATACACTCGACGTCAAAAAAATTTCAAATGGCAATAATATTAGTGGAGCACCATGTTTGTATTAGAGGACAATCTTCAAAATTATTGTGGCGGAAGGTGCGATTTTTTGACGCCCGAGTGTAGTTAAAATACTTAGTTTCTAATCGACCACCACTAGTACGGAATGTTTGAGAGTCTATTGTGAGATAGTGGTTTCCTGTCAGCAACTAAAACTACTTCAGAGATTAAGGCCAAATTGAAAAGGTTATCAATAATAGTGCTATCATTATTTGCCAGTTTGTGTTACAGTTTTTAGAACAATATTTCTTTTAATTAATGGTTATTATTCCACCATGTGTAACTCACATTAATACAACAATTCTGCTGAGCCTATATGTTATTCTGGGTTATAAACAATAATACTGTAAAGTTTCATCAAAACCCGTTCAGTAGTTTTTGCGTGAAAGAGTAACAAACATCCATCCAGACATCCAAACTTTCGCATTTATAATATTAGTAGGATTGAATCTTGTCTGTTTATGATTTATATTTTATTGTAATACTTACAAAAATTATGTTAATTATTTACAGATTCGATAATATTTCTACAGTCTTTGTGGAGTCCGTTGATGAACTAGAGACCAAAAAAATCCCAATGAATATTTTATGTAAGTTATATGTTAATTTGTTTTTCGTTCGGTCCAAGATAAATGGGAGGAACAAAATTTATGAAATATTTATACTAAGGGTGGATTCGACCAAACAAGAGTAAATATTAATCTTAGTATAAATCCTCAGTTTTGATGGGGCGCCATGCTCAGAGGTTACCTGCGTGATCGAATCAGAAATGAGGAGAGCCGCAAGAAAACCAAAGTATCCGCCATAACCCGCAGGATTGCCAAACATAAGTGGCTGTGGGCGGGGCACATAGCTCGTAGACCTAATGACCGCTGGGGCAGAAAAACTTATAATATACCTAATTCGTTAATTTGCCACAAAAAAGCTCATAATGAGGATCATTTCGATTTTTAGCTGTGAATGCAGATTTATAGGTCTAAGAAATCCTTAATACACAGTCCAAAAATTTTTGTTCTACGACAAAAATTGACGAAGTTATGGCCAAATTACTAAAAAAGTTCACTGACCGCCCGGCGCGGGGACGATGACGTCACTATATCCGATCCGAACGCTGCCGGCGTACTGCGTGGATAGAAAATATTCTTTTTTCTAGCCAAACTATCAGTTTTAGAGAAAAACTTGTAATGACATTTATTCATCAGAATAAAGTAAGCTATCGATAGGTAATTTTTAAAAATAGAAATTGTGAAAAATAACGCAAAAAATCCATACGCTCATACGATTCAATGGAACGCAGAGACGCGATTGGGGTCTCCGCGGTGGTATATTTGGCGATTTATTCAAATAAAGTGTTCATAAGTGTTGTTAGAGTCATATCTTCTTCCAAGTAAAATATAAAAATGTAAGTATTAATTTATTTACTTCTAACAATAAGGTATAGCTGAGGCAGATACACTCTGCCTAGGCTACAAGACATTGCTATGAAGATCATTTGGATGTACACGCAATACCTACCTGTTATTTAGTTTTTCTGAGTTAAACCTACCTATCTATTCGCCGTTCCCATGGGCGGGCCAGCTGCTGCAGGAAAGGACAGCTGCTCCCTCCTGGAAATCTATTTAATCTTAGCCTAGAAGCTGGGTATGACTTGACCCCTCCCCCCAGGCCATAAGCATAAGCTGGGTATGACTCCCCCTCGGCCAGAAGCTGGGTATTACATACCCCCCCCAGGCCCGAAACTGGGTATGACTTGACCCCTCCCCCTCCCCCCAGGCCAGAAGCTGGGTAAGGCTTGCCCCTCCCCCCAGGCCAGAAACTGGGTATGACTTAACCCCCCCCCCCCCCCCCCCTCCCCCCAGGCCAGAAGCTGGGTAAGGCTAGCCCCTCCCCCAAGCCCATAGAAACTGGTTATGACTTGAAAATGTGGTTTTTGGACATAGCGATACTTATTTTTCACAATTTTTATTTTTAAAAATTACTGGTCGATAGGTTACTTTATTTTGATGAATAAATGTTATTAAAAGTTTTTTTCTAAAACTGATAGTATAGCTGGAAAAAAAATTTTCCATCCCAATAGTATGCCGGCTGCGCTCGATTCGGATATAGTGACGTCACGCGGCCCTGCGTACGTTGACTTTTAGCGGCAAAAACGGCCTATGTTTATTACTATCTTCGTAAGTAATGGTCCGATTTGGATAATTCAAAAAGATATATCTTTCTTATGTCTTAAAGATTAACGTAGATACTAGTTTTATTGAATTTTCTACAACAGTACTGATCCTCATTCTGGTTGTTGTTTCAGCTGTGACCACGGGATGTATAGGAGTGGTGACCGAGGGTTGCGACATAGATTCCGCCATCGATACGTTCTTGAAGACTACCACTAGGGTAAAGCATATTATTGTTTTTTCTATACAGGGTGTCCCAAAAAGTAGTGTCAAGCCGAAGCCCAGAGGTATCATTAGGGCTATCCAAATCACCCCCTTGTATGTTCCGCGATTTTTGATAGTTTTCGAGTTACGATTGTTTTAAATTTCTGTGATTAGGCACTTTTTTGGTCACTGAGGCGCGAATAGTCAAGTTACATGCCTGTTTTTTTATTGTTATTAGATGAAAACTAAGCCTAGCTGATTCAGAAGTATTTACGTCCATAAAACTAATGTAAACTAAAAACCTGTATGTTGTAAAAAAAACATAACTCGAAATCTATCAAAAGTCACGGTGATTCGGGTAGCCCTAGTGATGCTCTACCTCTGGGCTTCGGCTTGACACTACTTTTTAGGACACCCTGTATAAGATTCCGCGATAACCTCTTGATAAAGTAGCATAGTCATCTTGACTAATTTTTAATGCGTATGGATTTCCTTATTGAAATTGAATCTTACTTTCTCTACATGGACAAATCTCTACAGATAAAGTATTATTTAAAAACATATTGCCAATATTAAGCGTTATGTTTGGAGTTCTACCCTAGAGCATGCTCAGCACACATGCTGAGTTATGCGACTACAACAACTAACTGTGCAATTTGATAATCCATTTAAACAATTTTTCTTTATTATTTCTGATGCGGGCTGTATGACAATGTGGTATTTGTGTTATTCCAGTATCCATGGAAACTCAGCCGCGTTCTGGTGCAAGAGAGCGTATACGAAGGCTTCAAGAAAGCCTTCTCTTGGAAGGCCAGTCTCAAAGCAGACGGAGCTGATCAAAGTCTCGCCTCAATAAAGCATCTCTGCGCAAACGCATTCCAGTACGACGACAAGACATTCCTTGTTGATTACGCGGGAAACCCCGAAGCCGTCGGGCCCATGGTCAAAATCGAAGCGTACAGGACTACTAAGGAACTGATATCGCTGGTGAAAAAGCACAGGGTTAAGTACTTGTCGCTGTGGGCTAGCGACATTGCACAAGCCAATGAAATCGCGTACAATGCTCCTTCTTCAGTCGTGTGGATCAACAGCTATGGTACCTTCGACGGCCCGGTGCAGGCTTCGCAAGCTATTTATGCAAACATGATAGACGACGATTATCTCGATGTCTTGGACGATATACCAAATTGTGATGAGGTAATGGATCGGCAAGAGGTGTGGGCGAAGACGCCATTAGAAGATCGCCGCCGAATCGTCCTCGACCTCACGACTGGTTCGGAGTTCCAAATGTTGAGGGACGCATTGCAAAGTTATGAAGGCGATAATTTCGTGCACGTCGACAAAGAGCGCATGTGCGTTGGTTTGACAGAGCCACTAGAATTCATATTAGTAGACGCAACTTTTAAAAGTGTAGGTGTTTGGAATTTTGCTAGGATGTTATTGTGCGGGTCTGCATTGATATTGACAAGACGTCTTGAAGTCCCCTTTCATGATTACTTTGAAAGACTAGCGAGAGACAGTCAGAACATACCTGTAATGTATAGTGAATGTTATGTTTCGACGCCTGAAGTTCGTGCTATATTATACAACACAAAAGTCATTTCGACAAACTTTGGTACAATATTTGCAAACTAAAGCAAGAATGCGAATTTTCATTCAATTATAAACACAACACAAAAGTCATGCGCTGTCGTATTTTAAGAGTGGCAATATACAGGGTGTCCCGTAATGTAACGTCAAGCCGGAACTGGGTGTTGAGGCAAGTTGTGCTGGTTATCAGAAAAATATAAAAAAAAATCTATGTGGCATATTTTCAAAATAATGGACATTTAAAAAAAATCAAAAATTTCTACTCCAGGTGACGGTGTTTTTACTCGTGTTGCCACAAATCTTCACTTTTTCCAATTTTTTTTTTTGTTATGTAACCCTGAATAGTGCTTCTCTAAATTGTTATCAAAATTACAAAACCAGCTGCTCCAGCTTGGATAAAAAAAATACATTATTCCCAAAAAAAATTTCAAAATAAAAATTTTGTCTAATTTAAACTGACTGTACTGAAAAAAAAAAGTACTACGCAAGTGTGGCATGAGACGTCATAATTTGGCGCATTTAGTAAGGATTCCAAAATGGTATAACACTTGGTAAATTCTTGCTGTAATTGTCGACAATTTTTGTTTTTTTGGAAATAATCCCGTTTTTAACTTTATCTACCTTGGTTAAAAATTATTATTCTAATGTGCCCAAAATTCAAGTTTCTGTGACTGACTACCGTACAGTCAGTCACAGAAACTTTTGTCACCATGACAGTAATTAGTAGTTGACATACTGTGACAAAAGTCACCCGTGCGTGCGCGCCGTTACTACCTGCTCTGCCTGCACTTGTACTTGGTAACAGGGATAATAAGGATATGAAGTTTCGGTTATGAATACGGTTACGGATATTACAATAATATTATACCGGTTTCGGTTACGGTCACGGATATGAAATCATTTCAGATTATCCGAAACTTTCGGATAATTTCGGTTACGGAATTATTAGAATTTCAAAAATGTAGGTATAATTCAAATAGCAAGATGCTGCGTGACCCACATAGCTACTTTATGTACCAACTAAGAGGACACCTATGTATGATAAAGGTTAGCTGGCATATTAGATGGTGCCAGGGAATGCCAGACAAGTTGGTAACAAATATTAAGATTTAAGGTACAATTCCAAGACGGGCCGCAGACCGCAAACTGCAAAACTCTATGAAATCGGCAGCGCGGCATTGCTGCTGCGGCGTGTATACTGCAGATTTCATAGACTTTTGCAGTTTGGAATAATTGTACCCTTAGACTCCGCCTTTATCCGAAACTATCCGTAACTTTTGAATCAGTTTCGGTTACGGTTATGGATATTTTTTTATTTCGGATATCCGATAGTTTCGGTTACGGTTACGGATATCCATAACATCCCTGCTTGGTAAGATGGCCCGCTTCGTCCCGCTCATACCTTTTAAAATGGCTTCTCCACCTCATTTAAGCCAGAAATTTGAATTTTGGGCACATTAGAATAATAATTTTTAACCAAGGTAGATAAAGTTAAAAACGGGATTATTTCCAAAAAACCAAAAATTGTCGACAATTACAGCAAGAATTTACCAAGTATTATACCATTTTGGAATCTTTACTAAATGCGCCAAATTATGACGTCACTTGCCACACTCGCGTAGTACAATTTTTTTTCAGTACAGTCAGATTAAACTAGGCAAAATTTTTATTTTAAAAATTTTTTTGGGATTAATGTATTTTTTTCATCCAAGTTGGAGCAGCTGGTTTTGTAATTTTGATAACAATTTAGAGAAGCATTATTCAGGGTTACATAACAAAAAAAAAATTTGGAAAAAGTGAAGATTTGTGGCAACACGAGTAAAAAGACCGTCACCTGGAGTAAAAATTTTAGATTTTTTTTAAATGCCCATTATTTTGAAAATATGCCACATAGATTTTTTTTTATATTTTTCTGATAACCAGCATAACTTGCCTCAACACCCAGTTCCGGCTTGACGTTACATTACGGGACACCCTGTATATTATAATTAATAGATTTTTTAACGAATCGCGTTTCCTACTTTAAGTAATAAAGCGTTTCACTATATTTTTTATACCTTACTAGCTGACCCGGCGAACTTCGTACCGCCTTAGCGTAGAGATTTTCTTTATATTTTTTTCCGTAAAAACCTTGTACAGAGTATTAGAAAACTACAAAAAAAAATCAGCCAAATCGGTCAAGCCGTTTTCATGTTATGTCGTGACAACGGAAAACGGGTTTCATTTTTATATATATAGATTAAGTTTAAGAGTTATTGTAAACAAACAGATTTACATCATGTTATCAACCAAATGTTAGATAGTGCCATATGTTTTTGATACAAATATACCATTCCATTTTTAATCTTATTTTATTATAAATATTATATTATATTAAGAAATCAAACAGATTTATTTATAGGTAATCAAAGGAAACTGAAATAATAATTTAACTGGAGTCCTTTGATCACCCAGGTCATCTTGTCCATTGGATATGAAAGGACACCAAATTGTCGCTTGGAGTGAACTTTGATCACCTGGGTGATCAAAGCCAGGTAATCAAAGTGGAATAGACAAATAGACAGATAATATTAATAATAAATCAAACAGCATTTCTCATAGATGACCACAACTTCTGCACTAAGCTCTCAGGCCTGCATCGCAGTAGTTGTATTGAGTGTTAGTGCTTCAAATCAAATTACGTTTATCTACTACAGTTCCGATTCTTTAACAGGTGACTAGAAGAATTTATATGATAATGATGAAGTTTTCTTATTCTGTGTGGTCTATGAGTAAGAAGAGGGGGGGCCAATTTGATGTTATTTTTGTGCTAGAACCACACTTTAGGGAACGTACGTTTCGAGATACAAGCGAGAAAAGAAAATCAAAATCGCTTCAGCCATTCAGGAGCTCATAACGCCACAGACTGACAAGACAAATACTTTTCGCGATTAATAAGGCGAAAACTGTTTTCGCGCTAGTGTCTTTCGCGCTCATGTCTCCGCGCAAGTATCCATGCGCGTAAATGTCTTTCGCGCTAACGTCCATTCGCTCTAGTGTCTTTTCGCGCAAGTGTCCATACGCGCAAATGGCTTTCCGCGCAAGTGTACCAGAACCGCACCCGACACTTCTCCGCTCGATCCATTTCCACCGAAGCGAAGCGGAGTGGAGATGAGCAAATAATGGAATCTGATTGGTTATTTAAAAAAACTGATTCAGGTGAGATACAGGCCAAGAGCTTCCTCGTTGTGGATAAAAAAAACCTCTGCTTCGTAAGTCTGCCCCCCTAGACAAAACGCACTTTTTGATCGAATCGAAAATCGAATCCGTCAAAACTCCATACAAAAAAGGGGCTTTTCGACCACTTTTCGACTGGTTTGCGATTAAAATTTGCACTTTGTCTAGACCCACTGTTCGCACTACTCCGCCTCGGTGGAGACCGGGCCTTATCGTTGGCGGCCAATTCTTTATTTACGATGTTGTACGTACAAAAAGTTCCTATGCCGATACACTGGCGATCACAGAGCGGTAAAAATAGGTCCTCTAAATGTCAGGCTTGACACTAACACCGTTCCAGTTTCGAAGACCAAACAAAAGAGTGTGTCACATTATTATGACGTTTATAAAAGTACAGTTTACAAATCGTGCGATTGTTTACGCTTTTCGTGTCTCCAAGAAAGTTGAGTAGCGTGAAACCAGTTAAATATGTGTCGAAATTAGTGAGTAAATATGAAGCCAGCAAATATGCGGAGCAAAAACCAGGTTTACAGTGTCGGCAACTACCTCATGACTGGCAAAGTACTGGGCAAGGGGCACTTCGCGCGTGTCGAGGAGGCCACGCACCGGATCATAGGCAAGAAGGTAGATTTCTAATGCCCTCAAGTCAAACCATAATCTCCCAGATCATGCAATAAACGTGCGATTTCTAAATAAAGCTGGTCTGGTTAAATATAACTGACAAAACATTCCGATGTACAGGCAGAGGCCAAATTTATTCTAACGCATGAATGACGCAGGTTCGATTCCCAGTTGTATGTTCTTGCACAACCGCTACAGATTTTGATAGCAATATAGCTGTTGTGCGGAAATAACTATTGATGTTGTTTAAGGAGTTGCGAGTTTAATTTTTAGTGAAATGCAACTGTTGGGGCACCGAAACTTGCCGCATTTCGAGCGAAATAGTGAATACCTATATACCTATACCTACATAAGTACCAACACACCTATTAAATCATTTTGTCCAAGCAACCTGATATCACTGTGTTTTAAACAGGATGTCTTAGTTTGACTGCAAGAGGAATGCATTATTTATATAAGAATTTTATTCTCAAGATTTAGATAACAATAGTCCCCCAAGGCCGCAAGGTAACTAGACGAAACGTTGACGCGAAGGTTTGCAGGTGGCGATCAAAATAATTGACTTGACGTGCATAAAGGAAGAGTACGCGCGTCGAAACCTGCACCGCGAGCCGAGAGTCATGGCCAAGCTGCGCCACCCATGCATCGCGGCGCTCTACGAAACTATGATGGTCAGTTATTAAAATTTCTTAGCGTTAAGCATCTCAAACTAAATTATAAATGACGAAGCAATCGAACTGCCTAAGGCGGGAATCAAATCTACAACCATTCGACGAAATGAAACAAAACAGTGCAGCGTGATTCTTCGGATTCTCTCAAGTTATGAAGTCTCAGTAAAGCACCACAACTTTACTGAAACTCATGCCCGTTTTCACTACCAATCCCTAATTTTAAGTGACCCCTATGGTAACACTTTACAGGAATTTTATATTCATAGGAGTCACTTAAAAAAATTAGGGATTGATGGTCAAAACGGGCATCAAATAGTGGAAAGAGGTATCATCTATCATCCTTCATTAAATCATTACCTACTTGGTCCCATTTTGTAGCTCGTCTCACTTAAAACTTGAAAATGGCACAAATCAAGTCGACCTCGACGTGTAGACGATCATCACACTGCACCGCGGTCCGCGTGGCTACATAATTATTATTATAAAGAATACCGCGCGCAGACGCGTTTTCAGTGTGTTGTGCCGCGCGTGTTTTCTATACAAATTGAGGTACTTGCATACAATGATTAAATCTGTCGTCCCGCGAACCGCGGCGGGAGCGCGGTGCAGTGTGATAATCGCCGTATTTAGGGTTGCCAGGCGTCCGGCTTTAGCCGGACATGTTTGGCTTTTTAGGGACTTGTCCGGCCAAATATTGCCTTGTCCGGCCTGTCCGGCTTTTGTTAGGCTTTTTATTTGGTTGCCGCGCCAGGTGAAAGTCGAGCCACAGAATCATATAAAGCGCACGCATCAGGATGTTGGTTAGCAACCGATGATGATAGGATGATAGTACTCATTCATGAGCTGACACTAATTACACCCCCCCCCCGTCACATGTCCGGCTAAATGAAGCACAAAGTCCGGCTTTTGTGATTTTGGACCTGGCAACCCTAGCCGTATTGCCAACATCAAAAAGAATGAAATATTATGTTTGATTGCAGCACGGGCCGCGGCTGTACGTGGTGATGGAAGCGGCGGGCGGCGGCGACTTGTGCGCGCTTGTTTTAGCGGCGCGCGGGCCGCGGGGCGCGCGCGGACTGCCCGAGGCACGCGCGCGCGCGCTCGCCGCCCAGCTCGTGTCCGCCGTGCGACACATGCACGCGCGCGGCGTCGTGCACCGGTGAGTAGGCTTGTTTTTACTCGGTCGCTCCGAAATAAAGTCCGGTCGCCGAGCAGATAGAATTTCGTCCAATGACCTGCGTGGCGCGCGCTCGCCGCCCAGCTCGTGTCCGCCGTGCGACACATGCACGCGCGCGGCGTCGTGCATCGGTGAGTAGGCTTGTTTTTACTAGGTCGCTCCGAAATAAAGTCCGGTCGCCGAGCAGATAGAATTTCGTCCAATGACCTGCGTGGCGCGCGCTCGCCGCCCAGCTCGTGTCCGCCGTGCGACACATGCACGCGCGCGGCGTCGTGCACCGGTAAGTAGATTGTTTTTACTCGGTCGCTCCGAAATAAAGTCCGGTCGCCGAGCAGATAGAATTTCGTCCAATGACCTGTGTGGCGCGCGCTCGCGGCGCAGCAGGTGTCCGCCGTGCGACACATGCACGCGCGCGACGTCGTGCACCGGTAAGTAGATTGTTTTTACTCGGTCGCTCCGAAATAAAGTCCGGTCGCCGAGCAGATAGAATTTCGTCCAATGACCTGTGTGGCGCGCAGCAGGTGTCCGCCGTGCGACACATGCACGCGCGCGGCGTCGTGCACCGGTAAGTAGATTGTTTTTACTCGGTCGCTCCGAAATAAAGTCCGGTCGCCGAGCAGATAGAATTTCGTCCAATGACCTGTGTGGCGCGCAGCAGGTGTCCGCCGTGCGACACATGCACGCGCGCGGCGTCGTGCACCGGTAAGTAGATTGTTTTTACTCGGTCGCTCCGAAATAAAGTCCGGTCGCCGAGCAGATAGAATTTCGTCCAATGACCTGTGTGGCGCGCGCTCGGGTGAGCAGGCTTGTTCTTAGTCTTACTCGGTCACTGAACTTGAAGACTTCACTGAAGATAGAATTTCGTCCAATGTCCTGCGTGGCGCGCGCTCGCGGCGCAGCTCGTGTCCGCCGTGCGACACATGCACGCGCGCGGCGTCGTGCACCGGTGAGCAGGCTTGTTTTTAGGCAGAGTACTCACCGGGCGGCGGGCGGCGGCGACCTGTGCGCGCTTGTTTTAGGCCTCAGCCTCGAGTTTAGCGGGCAGCGGGGCGGGAGCGGCGGCGGCGCGGGAGCGGGGCGAGCAACGCAGACCCGTTCTCGAAACAAGCGGGCAGCTCGCGCGGCGCTTTAGCGGCGAAGTGTTGTGTTCGGGGTTGTGTTGTCGAGATATTTGTTTTTATTCGCAAACGAAATGTCTGAACAACGGCGACAATTTTATTTCGATTCAAAGGACATCATCCATTTTGGTCCAAAATCAAAAGTGCCGGCCAAAAAATAAAAGTGCCGTATTCTGATAGAATACGTCCGCCTTAGCATTTTTTACTATGGCACCAAAGCTGTAGCACCACTGTGCATCGTAGTATTTGAGTTCTAAAAATATATGAAACGACTGACTTTGATCTCAAATACTACGACGCACAGTGGTGATACAGCTTCGGTGTCATATAGATGACCCACGCTGAACTGTCCCGCCAAACTCAATGACAGGGGGGCGCTACCATCGTTCAACTATATGGTTTCCAACATGGCAAAAATCTGAAACAGCGATCCGGTATTGACGGTGGCGCCCCACTGTCAATGTCATCGACAGGACAGTCCAGTATTTTGGAACTATAGTAACAAATGCTAAGGCGGACGTATTCTGTCAGAATACAGCACTTTTTTTTTTAATTGGCCGACATTTTTGATTTTGAACAAAAAATGTATGAATCGTCAATGAATTTTAGATCTCAAATACTCGACGCACAGTGGTGCTACAGCTTTGGTGCCATAGTAACAAATGCTAAGGCGGACGTATTCTGTCAGAAGACAGCACTTTTTTTTATTGGCCGACACTTTTGATTTTGAACAAAAAATGTATGAATCATCGATGAATTTTAGATCTCAAATACTCGACGCATAGTGGTGCTACAGCTTTGGTGCCATAGTAACAAATGCTAAGGCGGACGTATTCTGTCAGAATACAGCACTTTTTTTTTTATTGGCCGACACTTTTGATTTTAAACAAAAAATGTATGAATAGTCGATGACTTTTAGATCTCAAATACTCGACGCACAGTGGAGCTACGGCTTTGGTGCCGTAGTAACAAATGCTAAGGCAGACGTATTCTGTCAGAATACAGCACTTTTTTTTGTTGGCCGGCACTTTTGATTTTGGACCAAAAATATATGAAACGTGGATGATGTCCTTTATTTCTAACGCTCGATTTATTGTGGCCGCTGCCCGCTCGTTGCCCGCTCCGGCGCCGCTCCCGCGCCGCTGTTTTCGAGAACCGGTCTATTTGATTTTACACATAAGATCTTGCCGCTCCCGCGCCGCCGCCGCTCCCGCCCCGCTGCCCGCTAAACTCGAGGCTGAGGCCTTAGCGGCGCGCGGGTCGCGGGGCGCGCGCGGACTGCCCGAAGCAAGCGCGCGCGCGCTCGCCGCCCAGCTCGTGTCCGCCGTGCGACACATGCACGCGCGCGGCGTCGTGCACCGGTGAGCGGGCTTGTTTTTACTCGTTCGCTCCGAAATAAAGTCCGGTCGCCGAGCAGATAGAATTTCGTCCAATGACCTGTGTGGCGCGCGCTCGGGTGAGCAGGCTTGTTCTTAGTCTTACTCGGTCACTGAACTTGAAGACTTCACTGAAGATAGAATTTCGTCCAATGTCCTGCGTGGCGCGCGCTCGCGGCGCAGCTCGTGTCCGCCGTGCGACACATGCACGCGCGCGGCGTCGTGCACCGGTGAGCACGCTTTTTCTTAAGGTAGCCTTTCGAACTAAGCGTCACAGACGCAGCGTCTTTAGCTTTGGTCTTATGCCACCAACGCCGCGTCACTAACTCGCTTCGAAAGGCTACCTTTAAGACCAAAGCTAAAGACGCTGCGTCTGTGACGCTTAGTTCGAAAGGCTACCTTTAGGCAGGGGACTCACCAGGGATGTTATGTTATGTTACTGGCCGCCTCGCGGGAGGTGTGCGCGGAATTGCGGCTGCCTAGGGCAGATTGCACTCCACCGCGCCACACTTCTTGACTCCCTACAAGTTATTTTTCTTCGTCCTTGTCCCTATAGTACAGTTCTCCCCCTTCTGGGGCCTGACAATCACAGCACGGATGACACCCTCTCGTGCCGTGCAGCGCTAGCGGTCCTCCTCCTATGCCAGCCGTATGCGAATTCTCGCAGCCGGGCGAAGTTCGCCTTCGAGGAGACGAGATCGGAGCACCAGGCGGGTCCGAGTCTCTCGGGTACGATTCCCTGAAGCAGAGCTTGGCGTAGGTCTTCGTACAAAGGGCAGGACCACAGGACGTGGTGCCTGTCCTCTTCGCGTTCCCCACATTCGCATTCCGCGGCGCTCCGGAGACGCATATCGCACAGGCGCTTGTTAAAGCACCCATGCCCCGTAAGTATCTGAGAAGTAACATAATCTGGTACGACCCAGCGCATGCCGAGTCTCCCAGCCACGTCGGGGAAGAATTGGAAGAGCTCACGACCCTTCGTCTCCCCCTCCCATCTGGTCTGCCAAGTATTCAGCACCGACTCCAAAATTTCTCGTTTCCGCCCGGCCCGGACGACGCTCGTCGACACCACGGTCCACCACCGGACACGGTCCGGTCTAATATAAATCATCCCTTAACCTGATATTGCCACCTCTGCAGGCCCCTTTCCCACTGGGCACTCTGGGAAAATCAAGTGGCAGTGGGCGGGGCACATAGCTCGTAGAGACGATGGCCGTTGGGGCAGAAAAGTTCTCGAGTGGCGACCACGGGCTGGAGGACGTAGCGTGGGCAGGCCTCCGACGATCTGGTAAAGGTCGCGGGAAGAGCCTGGATGCGGGCAGCGCTGGACCGTTCATTGTGGAAAACCTTGGGAGCCTTTGTCCAGCAGGGGACGTCATTTGGCTGAAACCAACGAACGAACGAACTCTGAGCACGTGCCCAGGGCCCCCGTCTGTTCTCATAAAAGATCTTTCTCCAGATGAGAGGAGCCTAGCCTCCCTTGATCCTTTTGTGCCTAGGGCCCCTACCTACGTTAAAGACGGCCCCGATTAAAGTTGTTGGACGTTGAATTATTTCATGACCCTAGCTATTTTTGATATTTATTTACTTTTTACAGGGACCTAAAAATGGAGAATATTATGCTGGATACCAGTAAACAGTTTATCAAGATCGTAGGTAATGTTCTTATTAATTCAATCCAATTTTCATATTCAACATAGTTAATTAATGAGGGCTATCGTTTTTATACTTAACAGTTGGCACCCCTGGCGATTGACAGGACCTTACTCTACAGTGGCGCCATCTTGATGAGTGCAAATGCGATAGTCCTTCTACCACTTTAGCGCTCACCAGTTGGTGCCACTGTCTTCGCTACTAGCAAGTGACAGGACCTTACTCTACAGTAGCGCCATCTTGATGAGTGCAAATGCGATAGTCCTCCTACCACTTTCGCGCTCACCAGTTGGTGCCACTGTCTTCGCTACTAGCAAGTGACAGGACCTTACTCTACAGTGGCGCTAACTGGTGAGCGCTAAAACGATAGCCCTCATTGGTGAAATCCAAGCTGCAGCAATCATTCCACCCTGCTCTCCCCTGCCCTCGATACCCATGTTAAGCTTCAACCACACCAACAGAAGGCTTAGAGTAGGCGCACACCGTTGATTTTTCGTCGGCCGATAGTTTAGTCGGGCAGTTGATCAATATGGGCATGTATGGAGTGCGCACACTACGCCGATTCAATTTGGCCGATTCTTCATACAATTTAAAATCGGGCACAACTATCGGCCAACTAAAAATCAACGGTGTGCGCCTACTCTTGGTGTGAGTTTACATTAAAACGTCGTCACTAGTGAGCGCGTAAAAAATTACATTAAATGTATGACGGATTGTACGGCGCCCCTAGCGGAGACTTTCAAGAACTAAAATTTTCATATAGTGTGGACGTTTGATGTCGACCTGTCATTGCTCACTCGTCCTGTCATTGACCTATGATTGCGCGTTTGGCGGTCTGCACGCGTTGGTGTGATTGAAGCCGTAGAAGGATCTTTGAACCTGACGTAGTGACGTAAATAGGGATGTTATGGATATCCGTAACCGTAACTATCGGATATCCGAAATAAAAAAATATCCGTAACCGTAACTAAGACCGATTCAAGTTTCGGATAAAGGCGGAGTGTAAATCTTAATATTTTCAAGCATTCGACAACTTGACCTTCATTGGTTGGGTTTTTGTGGCGGTCAAGCTGTAGATCCTGGCTACACAGGAGTTGCAGTGGTGGGAATAGTCCCGTAATTGTCTGGCATTCCCTGGCACCATCTAATATCCCCGCCTGTTTCATAGTATCGTCATAGTATGTACAAAAAGTGGCTATGTGGGTTGCGCAGCTTGCTATTTGAATTTAACATTTTTAAAATTCTAATATCCGTAACCGAAATTATCCGAAAGTTTCGGATTACTAAAAAACATTGTTATTACAGATTGATATTGTGCTGTGTACTATCCTTAAATAAATAAATAATCCGAAATGATTTCATATCCGTAACCGTAACCGAAACCGGTATAATATTATTCTAATATCCGTAACCGTATCCATAGCCGAAACTTCATATCCCTAACAACCCTGGTTGAAGCCTTAGGAGATCTTTGAACCTGACGTAGTGACGTAAGCGATAACGTGTGCAGATTTCGGGCTGTCAAACGTGTGGAGCGCGGGCGGCGCGCTGCGGACTCCGTGCGGCTCCCTGGAGTACGCCGCGCCCGAGCTGTTCGTGGACGGCCGCCGCTACGGCCCCGAGGTGGACCTGTGGAGCATGTGAGTGCGCCGTGTTTATTATTTATTTTACGGCTCTGAGTTCGACTTGACTTGACTTACCTATGGTCCTATGATGGGGCAGAGGGCGTCCACAACAGTCCTCCATCGCGTTCGGTCTTGAGCTAAATATGAGTTCGAGCCGTTATACTAATCGTCGGAGAGTGCCGCGAGTCGCGACGACCAGCCTCCGTAGAGAGTAGCGACATTTCGTTCGACGTTTTTTTCTTTTGTACAACAGACTATAATATATTTTCTTTGCAAAGTCGCCCTTATTGCAACTACGTAAGATACCAGTGTTTACGTTGACGTCTGTCGACTGTATTTGAAAATTTCGACGTTTTCATCCAGTGTCTAACGCCCGGTTTTCACCAAGGCGGAGTAGAGCGGAGCAGTGCGGAGCGGTGCGGTGTTTCATTGATAGCAATAGATTGACAGCTACGCACAGCTCGCACATCTCTCGTCTTCGCACCGCACAGTATGTTATGAGACTGTATAATCGGACATTCTCATTTATTTGATCAACCGTATAGAGGTCAGTTATACAAACATGATAGTAAAAGTCCCGGTTGAAAATTTCACGTAGTTTTCGCGGTATAAAAATTCAAAGTACCTATTTTTTTACTTCTAAATTATGCAAAAATATTCTCACTCGTTAACTAATAACATTTAATTCAGAAATGTTATAATACTTCATAGAGCTCTTAAAAATACACGTAATAAGCGTATTAAGTGCTTCGTAAACGCATTCAGTTAATAAAACTATCATGTTTGTATAACTGAGCTCTATACGGTTCATCAAATAAATGAGAATGTCCGATTATACAGTCGCATAACACACTGTGCACCGTTCCGTTCTTCTTCGCTCCGCTTTGGTGGAAATAGCCTGCCAGCTTCGCTGCACATCTCTCGTCTCCGCACTGCTCCGCCATGGTGGAAACCGGGCCTAAGTAGCTCAGAAGAAGAGCAGTTGCCCGGCAAGCGTAAGGTCGTGGGTTCGATTCCGACGATCGAGATTGATTGAGTGTGGCACGTAGTGACCACTAGTGAAGAATCGCGGACACTACTGTAGCGAGTGGCCGCCACCGAATACACGTGTGCGGCGCGTCTAAAGCCTGGTCTGTGAGTACGCGACTGTGCGACGGGCGCCCGCAGTGAGTGTGTGAGCGCGACAGCAACATAATTACGCGCGAGCGATAAGGATGGGTAGCTTGGGGCCATTGGACAGAATTCTACGTGCTCACGGACCAGGCTTTATACAAAATATATTAAAAAGTGTGTTAAGTCGCCGTCGCTGACCACCGGTGGCTGTGGTCGGTGGCTCATTTGCGCCGAGCTTTAGGCTGGTTTTAGTGTCACGCGGACCGTCCGGTGCGGACCCGCTCCGCACGGCCAATCTGTATGAACTTCTAGGAAGCGTTTAGAGTAATGCGATCCGGAGGAACCGCTCCGCTCCTTAGCAGTTCATACAGATCGGCTGTGCGGAGCGATCCGCACTGACAGTCCGCGTGACACTAAAACCAGCCTTAGGCAGTTGGATTTCTTCAAGTAGTTTGAATTGGAGATATTATTAATATATACCACGCAATTTTGTATACCCATTCTTACGCACTTACACCATAATGTACAAGAATGCGTGGTAAATTCAGTGAACTGCTCCTGAATCAAATGTACCTACTACTGTTTTTTCTATTTATTTATATTAACCGGCAGACAGTGGTGACTGAGTTTGTTGCGGCGCTTCTTCTCAGCACTTGCCAAATGTTGGTCTCGAGGCGCTGGTAGGGTAAAAAGATTAGGAGACATGTAGAGGCTCCTTAAGAGCAAAATATTTGACGATTTGTAAGGACTATTTATTAGTCTATACCAGTGTTTGTCAACCTGTGGGTCGCGACCCCCTGGGGGGTCGCGAAGCCTCTACAGGGGGGTCGCGAGAGATCGTAAAAACTACCTCAGTAAAAAAACAATAGTTATAAAGACAGATGATGTTGTATGAATTGAAGTATTCGGTCCGTAGGGACCGTTTATAGAATAGTAGGGATGTTTGTAGAAACATCTTTGTAACATTATAAAATGCATGAAAAAAAAAAGCGAACGTTGGGGGGGGTCGCCAAATATTTTTTCATATTAGGGGGGGTCGTGTCATGAAAAAGGTTGAAAACCACTGGTCTATACAAATAAAGAAATTTTGACTTTGACTTTGACTATTATGCCCGCAGAGGCGTGATCGTGTACGGCATGGTGACGGGCGGGCTGCCGTTCTCGGGCGCCGACGCGGGCGCCGCCGAGGGCCGCTCGCGCCCGCTGCTTCGAGCCGCCATCGCGCGCGGGTTCACGCGCAAGCAGAAGGCCGCCCTGGCCTGCGTCTCACCAGGTATGAGGCTAAGTGGCGTAGCATAGGTTGCCCCCCTCCCCCCCTCGTCATAAGTCCTAAGGCACCCCCTAGTACCCCCCAGGATTCAGCATTTTAGGGTTACCTACCGATTCGAGATTGAAAGACAATCGCACCCCGAATGACATACACCGCAGACTTGTCACCCCCTGATGCTTGGCACCCTGGGCGGACCCCCCCTTACGCCGCTACTATGCCCATCTGCCATACTCCTGTGTAGCCAGGATCTACAGCTTGACCGCCAATAAAAACCCTTTGTTGCCGTCAAGTCACACTATTTTGTGTAACACTGTAACCCATTGGTAAAAAAATACCGATTAGTAACACCGTTTTTTTTCACTTTGAGTAATAGCGTTACTCAACAAAACACTGTGTTCCCGTTAAGTAACACATTCTTGTGTAAAATCATTGTGAAGTGAACCAGTGAAGGTCAAGTTTTTCTCGGGAAAACTCAGCGAATACGTTGCGGACGCGCACACGTAGCCGCTCCGCTTTGAAAACGCTTGTAATCCGCCAGTGTGGCAGGGCCCCTAAACTGTCATTGGACCCGCAACAAAATTAATCAGAAGAAAATAGGAATTCGAAGTTAAGGTTCGACTTCCCACTAGTGCAAAGCGGATGACAAACAAAGGATTAGTCTCTCCGTACGCTTGTTTTATTTATAACGATAAATGATGACAAAACTGAAGCTTTTTGTCTCATATTACTGTTGTAAACTGTGATAACTTGAATATTTAACCTGTTTTGAGACAAATATTTACTAGGTATTATATCTTATCTATCCTACTAATATTATAAATGCGAAAGTTTGGATGTCTGGATGTTTGTTACTCTTTCACGCAAAAACTACAGAACGGATTTTGATGAAACTTTACAGTATTATTGTTATAGATGACCCACGCTGAACTGTCCCACCAAACTCAATGACAGGGGAGCGCTACCATCGTTCAACTATATGGTTTCCAACATGGCAAAAATCGGAACCAGCGATCCGGTATTGACGGTGGCGCCCCACTGTCAATGTCATGGATAGGAGTTCAGTATTTTGGAACTATATGCCCACCGCTGCATTTATCTCACTTACAGGGTGGCCAGGGAGTTGACGTTCAAAGATAAAATTTAGATTCCTTACATCAAGGTGTATCTAAATCCCTCATGTATGTTCTACGATTTTGCTTAGTTTAGGAGATTTTGTGATTTATCCTAACTATCACAGTCATATGGTTGGTTTTTCTATCTATATGCGCATCTACAGCTTGACCGCCAATAAAAAACCAACCAGTAAAGGTCAAGTTTGCCATTCTGTTTCCAGCTTCCATACATTTAACATAACTGGAGAATTGACATAATATGTGTGTTAACATTCGCATGCATTACTCGTTGCGTAATTGCATGACCGTTTGAAACCACAATACATTTTTAAAGGCTTTATTAAATTAGCATAAAAACTTACAAAAAATATTCACATTTTATCGACCAATTTACATACTTAATTAAAATAATTTGCGTGATGTTTACAGTCAACAATAACGGATGTAACTCACACATCTTACCATAATATTCATAAACTCCCCACACTCGTAACAAAGGTAATTCGGTTCCAATAGTAAAACCCGGTCGCCGAGCACGTAGAATTTCGTCCAATGACCCCAAGCCAATTATGTTGCTGTCGCGCTCGCAAACTCACTGCGGGCGCCCGTCGCACAGTCGCGACAGCAATAATTATGCGCGAGCGATAAGGATGGATAGCTTAGGGTCATTGGCCAAAATTTTACGTGCTCGGCGACCGGACTATAGAACAATTTGTATGCAAGAGAATGATAGCTCCGCTGCCCATCTGGCGCTAAGTATTTATATTAGTTCTAAATGACACTAGTACAATTAATTATTGGAAAATTGACAGTTCCAGCACTGTCCTGTGAAACCTTTTAAAGTCACGGTCTGCTAGTTCAGAAGCTATGGGACTGGCCTCGAGCACCGCACACCTAGACCCCACAGCGGGTTGATGCACGGAGGCGCCTTCTGCGTGCTTCCTGAAAAAAAAATTGTTAATGTTAGATAAAATAATATTACAATGAAGCAACGCTCCGTAAACAGACCAACAATACACACTGTCAAAGGTTTATTCCCTTTGTCTCCACCAGGCTTGTCATCACTGGTGGGATAATTATCTAATTAAATGCGCACATATAGAGATTTAAATTTATTTCGTCGGGTCTCCTTTTAGCTTCAAGCCCGGTTTCCACCAAGGCAGGGCAAGGCAGGGTGTCTGATCGTCAAATTTTTCTGTAGAATAAGCGGAGAGGAGAAGTGGAAATAATTAAATCTGGTTATTCAAAACATTTCTCCGCTCTGCTCTACCTTGGTGGAAACCGGGTCTTATAGGTCCATTAGGAACTTAGGGCTGAACGTAAAAATACGCGCTTTGTATTCAGAGTGCAAGACTTTCATCCAGCACCTGCTCGAACCGAACGTGGAGCTACGGATGAAGATCGAGGAGGCAGCGCGGCACCGCTGGGTGCGGCGTCCCGGCATGCGTATGAAGGCGCACCCGCTTGGCTGCGTGGACCCCAAGGCCAACAGGGAGGTACGCTCGCACCTGCCACCTGGCTCGCACCTGCCACCTCGCTCGCACCTGTCACCTCACTCGCGTACCACTAGAGCCCAATAGATCGAGGAGGCGGCGCGGCACCGCTGGGTGCGACGTCCCGGCATGCGTATGAAGGCGCACCCGCTTGGCTGCGTGGACCCCAAGGCCAACAGGGAGGTACGCTCGCACCTGCCACCTGGCTCGCACCTGCCACCTCGCTCGCACCTGTCACCTCACTCGCGTACCACTAGAGCCCAATAGATCGAGGAGGCGGCGCGGCACCGCTGGGTGCGACGTCCCGGCATGCGTATGAAGGCGCACCCGCTTGGCTGCGTGGACCCCAAGGCCAACAGGGAGGTACGCTCGCACCTGCCACCTGGCTCGCACCTGCCACCTCACTCGCGCACTACTAGAGCCCAATAGTTTGAGAGGTGGCGCCACCGTTAGCTGGAAGCGGCGTTCCGGCATGCGCATGAAGGCGCACCCGCTTGGCTGCGTCGACCCCAAGGCCAACAGGGAGGTACGCTCGCACCTGCCACCTCGCTCGCCTGCCACCTGGCTCGCACCTGCCAATGACAGGTCGCGCGACTTATGACAGTTCACGCGACCTGTCATTTTTCTTTGATCGCGCCGACGATGGCGACCTGCACGCGTTGGTGTGGTTGAAGCTTCACTCGCAACCTGTCACCATCCCTAGAGCCCATTAGATCGATAGGTGGCGCCACCGCTAGCTGTGGGGACCAAAGTCAGGGAGTTGCCTCGCAACCTACCACCACTCTCGCGCATAACTTAATGACAAATAGTCACCTAACCGGCTCAGAGTCCTCCCATAATCCCACTAGCAGTTTTTAGTTAGTCGGCGCCCTGCTGGAGGGAATATCAAACAGGTAGAGGCGATATTGTCACGCCATTTTGATTCTTATATCCTTTACTTAAGGTACACAAATCTTGAAAAACGTTACTGTAAGAATGCGATCTTATCAGCTATGCAATTACATGCTGCGATGAGGGCTATCGTTTTTATACTTAACAGTTGGCACCCCTGGCGATTGACAGGACCTTACTCTACAGTGGCGCCATCTTGATGAGTGCAAATGCGATAGTCCTTCTACCACTTTAGCGCTCACCAGCCGGCGCCACTGTCTTCGCTACTAGCAAGTGACAGGACCTTACTCTACAGTGGCGCCAACTGGTGAGCGCTAAAACGATAGCCCTCATTGATTCTACTTTACATACTTTGCAGATATACAGACAAATATCGGAGCTCTGCGGCCAGACGGTCATGGACATTGTGGCCCAAATCAAAGCGGACCCGTTCGGCTGCGTGGCCGGCATCTACAACATCAAGACCCACTTGCACCAGATGCAGGCCGTGCCCGGCGCTGAACTGCTCTGGTCTTCCAACACACAGGTACGTGGGACGCCTTGAAAAGCATTGACCATGAACCGGTCATTGCTATTTATCACTAGGGTGGCCATCCATCCGGTTTTCCCCGGTTTTGTCCTAGTTTAGAGGGCATCCAAGGAGCGTCCGGGCGGGGTTTTATTTGTTGTCCGTGTATAAAAACCTTAAGGCTAAGAACTCACGGCGCGATTTTCACCCGCGCCCGCGGCGGTTGCGGGCCCGCGGCGGTTGCGGGCCCGCAGCTTCTGTAGAATGCAGATACTTATGTAAAAACTAATGCACAACTCACGACCCGCGGCACCGGCGGGCAACTAGTAGAATCGCGCGGGCCGCGGTAACCGCAGCCTCGGCGTTTTTCGCCCGCACGCTCTGCGATCGATCGGCGGGCGACTATTTTGTACGAGTGACTTGATTGGCGCGATTTTTATTCGGCGTAAAAATCGCGTCGTGAGTTCTTAGCCTAACCGCGCAAATAACCGCTCCCGTGAGTTTTGAAATAAAACCGTAATTCCATAAACGCCGCGGGCGCGGGTGAAAATCGCGCCGTGAGTCCTTAGCCTAAATCTCGGTTTGCAATCCGCGAGTGTGGCAAGGCCCTAATACGAGGGGCAAACGGGACAATTAGTAATTTTTGCAAAAACAAATTACTATTAAACAAATTACTAATAATCTTTAAAAAGAAAACTCTAATGCAGTTGTAATATCTGCTATTTTTTACAGGAGCCTCGCCCGCTGTCTCCTCCCGAGTACCACGCCAAGTACGAGGCGGAGGCGAGCGAGGCCGCGTCCTGCAGCAAGATATTCACGCCGCTGGCCAGCCTGCCCAACAAGAGCCAGTTCAAGCCACGACAGCCCACCCCGCCCAACGATGTACAGGTATCACACTAAAGCCCGGTCTGTGAGCACGTAGAATTTTGTCCAATGACCCCAAGCTACCCATCCTTATCGCTCGCGCGCAATGAGGGCTATCGTTTTTATACTTAACAGTAGGCACCCCTGGCGATTGACAGGACCTTACTCTACAGTGGCGCCATCTTGATGAGTGCAAATGCGATAGTCTTCCTACCACTTTAGCGTTCACCAGTTGGTGCCACTGTCTTCGCAACTAGCAAGTGACAGGACCTTACTCTACAGTGGCGCTAACTGGTGAGCGCTAAAACGATAGCCCTCATTATGTTGCTATCGCGCTCGCAAACTCACTGCGGGTGCCAGTCGCACAGTCGCGACAGCAATATAATTACGCACGAGCGATAAGGATGGGTAGCTAGGGGTCATAGGACAAAATTCTACGTGCTCACAGACTGGGCTTTACCACATGTTATTTGCATCTATTTTTTATTTGTTGCCTTGCGCATACCCACTGGTTGATGGGGACGGACAGTGGGTTATGATGTGGGATTCTCCCCGCCCGCTCACTAAAGGCGGGGCCTTTTGCTGCTTCACATTGGCAAACATCGTTTGTGAATACGGAACGGTTTGGGAATACGGCGTTAATGTATTTTGTACGTCGTTTTTTTTTAACGAAATCTGTCCTACTGATATTATATGTACATAAAGTGTAAGCCTTTTTTTTTGTTCATTTATGTATGTATAATCTTTTATTGTGTGCCAAATAAACAATTCTATTCTATTCATTGTTACAGCCGCCGGAACACAAGATCCCGCACGTGCCCGCCGTCCAAATGCCGCAAAACAACTCGATGACGAAGCCGACTCAAAAGCCAGACCATATGAGAACGGTCAAGCGACAGCCCGTGCAAAGCCCGAGATTCTCCATGCGACCATTGAGCAGCAACTTCACCCTGAAGAACCCCGTCTACAAAGTGTACGATAACGGAGACTGTGGGTTAGACCCCCGCCTGCCAAGTATTGACGAACATTCCAACACGGACTTGAACGATAAAAAGATCGTGAGGAAGGGCACGCGGACTGCGTGCGTGAGGAAGGTCAACTTGGAGGAGGAAAGACCGCGGCTTAACAGCTGCCCTACGAGAAATGGGGAAGCGAAGCGAACCGAGTTCTACAGGAGGGGAGGCGACGGTTTGCCCAGGTAAGACCGTCGGGCCGTCAAATTTTTCTATAGAACTAGCGTGGATCCCGTTTTAACCCCTTATGCCTTGATCACATGCACCGAGCAAACTGGCGAGACAGTGCTCTCGGCCGAGTACTCAGTGTGTATGAACATTACGCCGAGTGCTCGGCCGAGCGCTCGAGTATGTGACTCGCTCACCCAACTGTCTCGACCGAGTAAACATTTTACTGTCTCGCCCGTTTACTCGGTACTTGTGATCAAGGCTTTAGGGGTTGAATTTTGCAAAATCTCGTCTTAGTGAGCACCTACGTTCTAAAAGGAACACCCATGCAAAATTTAAGACTCCTAGCACTTGTAGTTTCAGAGATTTCGAGATGAGTGAGTGAGTCAGTGACCTTTCGCTTTTATAAATATAGATTTGACAGCGGCGGCGCGGAGCGGAGGTTTGTGGAGCGAAGAGAAGTGGAAATTAAGAAATCTGATTTTTCAAATCACTTCTTCGCTCCGCTCTGCTCTGCCTTGGTGGAAACCGGTCCTAACGATGTAACATTATTTATTTAATTTCGTGTAACGAGCATAGGAAGTTATATACTGTTCTATGCCCAGTGGCGTAAATATACCATCCGCAGCCCGTGGCAAATTCTGTGCATTGGGCCCTTGGCGTACAGATCCGAGGGCCTAGGGTTATTTTTCAGGGAGGGCTCCGGGACCATCGCCCTGAAGCATCGCGAAGGGTACGCTTAGGACAGTCTTTCCAAAAGTGGGCGATAACGCCCCCTTGTGGGCGCTGCAGGCTTAAAGGGGGGCGGTAAGAGACCCAGGAAAAAAATCGGGACGTTGTGTAGAGGCTTGGGAGACGTCATTTACTAGGAGGTCTCTTAAACACCGACTGAGCACTCGACTCTCGACTACAAATGGGGGCGCTAAAAAGAATTTATTTACTCAAAGTGGGCAGTTGACAAAATAAGTTTGGGAACCGCTGGCTTAGGATCTTAGGCAGGAGCCCCATGGGATTTTGCCAGCCCTGCCACCCTATAGTTACGCCACTGACTGCCCACAGCTGGCGAGCGAGCGGCATGCAGGCCCTCAACGCGCCACCCGCCAGGATCCTCCTACAGAGCAACGCCACGACGATCAAGCGAGCCTCCTTAGGGTAAGCCCTTTGTTATTAAAAACTGCTGCTGTCTTTCCCAAACACTATAATCTGGGCCTTTTCAAGGTGATTACAGAGCAGATATGTATGTACCATTCTAAACTGCATTTCACTTAACATCAGATGAGATTTCAGTCAAATACCTGCCTTGTTCTGCATAAAAAATCTCGCGTTTAGTTATTAAAATACTTGCTACTAACCAAAAAACCATTCGCACTGTGGTCGAAAACAGTCTTTAACTAGTCTAGTCCACTACTCGCCTGTCAAAAAAGATCTTAGTAACCTACTCTAGAAAAAGATTGATTGGGGGAATGAAACCCACGAACTTTCTATCTCTATTGCCAATGACTTTTTGCACACACAACAAAATAAAAGGACTCGAACTAAATTAATTGGGAAAAACGGTTTATAAACATTTGTTGGAAACATTTTGTAGGCCGGGACCGCAGAATATCGGGCGACATCTCTTTGCTTTGCGATGCGGCCACGCTCCAAGGCAAGAATATAATATTTCCCCTTGTGTGTAACCCTTTTCCGTTTGCTGTTAAAGCCAAATAATGTTGACACCTAACTATCTATATAATATTAAGTGACTAATTGCCTTCCAATTGTTTTTTTGTATTCCCGTCCTAACCGGCGCGCAATGACCCGTTGTCCTAGGTGAGCGACCCTATGCGACCAATACTTCACGCGACGTGCGTCCTACGCGACTAAATGTAGGCCATTATTATAGTACAGTCGGCGTCAAAATATTCGTAACACCCAAAACCCAAAGTACCCAAAAAGTTCGCAACATTGTTCTCTTTGTCCACATTGGGTGTCACGAAATATTTGACGGTGACTGTACAACCTTGATATTTTCGCGTCGCGTCGCTTGGTTTGTCGTTCATCTATGACCTGTTTGTTGTCCTAGATAGAAAAAGCGTGTGAGTGCATTATCATGGTACGTGGTAAGAGGTTTATGTTGTTTATAAGTTATTTTACGTGTTTCAGCAACATCGTGAGTCCACACTCCTCATCCAACAGCCACTGCAAAAGCGAGAGGGCGATGCCAGTAAGCAATTTAATATACTTGCTATATTATTTATTGTGAGATTTGTGACGCTTTAGACGCTTGGGGGGTATGAGAACACTACATACCGCTGCACCTCAAGGATCTGCCATACGGGATGCATTCTGCGGTCACGTTAAAGTGAACGCAGCTCGCATCATGTATGAACAACATTGTCAGTCTCTATAAATTTTGTATCGATGCGATCTAACCGCGCGGGCACGAGCAAAGAACGCAAATTGCACCGTTGACAGATTACCATGTCACGATCGCTGACAGGCCCGGACCGCTGATTGATTGAAAATTCCTGCGTTTAAAAATTTAATTAATATAAACCCTGAGATAAGGCAACAAAGTTCAAATTAGCGTGGATTTTAGCGTGTTAATTTATTCCCAGGTGGGCTGGTACTCCACCCGGAACACGGCGAACAAGGACGCGCCTCACCTGCAGAGGCTACGGAGAACGACGCCCCTAAAGTGACCACTCGAAACTACTCCTTATTTCGATGTTTTTAAGGACTTTTTTAAATTGTTTACGTGTCACCTTAATTGTAATTTTAAGTGAATAAAAAAGTTTTATTCTTATTGTACAAGGCATCGACTGAATTGTTTTTAGACGTACGATTTTGATTTATATGTAGTATTGGTGATATTTACATACAGCTAAATAATAGAGTGTTATATTGTGCTTACATGCAAGTATTTTATTCACATGATGATATTAATTTAGACTTCAACATCAATAGAGTATCCACTTGTAATATACCTATAGGCATTAGGCACACACAAAAGTCTGCCCATTGACACCTAAAACAAATAATTTACACACAAATGAATAATTTCAAATAATTTCAATTCAGGCTAGTGTCCAACACTGAACCGCCTCAGCCTCAGCTAAGAAATGAGGGTTTTCGCGATTGAAAAATCCGCCAGATGGCAATACGTAGACGCGAGGTCCAAATGCTGCATGATTGGTGGAGATTTTGACATATCTGGCAATGTCATGTCAAAAATAACCAATCATGCAGCATTTGGACCTCGCGTCTACGTATTGCCATCTGGCGGATTTTTCAATCGCGAAAACCCTCATTGACAGGAGGGCGCTGCTATCAATACTGGATTTTAGTATGTGCATGTGGATTGAGTGATCCTTGCTTCAATCTTAACAAAAATCGAGGAAGTTTTACTTAAAATATGTTAAAACATTGCGATGAAGTTTAAAAATTTGTTAAACCTAAGATAAAAATGTTATGGCCAATAAATAGGAGCACTCATACCGCACGCTTTAAGAAAACGTCAACATGTTTATTTCAGAAAATAAAGCCTTTCCACTTCTTTTTATAGTATAGAAAAATTGTTAAGAATATGTTAAAACTATTAACAAATTCAGAAATTCCTTGCACGTCCCGTTCCAAAGTTATGACGATTATTTAGGATCACTCACACCGCACACGGGCCGTACGAGTGCTCTTCAAAATAATGACTTTTTATTAATAAATACGTTTTATTTCTGTTGGGAAATGTGTGCAAACTGACGAGCGAATTTGTTAAAGAATAAGTGTGACAAAAATTAAAAGCTGAAGGAAGAAATTAACCTTTATTCTTTCCTCCAATATGCCGTGTGAGTGATCCTTACTTTTACCTCTGTCTGCTCATATGTAGTTCGTAGGCAGACTGAGATAGTATCTAAAATTGTTAATTGTTTTTAACAATTATTTGGCATATATTTTGCTTTTATTAAGGTCATAATTTAAGAAATATCAGGCTTAGATGATTCCTAAAGGAAAATGTTGATTAGGGTACATATGATTTTTTATTTTGTGAGACTGTTCCGATTCGTCAGACGTGACAATGCAAAACCAAATAATAAACTAAATACGATAAAATAATATTATTAAATCTCACATGTAAATGAATAAAACAAATTTCATGTTAGACTTTCATGACTTTTTATGTTTTTGATGTAATTTTCTTTATGTCATGCTATATGGCATGATAAACAATGTAGAAAGGCTGCATATAAAATTAAGGATGTAGGTTTATAAGTACAGGTTACACACGGCAGGCATCTAGAAATGTATAGATTTCGATGTGCTCTTTACGAATTTCAACTTTGCGACCTCCTATTGTCTCCGCGGGCGCCACCAAATTGAAAAAATGCTGCTAGTAGCAGATTTTTTCAAATAATTCCTTTAGGATTATTTTTGATAAAACGTCCTTAGGAAAACTTCTGATGTATCGAAACAGTCTCTCAAAATAAAAAATCATACGTACCCTAATCAAAATTTTCCTTTAGGAATCATCTAAGCCTGATATTTCTTAAATTTTATGACCTTAATAAAAGCAAAATATATGCCAAATAATTGTTAAAAACAATTAACAATTTTAGATACTATCTCAGTCTGCCTACGAACTACATAATGAGCAGATAGAGGTAAAAGTAAGGATCACTCACACGGCATATTGGAGGAAAGAATAAAGGTTAATTTCTTCCTTCAGCTTTTAAGTTTTGTCACACTTATTCTTTAACAAATTCGCTCGTCAGTTTGCACACATTTCCCAACAGAAATAAAACGTATTTATTAATAAAAAGTCATTATTTTGAAGAGCACTCATACGGCCCGTGTGCGGTGTGAGTGATCCTAAATAATCGTCATAACTTTGGAACGGGACGTGCAAGGAATTTCTGAATTTGTTAATAGTTTTAACATATTCTTAACAATTTTTCTATACTATAAAAAGAAGTGGAAAGGCTTTATTTTCTGAAATAAACATGTTGACGTTTTCTTAAAGCGTGCGGTATGAGTGCTCCTATTTATTGGCCATAACATTTTTATCTTAGGTTTAACAAATTTTTAAACTTCATCGCAATGTTTTAACATATTTTAAGTAAAACTTCCTCGATTTTTGTTAAGATTGAAGCAAGGATCACTCAATCCACATGCACATGATTTTAGTTCCGATATTTGCCATGTTGGACAACACTGAAGGCCCTTAGGCATCGTTCAAGGAGACGCGACGCGCAGGCGCCGCGGTACGCGAAGCGAGCTGGGCCACGGGCTTCGCGGCGTCAAAAAAATGTTTCTCCATTTATGGAGAGGCAGCAAGCGTCTTTTCTTTTACAAAATAACGGGGAGCGCTACATAAAATCTGCTCGGCGACCGGACTTAAATATTGAATAAATCCCTTCTGACCCACCGCACTACCAAACCACAAAAGTAGTGTCGTGGGTAATTTATAAGGACCTTACATCTTCATTCCCATCGACACTACTACCATAACTAAATATAAAATTTGTAAAATTTTTACAAGTTATTGTATTTTGTATCTAGGAGATTAAGAATAATACAAATAATTAACCTACATAGACTAAATATTTACAAATATTTACAAATAAAAAATATGTCCCAAATCGCTGTCCAAACAACGCGACATGGTGCCCAGAATGCTGGCTGCATTTCCGCGCTGAATGGCCAAACTGATTCGTTGGCCAAGAAATGCGCCAGCTCTTCTATCACCTGTACAGTCAATCAGCCGCTTGGCTAATTCCCTGTACAGGCGATGAGCACTTGGTCCCCACGGACCTAGCGTCTCGACCCCAAATGGCTCAAACATGTAGGTACTACTAAGACCTACATATTTGCGTCGCTTGAGGGATTCCGCTGATGCAGCGGCAGTACCAGCCCCAGACGAGGTTTGCGGAAGATGAGACGGTGCCAGTGTGTCTACGCAGGTTGCATCCCACACTAGTGGCCGTCCCACCTTCCATGGAACCAAAGTCATACCATCAGGTCTCTTACCATCACTTCGAACCAGGCCATTTGGTTCGAGAATGGCCGGTACGGAAGCGCTAGAAAGAGACCTGCGTATGATGTCATTGAGGCTGGCGTGACGGGAAAATCTCCCGGCACTTCTGCTGCATGACAGTCCGTGATGACCAAGGGAGTCAACCATGTCACCGCAGGGACAGCGATGGGGGACAATGCATGGTGCCCCCAAACGGAGCGAGACTGCTAAATTAAAAGTGGTATTATCTAAAAGTGTGCCAATATGAGGAGAAGGTAGGGAGTGAAGCCAAAGACCTGATTCCCACTCGGCTACAGCCAGAAGACGAGCTCGATCTGCAGAACTGGAAGACGTGTTTAATAAGTTATTCCGTACAAGTCTGCAGAGCGGCTCGTCCCACTGCCTTTGTGAGATGAGAGACAACGGCAAATTTTCAGAGCTTAACTGCCTCCAAGCGCTAATGCCTTCGGCTAGGTGGATGGTAGTTGAGTCAGAACACTTACTCAGTATTTTTGAAACCAATCCACTGGTGCTATGAGCCGAAGACAAAAAAGCCGGTAGAGCAACACTGGAAATTTTGCGAATACCCAAACCTCCAAACCTAATAGGTAGAGAGGCTTGGGTCCATGATCGATCATCTAAAGGAATATTTAAAACGGAGGAAATAATTTGTTTTATAGAGTTATCTAATTTGGCAGTTAAGCTAGGGTATTTCCAAAACTGTGAAGAACGAATGCAATATGTGAATTTAGGAACAAAAAGACAAAACCGAATAATCGTGCACGCCATGTGTGTGTTAATTTTAAGTAAACGGTCCGAAACATTTTCAAAGCTCTGTAATTTTTCGTCTGTGAAAGAAGCAAACGCTTCCTCCAATATAGGAGACCCAAGGAGGCGAAGGGAATCTCTTTTAATAATTTTAATATTGGGAGCTATGGAATTAAAATTCGAAATGACCCTATCTGAATTAGGGCAGGAGTCGGGTACAAACAATTCACATTTTGAAAAATTTAAATCTAAACCGGCTTTTTCAAAGTTTTGTGTTAACATATTTAAATCGGCCAAAACTGTATTAGGGTCTCCTCCAAGGGTCCCGTCGTCTAAATACCACACATTTAATTTGGAATTTAGTAAGGTTATGAAAGGATGAATTGATAGGCCGAAAATAGCTGGACCAAGAGGGTCACCTTGCTGACACCCAACAACAGACTCAATGATATTATCCTTATACACTACTACTTTTTTATCACCGGAAAATTTTTAACAGGTTATGTAGAAATGTGTGAAAATTATAAAGTAAAAAAAAAAAATTAAATTTTTATAAAGTTAATTTTTTTATTAAATTTTCTTTAGTCCCTATTTTACGCGTCACAGCTGGGCCACTCCGCTGCTCGTTCATTCAGTAGAGTAGTCGTACGCGCTCGCACATTGATCTGTCTGTCTCGCTCACGCCTTGACCACGCTTTCAGTGTTATTATTACTAATTTAGACCATTATAATGCAACATTTCAAGTAATTTTGAGTTCTAATAAGTGTTTCATTACACTTACGTACTTCTTTACGTGGTATTCTGACTGTTAACACTAATTGTAAGTTAATAATACAATGAAATACCTACCTACTGTGAATACGTTACGAATACACACCAATGTGTCGTTACGAGGCTACTACGACTTTAAAAGAAATATGTAATTCAAAGATCTGCCAAAACAGCGGCTTTCAGTGTTATCATCACAGAATAATAATAATGTATTACTTAGCTACCTATCTTAGGCTATTTTTATTGCAACATTTCAAGTAGGTAATTAGAATTGTAATTGAACGCAGGGCAAAGGACGAAAACAGTAATTTAGTAATTACGTAATACGTCACGTTGTATTTCTGTGAGTTTTTAACACTAGTTAATAATAATACCTACTGTGTAACTCCAATTGAGATCGCGCGTCGTTCGTAGTTCGTGAATTTAAGATCCGCCATAACAGCTGAGTGGTGCGAACAGTTTTAGATGGTGGTTTTAGTAGGCGCTTAGGTAAAATAATAAAAATAATTCAACTTTCCCTTCATACTTACCCGGGCTTAGGATCGGCCTTAGGACCGGCAAAATTCAATGCTTTGATAAGCACCCTGCATCGTGCTGAAGTGTGGCTGTCCCGGTACAGTCGCAAAACTGCACTACACAATTTCTCCGGCCAAGAATAATAATGCACGTATCATTAACACGTATTCACGTGAGGTGAATTGGTAAGACAACGTAATAATTGCACGACACTATTGACTTGATTGATACAATGTTAACAAGACACTTCACGACCGATAAAGAGCTCGCGCGCGCGCAACTGACCGACCGCGGCCGGCGCGGCGGCCGGAAGAGCGAGAGGGCGGCGCGGGCCGCGGCCCCGCGCCGCCCTCTCGCTCGTGGCTCGCGGGTGATAATGGCCGCCGCACAACAAACGTACACCGCTGCACCGCTGCCTTTAGGAAGCGTCGGGCCGGCAACGTCGCATCTCTCTCCATAGTAACGGGTGGCCTTGCGTTGAGCGTAAATAGTGCTAGCGACGCGTGTGTCCAAATATTACCAATTTTGGGATGAAATTTTGAGTAGCTTTATTTAACTTTTTTTTTTGCATAAATAGGATCAGTATCAATAACTCATTACCCAGATTTTTTTTTTCCGGTGATAAAAATGTAGTGGTGTATAATAGTTTGCTTGGGGTGCTAAAAAAAAAAAAAAAAAAAAAAAAAATTGTAAAAGAAGACTGATCACAATCCATTAAAAATTGCCCCACGTCCTTTGACAAAGTGACATATCTAAAAAAAACAATAAATATTTATAAAAAAAAATATGGCATACTCCCTAACTTCATTTTTTTACACCTTCATATGAAAAAATTGCTATGAAAATAGTTCGCGGAACACGCCGCGCACGTCGCTGGTTCAGACTAAAGCCCGGTCTGTGAGCACGTAGAATTTTGTCCAATGACCCTGGGCTTTATACGTAGTAGTTATTATTATTCTGTGCGTGTAGGTGTACTCACTAGACTAGTGCTTGGGCATGTGCGCGGGGTTGGCCATGGCGGCAACATAATTATTTGAAATTAGCACAGTCAGTTCAGTTCTATTGAGACTTTTCTTTTTCTCTAGTCTGTGGATGTGACGTCAATCATTTGGCCGAGTGGCGGGTGGCGAGACAGTGCACGTTCAGACCTGCCGAGCGAGCGAGCGAGACAGTGCGGGGAAGCAGGAGGGTGGACACTCGGCCTAGTAAGTAGAACGGGCTACGGCTACGGGTCGAGCTACTGTCTCGCCACTTTGCTCGGCCGAGCACTCGGCGCTATGTTCATACGCACCGAGTACTCGGCCGAGAGCACTGTCTCGCCCGATGACTCGGTACGTGTGATCAAGGCTTACATGGCGTGTACTCACTAGACTAGTGCTTGGGCATGTGCGCGGGGTTAGCCATGGCGGCCATGCGGACGTAGGCGGTGTGCGCACGTCGCTGGTCCAGACTAAAGCCCGGTCTGTGAGCACGTAGAATTTTGTCCAATGACCCCAAGCTACCCATCCTTATCGCCCGCGCGTAATTATGTTGCTGTCGCGCTCGCACACTCACTGCGGGCGTCCGTCGCACAGTCGCGACAGCAACATAATTACGCGCGAGCGGTAAGGATGGGTATCTTGGGGTCATTGGACAAAATTCTACGTGCTCACAGACCGGGCTTTAGTCTGAACCAGCGACGTGCGCGGTATATACGTAGTAGTTATTATTATTCTGTGCGTGTACTCACTAGACTAGTGCTTGGGCATGTGCGCGGGGTTGGCCATGGCGGCCATGCGGACGTAGGCGGTGTGCGCACGTCCCTGGTTCAGACGTAGTAGTTATTATTATTATGTGCGGGTACTCACTAGACTAGTGCTTGGGCATGTGCGCGGGGCAAAACTGACAAAATTTGGCGAAACCACGACTGGCTCCCCGCTAATCCACGCTAAATTTTGTCAGTGTGTGCATGCGCGCCGCATAGGTATGTGTTAGCGCGCTCACATACAAACCGCGCCCGTGCGTTTCTATGAAGATGACCTACTCATTTGTATTTACTCTGTTATTATAATTCTGTGCGTGTACTCACTAGACTAGTGTTTGGGCATGTGCGCGGGGTTGGCCATGGCGGCCATGCGGACGTAGGCGGTGTGCGGCCTCGCGGCGGGCGGGGACTCGCTGGTTCAGACTAAAGCCCGGTCTGTGAGCACGTAGAATTTTGTCCAATGACCCCAAGCTACCCATCCTTATCGCTCGCGCGTACCTAATTATATTGCTGTCGCAGTGTCGCGACTGTGCGACGCGCGTCCGCAGTGAGTGTGCGAGTGCGACAGCAACATAATTACGCGCGAGCGATACGGATGGGTAGCTTGGGGTCATTGGACAAAATTCTACGAGCTCGCCGACCAGACTATACATGGCGTGTACTCACTAGACTAGTGCTTGGGCATGTGCGCGGGATTGGCCATGGCGGCCATGCGGACGTAGGCGGTGTGCGGCCTCGCGGCGGGCGGGGACTCGCCGCGCACGTCGCTCGTTCAGACTAAGGCCCGGTCTGTCGCGACTGTGCGACGGGCGCCCGCAGTAAGTGTGCGAGTGCGACAGCAACATAATTACGCGCGAGCGGTAAGGATGGGTAGCTTGGGGTCATTGGACAAAATTCTCGCGCTCACAGACCAGACTATACATGGCGTGTACTCACTAGACTAGTGCTTGGGCATGTGCGCGGGGTTGGCCATGGCGGCCATGCGGACGTAGGCGGTGTGTGTTCAGACTAAAGCCCGGTCTGTGAGCACGTAGAATTTTGTCCAATGACCCCAAGCTACCCATCCTTATCGCTCGCGCGAGCGATAAGGATGGGTAGGGCTTTATACGTACTAGCACAGAATAATAATAAGTACTACGTACAGAAGTTTTACTTCGCGAAGGTATTTAAAAAAATGTATGCTCAATGTCATTAACAATATGGTGTAATTTAGCCTGTCTCAAGAGTCAAGCACCATTTTGTTGACAAACGTCAGTGATCGGCACTGCGCCGAAGCTATAGGGCTGACTTCGGTAAAATGATGTGACGTGAGGTGCCAAACTGCGGAAAATGGCAGAGGAAATACATGATTTATCATGAATTATCATGAATAATATTAACTACTTATTTACCTCTCAGTGTCTTGAGGCAACTTAAAAAAGTACATTCTGTGTTTTTATTATTATTTAGGCAGTTAAATACTACACAGTATTTAGTACACCATTTTCTTTATTTTCTTCCATCATACACAAGAATACGCGTGCGTGAGTCAATGTTCGCTCGTATGTGAGGCCTTTTCGAATAGTATCCTGTAGGTGGGCCATCGTGCGTGTTTTGTTTTCGATGTAAACTCGCGGAGATGAACAGGCCTGGTAGTAGTTATTATTATTCTGTGCGTGTACTCACTAGACTAGTGCTTGGGCATGTGCGCGGGGTTGGCCATGGCGGCCATGCGGACGTAGGCGGTGTGCGGTCTCGCAGCCGGCGGGGACTCGCCGCCGGCGCCGGCGCGGAACACCGCCGCGCACTTCCACTGGTTCAGGTATTGCACTGGAAACGTAGCGAGAGGATAGGTAAATACAAAGAGCTTCAATGACACGGACAGAGATTAAAGGTAGCCTTTCGAAGCGAGCGTCTATAGCGTCAGTGGCGCCGCGACAGAGCGACGAATAGATGTTCTATGCAAATGTATAAAATTCTAGGGAACGTCATTCGAACGCAGCGACACTGTCGCGGCTGCGTCTGTGACACTTAGTTCGAAAGGCTACCTTAAGGCCGGGTAGCAGAGAAAATGGCGAAAATGAGGTTTTCATTTTTCATTTTTGAGGTACTAAACAGTAAAATTAAAGGCTAAGATTTTTATTGGGCATAGTTGAGGATATTTTCTAGGGCTATTAACGGATGGAAACACGATTTGATGAAGTTGACTCGATAGAATAAATTCCCAAAGTTACCTCTATTCGTTTTCTATTTATGGTTTTATTTTTTAAATAAGCGATTTGAGATTCTAAATCTTTTACTAAACGAAAGTTCAGAAATAACTTGAGGGCTTTTAACGGATGAAATTTTTATATTGCGTCTTATTTAGTTACTATGTTAAAAAATGTGGAAAAAATCGTCCATGACGGCTTGGACAATCTCAATCAGTCGCGCGGTGGCGCTTACGGAGGACGGACGCGTGTCAGTTTTTTGGCCGTGACAGTTCGCGATTTGTCAATATTTTTGACAATGATGACTTTGATGAGTCACAGTATAATAATATCAGTGTTACTGGAGAAAGCTTAAATTTTTGATAATTAAAAATTATCAATTTTGTCTACCTATTGAAATTTAAATCGTTCGCATCCTTTTAAACGAAGACTCTACTCATGATACATAGTACAGTCGGAGAATGAAAAGGTTCGTCACCTTAGTGTCGGTTTTCGCTTGCACTAGGTACTGTAAGAGTCAAACCTGCCAACATAACAGTGCAAGAAACAGTGCTGCTAACATTTAAATAAATATGACGTTTGCTAACGAATAAGGTTTTGCTTGTTTATTTTTCTATCCCATCAGTGCAATGCAATGATGACATTGATCAATTGACAATAGTTTTTTTTATTTAATAGAAATAATAATGGCAGGTTGAACCAACAAGAAGGTTTTAGTTTATCAATCATAATAATCTTCTTGACAAGATAAATCGTCAAACAACTTTGATCTGAATAATTTTGAACTTTACTGACGAACAGTTAAAGATTATTTTCTCTAACTCGAGATTATTCTGTAACATAGGTTCAAAAGGTAATATGTGCTCGCGATTCGTTGAAGGAATCAATTTGAAAACTGACGAACCTTTTCATTCCGTGACTGTACATTCCTCAAATATGAGACAAAACCAATGAGTTAAAATTACATTTTAATAGTACCTCTATAATGCACTGGTGCGCAGTAACCTAGAGTATGCTTCCACATCGTGGAATCCATACTACGCCATACACTCTCAGAGGGTGGAAAGTGTTCAGCGAGCTTTCACCAGACATCTCGCCTTCTGCTCTAGCGAATTTTCCCATAGAGCTCCCTATACACAACGCCTCGACGAGCTCAAAATGTCTTCTCTCAGCGACCGTAGACTTCTTTTAAGCATGTGTTTTTTGCACAAGCTTTTGAATGCTCAGGTGAGGTGTAGCAGTCTCCTTCAGCGTATCTGCCTCTCCATACCATACAGATATCCTAGACACATAATCACCAAGATTTTCAAGATACCGGCTACGAAAACCAATTTGGGTCGTCAATCTCCTATGTACAGACTCCTTAATGACTACAACACACTACAGAGCAAGGTTCGGGATTTAGATGTATTTTACAATAAGCACCCTAAATTTAAAGATAAATTGCATAAGCACTTAAGTTCTGCGAGGTAGGGCACGCTTTTTTTCTTGTTATTATTAGTTTTTTTTTAGTTTAGCGAGTCGCTTTTGTGTTCGTTTTAAATCTCCGTCTGAATGTTGTGCTTACCCTTAAGTGACATAATATGTCACTTAATATATCAGAAATGTTATGTTCATAAAATATGTTAATCATAAGAGTATAATATATATGTTGTTGGTATGCCATATAAATAAATAAATAAATAAATACATACAATCGTCTTACACTCTTTAGAAGAGCACACTGACGCAAATAAATAATAAAAAATACTGTCTAAGGTCTGTAGCTAAAGGTCTAAGCTGTAAGATAGAAGAATCTTCTAGCCAAAAAGATGGCAGATGCAGCAGATGTCAACGGATTTAAAACTGGAGTTCATATGACTCCTTGTAGACTTGAGTCTCTAGAGCGTCCCTTCCTTCACCATGCGTAAGAATTTTCACAAAAATACTGTCTAAGGTCTGTAGCTAAAGGTTTAAGCTGCAAGATAGAAGAATCTTCTAGCCAAAAAGATGGCAGATGCAGCAGATGTCAACGGATTTAAAACTGGAGTTCATGTGACTCCTTGTAGACTTGAGTGTCTAGAGCGTCCCTTCCTCCACCATGCGTAAGAATTTTCACAAAAATACTGTCTAAGGTCTGTAGCTAAAGGTCTACGCTGCAGGATGGAAGAATCTTCTAACCAAAAAGATGGCAGATGCAGCAGATGTCAACGGATTTAAAACTGAAGTTGATGTGACTCTTGTAGACTTGAGTGTCTAGAGCGTCCCTTCCTCCACCATGCGTAAAAGTTTTCCAAAAATACTGTCTGAGGTCTGTAATAAAAGTCTAAACTGCAAGATAGAAGAATCTTTTAGCCAAAAACATGGCAGATACAGCATATATCAACGGATTTAAGACTGGACTGGCACCACCTTGCAATGTCATCCTCTCATTGTTATCTGTAATGTAAATTATTTTTAAAATGTATTTAAAAAATAAAATGTTTGTTTTATTATTTCAATAATCTGACCTCTCAACTCAACTACACTACACAAACACCTTTGTTCGCAACTGTACTGACGAAATCTCGATATTATACCGTTCATTTAAGATGGCAAGCTTTTTGCTGCGGTAATGCACTCCAGGTAACCGTGTGTGATGCTTATTGCTCATAGTGATTTTCGATACAGAGCCCCGTACATACGTTATACATAAATTATGGAAAGAAAACACCCAGACCAATACAAACAAATATGTATGCAATTTTAGTATGATATTTTTATTTATTAATAAACAAAAAGACTGAACAAAATTGATGCGTGTACTGATTAATGTAATTAACCACAATATGCAAAGCTTTGTGAATTGCAACAACTATAATTTATTTATTTAAATATCCAAGCTCTAAATAATCGCTACTACGAGTAACATAACTGATCATAAAATGTTTATCCAATCGCTCAAGCTCCCGAGGATCTACCGATAGATCGGGTGACGTAATCTTGAAATTATTTTAGCCGGCGCGGAACTTCCGGAAGGTCGGGTGACGCCACGCCTCTTTGAACCGTGTTTACTTTGGCAGTTATATTCTATATTTATCCGATTCTAAAATATATTCCCAAAAATTTTGAAAGTTGTTTTAATTTTTATCACTTGGATATGATTTGTATTAGAAAGTGCTGTGAGTGTGACGCTTGAACGGAAGGAAGTCAACCTAACTTAACCAACTGCGTATTTCTATACTGTGTAGCCGCGAGAGCTCTTTGGCGCACTGTCTTCGGCGAAGTATTGCGCACGCAGATTTTGACAGCGCGAAATACCTACTTTAGCAGAAATACCAAGCCTTAAACGCAACAGTTTCGTCACTCGTGCAGGTGACCGCCATAAAGTTAATATACCTAACGGAATAGAGCAACAAAGAACTTGAGATGAACAGAGATGTCACTAACAGCAACACTGTGTGATAAAAAGAGATGCGGGATGCCGTCGCCGTCACGTCAAACACAACAGAGGGCCAAGTATGTGTTTACATCACGTAAAAATATTGCATTACGTAAAAAAATTACATTAAATGTATGATGGGTTGTACGTACAGCGCCCCTAGCGGAAACGTTCAAGAACTAAAATTTTCATCATTTTTCTAACGCGCTCACTAGTGAGGTCGTTTGGTGTAAACTCACACTCAGCCCACAGTTTTTTGCAACTATTTGACAGTTCGTTAGCACTCATTAGCACGCTGAAAATTTAAACTCGCACGTTCCACGGCACGCGCCACACGCACGAGTAGTGCGAGTGGAACGCGCACAGCACTCGGTCTCGAGGCCGCGACGCTCACACAGCACTGTGCGTGCAGCGATGCTGTGCAGGGACACTCACTCTTCCACAGGCGCACTTGGCAGTCGTCGCCCGAGGAGGCCAGCAGCGTGCCGGTCACGTTCCACGACACGCGCCACACGCACGAGTAGTGCGAGTGGAACGCGCACAGCACTCGGTCTCGAGACTCGACGCTCAGCACAGCACTGTGCGTGCAGCGATGCTGTGAGGGACACTCACTCTTCCACAGGCGCACTTGGCAGTCGTCGCCCGAGGAGGCCAGCAGCGTGCCGGTCACGTTCCACGACACGCGCCACACGCACGAGTAGTGCGAGTGGAACGCGCACAGCACTCGGTCTCGAGGCCGCGACGCTCACACAGCACTGTGCGTGCAGCGATGCTGTGAGGGACACTCACTCTTCCACAGGCGCACTTGGCAGTCGTCGCCCGAGGAGGCCAGCAGCGTGCCGGTCACGTTCCACGACACGCGCCACACGCACGAGTAGTGCGAGTGGAACGCGCACAGCACTCGGTCTCGAGACTCGACGCTCAGCACAGCACTGTGCGTGCAGCGATGCTGTGAGGGACACTCACTCTTCCACAGGCGCACTTGGCAGTCGTCGCCCGAGGAGGCCAGCAGCGTGCCGGTCACGTTCCACGACACGCGCCACACGCACGAGTAGTGCGAGTGGAACGCGCACAGCACTCGGTCTCGAGACTCGACGCTCAGCACAGCACTGTGCGTGCAGCGATGCTGTGAGGGACACTCACTCTTCCACAGGCGCACTTGGCAGTCGTCGCCCGAGGAGGCCAGCAGCGTGCCGGTCACGTTCCACGACACGCGCCACACGCACGAGTAGTGCGAGTGGAACGCGCACAGCACTCGGTCTCGAGGCCGCGACGCTCACGCAGCACTGTGCGTGCAGCGATGCTGTGCAGGGACACTCACTCTTCCACAGGCGCACTTGGCAGTCGTCGCCCGAGGAGGCCAGCAGCGTGCCGGTCACGTTCCACGACACGCGCCACACGCACGAGTAGTGCGAGTCGAACGCGCACAGCACTCGGTCTCGAGGCCGCGACGCTCAGCACAGCACTGTGCGTGCAGCGATGCTGTGCAGGGACACTCACTCTTCCACAGGCGCACTTGGCAGTCGTCGCCCGAGGAGGCCAGCAGCGTGCCGGTCACGTTCCACGACACGCGCCACACGCACGAGTAGTGCGAGTGGAACGCGCACAGCACTCGGTCTCGAGGCCGCGACGCTCACGCAGCACTGTGCGTGCAGCGATGCTGTGCAGGGACACTCACTCTTCCACAGGCGCACTTGGCAGTCGTCGCCCGAGGAGGCCAGCAGCGTGCCGGTCACGTTCCACGACACGCGCCACACGCACGAGTAGTGCGAGTCGAACGCGCACAGCACTCGGTCTCGAGGCCGCGACGCTCAGCACAGCACTGTGCGTGCAGCGATGCTGTGCAGGGACACTCACTCTTCCACAGGCGCACTTGGCAGTCGTCGCCCGAGGAGGCCAGCAGCGTGCCGGTCACGTTCCACGACACGCGCCACACGCACGAGTAGTGCGAGTCGAACGCGCACAGCACTCGGTCTCGAGGCCGCGACGCTCAGCACAGCACTGTGCGTGCAGCGATGCTGTGCAGGGACACTCACTCTTCCACAGGCGCACTTGGCAGTCGTCGCCCGAGGAGGCCAGCAGCGTGCCGGTCACGTTCCACGACACGCGCCACACGCACGAGTAGTGCGAGTCGAACGCGCACAGCACTCGGTCTCGAGGCCGCGACGCTCAGCACAGCACTGTGCGTGCAGCGATGCTGTGCAGGGACACTCACTCTTCCACAGGCGCACTTGGCAGTCGTCGCCCGAGGAGGCCAGCAGCGTGCCGGTCACGTTCCACGACACGCGCCACACGCACGAGTAGTGCGAGTCGAACGCGCACAGCACTTCGGTCTTGAAACGCGCGCCGCTCGAGCCGTTTGCGTTCGAATTGTTCGTGTCCCTGGAAATAAAATAAATAAATAAATAAATATCCTTGGACATTTTACACTGCGCCGCTAGCCCCAAACTAAGCAAAGCTTGTACTATGGGTACTAGACAACGGATATAAACATACTTAAATACTTTTTTTTTTGTAAATACATACATATTATACATAGAAAACACCCAGTCCAATACAAACAAATATGTTCATGCACACAAATGTTTGTACTGTGCGGGAATCGAACCCGCAACCTCCGGAATAGTAGTCCGATTCGAACCACTACACCAAACGGCCGACAAAAATGAAAACTCGTATTGAACTTGCAACGGGGCGTCTAAGCTAGCTCAGTCTGACACCCCGCTGTTTAGTACTAAGTCCCAGTTCGCCTTCTGCGATGAGGGATGTGTACCTATCCAGGATGCCTACAGGGATATTCGACCAAGGAAACGCACAATCAATAACACAATGGCACTTATAATTCAGGTTCCACAATATTTTCCTTATTCTAACTTCACTGACTCTAAGTTTATTATACTTTACAGGTTATATCACAATTACTAATTAATGGCAATGAAAAGGATAGCGACGCGCCCGATCCGCGTCCCGAGACTAGTTTACGTATCCGCGAGAGGGGCGGCGCCCTATGCGAGGTTTATCGAGTGTTAGTCTGGATACTTATAACTAGGGGGGTGGGATGTGGTTCGTTAGCTCAAGCCAGAGACCGAAGCCTCGATAGTGAGTACGACCACTAGGGAAAGGCGTTGGACCTACGAGGTGAGGGGGTGCGAAGTTCAGGAAGGGTGGCAGCAGGATTGCTACCGCAGGTTCGGGATGAGTATCTCATGCACTACTCGGTAAGGACGAGAACCGGTTGGCTATCAACGATAGAACGTCTCGACACGACGCTTTATGGCAAGCCGCGGATTGATGACGAGGTATCGGATCAAGCCAGAGTCGAACAGTTAGGGTTAGTAGGGAACAATGTGGATAGCTATTCGCTAGGGACTCTTTGCAATGCAGCCGAGGGAATGATAGACGCGCGCGCGAACGTCTGGCTGTTACAATGGCTCCCGAGCGAATGCTAGGCGCCCGCGGTCGCCGCCGTCTCTTATATTAGCTCGGTCCGTGCGGCGTGCGGCCGCGCAGCCGTAGGGTTGTCAAAATCTCCGTGCTCGGTGCTAGGGCTGTCGATGCGTCGCGGGGCGCGTCACATCCTCCCTTGTTTTGGAGATTTTTACCTGGAAAAATCACAAGTCTGGTACATAAAGGTCCTTCAAGAACAACTAAAAGTCGTGTCAATAATAAGTTATTTTTGGGTAACTTCATAACGAGTAAAAATTAAAATATAAAACATGACTGAACTTGTACTTGATCATTAGCCCAATAATAACTCTTTATTTAAAACATGGCAGTGTATTTATTTACTTATAATAATATTAGCTAACTTGGTCTTGAAACAATGTTATTGAGATACCTTTAATTTTTTTTTGCTTACAATGAACTAATTAAACGCAAATTTTAGCTAACTTAGTTTTGAAACAATGTTATTAAAATACCTTTAATTTTTTTGCTTACAATGAACTAATTAAACGCTAATTTTAGCTAACTTAGTTTTGAAACAATGTTATTAAGATACCTTTAATTTTTTGTTTACAATGAACTAATTAAACGTTAATTTTAGCTAGCTTAGTTTTGAAACAATTTTATTAAGATACCTTTAGCCTTTTGTTTACAATTAACCAATGAACTAATTAAACGAGTTGTTTACTTTGTTGTTACGAGTATTCAATTTGAAATATTTCTTTGATACAATAATGGTATGCATGGCACTTGTTGTTAATATTTCTAGTTTACTAGTTTAATTATTTAAATTACCATACTCAGAATAAGCATCTGATTAATGTTAATGATTTCTATAATAATTATTAAAAGTTATACAAGACAATGGCAGTTAAGGGGTTAAGTTTTAGTTACAATAAACAATATTTCCTAATGTAAATGGAATGCAGCTTGGCGCGGCGCGCAAACATTAGGCAGGTAAAATCTAGTTATGAATCATCTAGCGAGCGAGTGCCGGCCGTGGCGAATAGAAAAAATACGTTTCACTGATAATATGCAAATGAGCTCGCTCGGTGAATCGTTCATGGAATGTTTGTTTACTATTTAAAAGTTATCGAGAAACTGGTAGTACTATTGGCGCGTAGCAAACCGGTTTGTTATTTATGTGAGTTTAGGTTGCGAGTTACTAGTAAATAACAATGCGATTTGCGTCAATAGTTATTTAACGAGATTAAATTGAACAATTTAACGATTTAAATTATACAGGGCTACTATGTCATGTTAATTAATAGTTATAGGTTATTGGTATGTGATATTTAACGAGATTAAATTCGAGAACTGAATGATCTAGATTATACAGGGTTGCTATGTAATGTTAATTAATACTTATAGGTTATTGATATATGATATTTGACGAGATTAAATTCAAGAACTGAATGATCTAGATTAAACAGGGTTACTACGTAATGTTAATTAATACTTATACATTATTGACTTGTTTTTAATATTGATCAATTTACTTTAACGAGAACTGACTAGACAGTTACTAAGATGTTGTATCTATCTATTAGAAACCTAACTTAGGTATAAAGTTAAGCTACGAGTAATTAACGTTACTGGCCTTGTTCAGCTGGTTCTGGATTTGGCGGTGCTCGCCCCTTCATGCCGCGCCTCTTCTTTCTCCCCGGCCGCCTCCTGGGCTGGTCCTCAGCTCGGGTCGGCTCCTCTCCAGGGCCGGACTCGCGCCAGTCCAGGTCTTGTGGGTGGTCGACGGTGTTGACATTGAGGATTTCGGTCCAGTCTGTGGACCGGTTTGATGATCTGGATAGTGGTCTATCCGGGTCTGTAGACACTGCGCTCCAGGGTTTGCGTGCGTTGTTAACTTGGCAGGTTTTACAGTTCTTGACGTACGTTGACACATCTCTGTACATACCGGGCCAATAATATCTCTGTGATATTTTGTTCAGTGTTTTTGCTGTTCCTAGATGGCCTGCGGTTGGTGTATCGTGGTTTTCTTTCAGAATCTGGTTTTTTTCATTGTTGTTTATGCATAATTTCCAGTCTAATGATGTTTCTGTTCTTGGTCCGTATGCGTGATTTATTATTTTCTTGTATAATTTGCTGTTTGACATTTTATAGCCCTTGTTTCCGGTTTTTTGTATTTCCTGAATTTTCTTTTGGATCCAGTCTTCTTTTGTTTCTTGTTTTAAGCATGTTACGTGTTTATTTATTACTTCTTGACTTTTAGGGTTCCGTGAATAGTCTTTTTTCTTGATTGGTTTTTCGTGTGCGAGTTTGATCTTGTGTTTTTTCTTACTTGTCGGTGTTTCGGCCATTTCGTATGTAGGTACGATGTTGGCTTCTGTAGTTTTTCTTGACGTTGTTCCCACTTGTTCCTCTTGCTTGGTGCTCTCTTTGGGCCATTCTATTTTGGCTCCTATTCTATTTAATATGTCCATGCCGATCAGTATACTCGTGATTTGTGGATGATATAACACTTGGTGGTTAATTGATTTTCCTTTTATATTTATTTGCAAGTCGAGTTCTTCTTTTATTCGAGTTGTATGCCCATCTGTCATGCTAGCTGTTATGCTTACTGTTTTCGGTTTCAAGTTTCTTTTCACGAATCTATTGTACACTTGGTCGTTGATGTATGATCTTGTGGCGCCGGTGTCTACGAGTGCTTGATATTTTTCGCCTAGTATCGATACATCTACGAATGGACGGTTATCTTTAATTTGCGGACTTGTGTTTATTGTCATGGACTGTGTGTACTCACTTGTTTTCTTACAACACTGTTTACTCATTTTGCCGATCTTGCCACAACCGTTACAAAATAGTATTTTCTTACTTCTGCAATCTTTCATGGAGTGCCCTTGTTTTCCACAGCTCCAGCAGCAAGTATTTGTGTTGTAATTGTGTATGTATGATGCCGTCTCCTTGTGTCCTTGATTTGTGCTTGTTTCGTGGTAGTTATTTCGTGGTTCTCGTTCTGTGAAGCTAGTTTGACGTTCTGCTGTGACATTTTCATAGTCGTTTGCCAGTTGTATTAATTTGCTTACCGAGTCTGCTTCTGATTTCTTGATATAGAACTTGTATTTTGCGTTCATGTTTTCGTAGATTCTAGTTATTTCTTCCTCTTTTGACATTTTTGCGTATCTGCGCATGAGTGTTTGAATTTCAATGAGGTAGTCTGTGAATTTTTGACGGTGATGTTGCCTATAATTCACTATTTTAGCTAACAGGTCACTGTCACAGCTCACAAATGTCAACTTGAAGAGTTCTATGAATTCGTTCCATGTAGTAAACGAGTTTTTATTATTTCTATACCACAGTACGGCTTTTCCTTTCAGGAATCTGGGGAGCACTTTGAGCACTTTATCTGGCTTGACCTCGCCCGATGACATGAGTTCGTCCAGTTGCTCTAAAAACTCCACTGGGTTGTTGTATGTGTCAAAACTTAGGTTCCATCTGGCCGTTATGTTTTCAGTCTGATCTACGGTGTACGACATGTTTGGTTCTTGCTGCATCTCTGTGTCTTCAAAATCGGTTTCTGACTCACTGTTAGACTGTTCTTCGGCGGATTTACTGGCGGACTGGACTGGTTGACGGGACTGCTTGGTTCTGAGTGCTTCTGTGAGGTTCTGTCTCAGTTCTTGTACGGTTCTGTTCTCCGTTTTTATGTTTCTTCTTTTGCACTCGTTCTCAAGTTCTGTCTTCTTCAGTTTGTATATCCAAGATGTCGGTTCTGACATGTGTGATTATCAATTTGGTGCGAAGTTTTGCTTTCCTTGTGGTCTTTCGCTTCTCTAGCGATCTGGTGATCCCTGTAGGTTCCGTGGGTTATTCAGTTGGGCGCCATTGCAACGGGGCGTCTAAGCTAGCTCAGTCTGACACCCCGCTGTTTAGTACTAAGTCCCAGTTCGCCTTCTGCGATGAGGGATGTGTACCTATCCAGGATGCCTACAGGGATATTCGACCAAGGAAACGCACAATCAATAACACAATGGCACTTATAATTCAGGTTCCACAATATTTTCCTTATTCTAACTTCACTGACTCTAAGTTTATTATTATTACGAGCGATTACTTTACAGGTTATATCACAATTACTAATTAATGGCAATGAAAAGGATAGCGACGCGCCCGATCCGCGTCCCGAGACTAGTTTACGTATCCGCGAGAGGGGCGGCGCCCTATGCGAGGTTTATCGAGTGTTAGTCTGGATACTTATAACTAGGGGGGTGGGATGTGGTTCGTTAGCTCAAGCCAGAGACCGAAGCCTCGATAGTGAGTACGACCACTAGGGAAAGGCGTTGGACCTACGAGGTGAGGGGGTGCGAAGTTCAGGAAGGGTGGCAGCAGGATTGCTACCGCAGGTTCGGGATGAGTATCTCATGCACTACTCGGTAAGGACGAGAACCGGTTGGCTATCAACGATAGAACGTCTCGACACGACGCTTTATGGCAAGCCGCGGATTGATGACGAGGTATCGGATCAAGCCAGAGTCGAACAGTTAGGGTTAGTAGGGAACAATGTGGATAGCTATTCGCTAGGGACTCTTTGCAATGCAGCCGAGGGAATGATAGACGCGCGCGCGAACGTCTGGCTGTTACAATGGCTCCCGAGCGAATGCTAGGCGCCCGCGGTCGCCGCCGTCTCTTATATTAGCTCGGTCCGTGCGGCGTGCGGCCGCGCAGCCGTAGGGTTGTCAAAATCTCCGTGCTCGGTGCTAGGGCTGTCGATGCGTCGCGGGGCGCGTCACAAACTACCTACCTATTCATTCGCACAACTTGTTCCCAACAAGTCACACCCAAACGAGTTACTCGTTGGGAAAAAAAATCCATCCAGTCACACCGTTACTCGATGGGACATCTCTTTAAAATGTTTTGTCCCAACGAGTCACACTGCTACTGGCTGCACTGTTAGTGAGCTGCCACACTGACGGATTACAAACGGTTTTAAAACGGAGTGGCAACGCGGCAGTGACGCCGCGACGCGCATCGTTTTCGCCTCGTCGCTGCTCCGCTTTGAATCCGCTTGCAGGGTTACTCGTTTGGGCACAGAATAATAATAAGTACTACGTACAGAAGTTTCACTTCACGAAGGTATTTAAAAAAATGTATGCTCAATGTCATTAATAATATGGTGTAATTTAGCCTGTCTCAAGAGTCAAGCACCATTTTGTTGACAAACGTCAGTGATCGGCACTGCGCCGAAGCTATAGGGCTGACTTCGGTAAAATAATATGACGTGAGGTGCCAAACTGCGGAAAATGGCGGAGGAAATACATGATTTAGCATGAATAATATTAACTTCTTATTTACCTCTCAGTGTCTTGAGGCAACTTTTAAAAAAGTACATTCTGTGTTTTTATTATTATTTAGGCAGTTAAATACTGCACTGTATTTAGTACACCATTTTCTTTATTTTCTTCCATCATACACAAGAATACGTGTGCGTGAGTCAATGTTCGCTCGTATGTGAGGCCTTGTCGAATAGTATCCTGTAGGTGGGCCATCGTGCGTGTTTTGTTTTCGATGTAAACTCGCGGAGATGAACAGGCCTGGTTTGGGTGTGACTCGTTGGGAACAAGCGATTCGCACAAGTAACCCTATTGTTGTAAAAATAAGCAGACCGGCAATAATCGATGTAAAATTCAATACATACATGCAAAAAAAAACGCTCGGCTAGCCGCACCTAATAACGATTTGTTGGGTCGGCTCTGTCGTTCAACAAATACTGTCGAATCGACAATACCGACCCGCTTATGTGTACACATCGTAGAGCAGAGTTGCGGTGTTATAAATTTTTAAAGGACTCTTGCAAATCCTTGTCATAACGTGTCAAAACACGGAATCTTATACCTCTGACTCAGCATCCCGCAACACCCTAAACCAAATAGGAACTCACAGTGATTTTACACTATTGCGTTATGATGATGAATATGTGAATAGTGGTGATGACCACACTCACAGCGAGTCACAGTACAGGCCTGTATTTGAGCCTGAAGTTGATGTTAATTAAAGGCGATGTCGTTGACGGGCTCGGCTGGTGATGATGATGATGATGACACTCACAGCACGGGCTCTATCTTGATGATGCGGACGTCCTTGGTGGCCACGGCCAGCAGGTGGAAGGCGCGGCCGAGGTTGGGCGCGAAGGCGATGTCGTTGACGGGCTCGGCTGGTGATGATGATGATGATGACACTCACAGCACGGGCTCTATCTTGATGATGCGGACGTCCTTGGTGGCCACGGCCAGCAGGTGGAAGGCGCGGCCGAGGTTGGGCGCGAAGGCGATGTCGTTGACGGGCTCGGCGGCCGACGACAGGCAGTCGGTGCGCGTCCAACGGCGGGCGCCTTCGCTGTACCTGACGATGACATAACATTAAGGCTGGTTTAAGGCTTGATTTCCTTTTAGGCTGACATCGGTGACCGACTTCAGCGGCGCGCACGATTACACACTAGTTAGTTCTATGTAATCATCTGCCGCTGACGACGGCGTTGCAGTGCGGTGCTTCATAGAACATTGTGTTTATTCGTACGCTCGACCGACGTCAGCGTAGGAGGAAATCAAGCCTAAGGCTGGTTTTAGAATCACGCTGACGCACGCTGACCGTCAGCGCTGAGAGCCGAAATGTATGAAGCGTCGACGCCGAGCGATCAGCGTCACTCAGGAATGTTCCCTTCAATACATACATATTGAACTGTCAGCGCCGACCGTCAGCGTGTGGTCAGCGCGACTCTAAAACCAGCCTAAGCCTAGACGCAGACCACAGATTTTTTGACGGCCAATAGTTGGGTTGGGCTGATAAAATCAGTGTGGACAAGTATGATTAGACTAGGCCCAACTTCGGCCGACTAAAAGTCTGTCTGTACTTCTGTCGCTGATGGACGTTTTGGGTAAAACTGTAAGTCCACAGTGAATTATATAAATAAATAAATAAATCTGTATTCTATTGAGAGTCTAAGGACCTTGCCACACTAGCGGATTGCAAGCGTAGCGGCGATCACGGCCAGTGTGGCAAGGCTCTTATGGGTTTCCCACACTGCAGTCAGGTCAAAGTGAACGCAGCCCGCAGCATGTACGAACAACATTGTCGGTTTCGGGTCGGTTGAGACATTTTGTATTGATACAATCTGACAGTGTGGCGCGAGCAAAGAACACAAATTGACAGGTGCGGGCTGCGTTCATTTCATTTGACCTGATCGCAGAACGCACCTGTGTGACACGACAAATGTTTTAAGGCCTACGCAGAAACTTGCGGGGAGCGGGTGTCCCTACAATTCGGTAGGTATGCTAGAGGTACTTTTTTGTGTTTGTAAGACAGATATGAGTATACAAGCATAAATTTATATGAAAAGGGCCTATTTGAATAATGATGCCTATTTGTCGTTATGGAAATCCTTGGGGGAGGCATTTGTCTGGAGGTAGACGTCATTTCACTAAAACGAATGATGCCTTGTATATTTTATGCTCCAAAACTCTTTCAATCTTAACTTTTTTTGTTGTATCTTTTTTTTATAGTACACTAGCTGACCCGGCGAACTTTGTTCCGCCTTAATGGCAATAAGTAAGCAGACTTGTTTTTTTAATTTCGAACGGGATAAAAAGTATCCTATGTCCTTCTCCTGGCTCTAAACTACCTCCCTGACAATTTTCAGCTAAATCGGTTCAGCCGTTCTTGAGTTATAAGTGGTGTAACTAACACGACTTTCTTTTATATACAGGGTGTCCCGTAATGTAACGTCAAGCCGGAACTGGGTGTTGAGGCAAGTTGTGCTGGTTATCAGAAAAATATAAAAAAAAATCTATGTGGCATATTTTAAAAATAATAGGCATTTAAAAAAAAAACCAAAAATTCTACTCCAGGTGACGGTCCTTTTACTCGTGTTGCCACAAATCTTCACTTTTTCCAAATTTTTTTTTTGTTATGTAACCCTGAATAATGCTTCTCTAAATTGTTATCAAAATTACAAAACCAGCTGCTCCAACTTGGATGAAAAAAATACATTATTCCCAAAAAAAAATATCAAAATAAAAATTTTGCCTAGTTTAAACTGAATGTACTGAAAAAAAATTGTACTACGCGAGTATGGCAAGTGACGTCATAATTTGGCGCATTTAGTAAGGATTCCAAAATGGTATAACACTTGGTAAATTCTTGCTGTAATTGTCGACAATTTTTGGTTTTTTGGAAATAATCCCATTTTTAACTTTATCTACCTTGGTTAAAAATATTATTCTAATGTGCCCAAAATTAAGTTTCTGGCTTAAGTGAGGTGGAGAAGCCATTTTAAAAGGTATGAGCGGGACGGAGAGGGCCATCTTACCAAGCAGGGATGTTATGGATATCCGTAACCGTAACCGAAACTATCGGATATCCGAAATAAAAAAATGTCCATAACCGTAACCGAAACTGATTCAAAAGTTACGGATAGTTTCGGATAAAGGCGGAGTCTAAGGGTACCATTACAAACTGCAAAACTCTATGAAATCTGCAGTATACACGCCGCAGCTGCAATGCCGCGCTGCCGATTTCATAGTTTTGCAGTTTGCGGTAGCAGTTAGCGGTCTGCGGCCCGTCTTGGAATTGTACCTTAAATCTTAATATTTGTTACCAACTTGTCTGGCATTCGCTGGCACCATCTAATATGCCAGCCTGTTTTACCTTTATCATACATAGGTGTCGTCTTAGTTGGTACATAAAGTAGCTATGTGGGTCACGCTCACGCAGCATCTTGCTATTTGTATTATACCTACATTTTTGAAATTCTAATAATTCCGTAACCGAAATTATCCGAGACTTTCGGATAATCTGAAATGATTTCATATCCGTGACCGTAACCGAAACCGGTATAATATTATTCTAATATCCGTAACCGTATCCATAACCGAAACTTCATATCCTTATTATCCCTGTTACCAAGTACAAGTGCAGGCAGGGCAGGTAGTAAAGGCGCGCGCGCACGGGTGACTTTTGTCACAGTATGTCAACTACTAATTACTGTCATGGTGACAAAAGTTTCTGTGACTGATTGTACGGTAGTCAGTCACAGAAACTTGAATTTTGGTTTCATTAGAATAATAATTTTTAACCAAGGTAGATAAAGTTAAAAATGGGATTATTTCCAAAAAACCAAAAATTGTCGACAATTACAGCAAGAATTTACCAAGTGTTATACCATTTTGGAATCCTTACTAAATGCGCCAAATTATGACGTCACTTGCCATACTCGCGTAGTACAATTTTTTTTCAGTACATTCAGTTTAAACTAGGCAAAATTTTTATTTTGAAAATTTTTTTGGGAATAATGTATTTTTTTCGTCCAAGCTGGAGCAGCTGGTTTTGTAATTTTTATAACAATTTAGAGAAGCATTATTCAGGGTTACATAACAAAAAAAAAATTTGGAAAAAGTGAAGATTTGTGGCAACACGAGCAAAAGGACCGTCACCTGGAGTAGAATTTTTTGATTTTTTTTAAATGCCTATTATTTTTAAAATATGCCACATAGATTTTTTTTTATATTTTTCTGATAACCAGCACAACTTGCCTCAACACCCAGTTCCGGCTTGACGTTACATTACGGGACACCCTGTATATGTTACGGTCAAAGTGATAAATGTGAAAATTATGAATAATCGCCGGTTATTATGAATAATTACCGCATGATTTGGTAAATGTGATTAATATGAGGTCATTTATGTGTGTATAAAACTAAATAGGCGGCTTAGGGGTGGCCCAAGGGCACCTCCGCCGCACCTTAACCTATTTTTCACTTTAAATCAAAACATTATGTTATAGGCATCATGGAAAAGTAATATTATGCAAGAAACATTCCAAACTCATTATGCCAAATTATATTAATATATGATAACAAAATGTTCAAAAGTTTGGCTGTACTATCGGGGACTCTTCCGCCTGACCACTTTGTAGAAATTTTAGCGTAAGCGCATCGCTCCGGTCACGTGCTCACCCCGTCTCTAATTGGTTACGCATTTTACTATATTTTTACTACGACCAATAAGAGACAATCAGGGCTTAGGTTGCAATACGAAATACCATTGTGCACTTTATTGTCATACGGTTAAGGTTTAAAACGAAATGTTTCTTTTTCTTCAATCTTTCTTAGTTTTAGGCTGAGTTGCACCACCTAACTTTGACCGTAACTATGACGGTAACCGGTGCTTTTTGTATTGAGTTTGACAGAATTTTGACGTTTGTTAAAGTTAAAGTAAGATGGTGCAACTCAGCCTTAGAATTTTAATAATAGAATTTGGTTACAAACAAATAGATATGTATTTTTTTTAATATTGTGTTTTTATACGAAGTCTGTCTGCTTTTTGCTTTGGCGATCTGTCGACATATTCTCTCCTTTGTTTTTTTGTGAAGTTTCGTGATCAATAACCGATTGATTTGTGTTGACCCGTGCTAGTAATTGGACTGTTTGATTGCCTTTTTATTGACCTCCGCTCGATTACTGAACCATGCCTCTCAAAATAATTCTTATATTTACTTACAAACTTATCTATACATTGTTAACTGTTAACAATGTATAGATAAGTTTGTAAATTGTTTGATAAAGTATTATTTAGTTTGAAGTTTAATTGTTATTGATTTAAGACCTTGTGTAAAGACACTTAATGTGCAATAAAAAATTGAATTTGAAATAAAACTAACTTAATATTATAATATTTACGATAACCAATTACCTGGATGTGAGATGTTCCGTTTTAAAGATAAGTGTTTCTTTAAAACGGAAAACAAAATATGCATTAAAAATAAATAGAAACCTATTATAAGTTTTTATTTACATTCAAGGATTTAAGAAAGTTATAGCCAGATCTTACAATAATTGTTTTTAAGCCACAAATATTCCTTAACTCTTTACTAATTAATTCAATAACATATTGTTTAAATGAGTTCCGAATAAATTAAATACCTATTAAATAAGTAAAATTCGAAAGCAACTGTATGATTTTGTATTTCTCGCCCTAACTAGCTAAACTAATATCATGAGATTTACACTCATAATATCAACAATAATTGTAGAAAGGGCTACTTTTTTCTCGGGAAATTGCATAGTTACTTTGGAATGTGCGATAGCAATTTTGTGACCCGAGCGGGCAATCGTTAGTTCAAATTTTACACGAAGCCTCATATAATATTTTGTAGCGATTTTTTATTGGGTTTCAAATTGACTAAAATGCGACGTTGCCAAACGAGCGCTACGGATGCGGGTAATAAGCAATACTCAATCCTAATTGCTTTACATAGAGCTTGGTTTGCTAGGGCAAACATCTACAGTGGTGCGCCGACGCTGCTTAGACCCGAAACATGAATGAACGGGGGCGGAGCAATATCGAGCGTGTGTGTGCAAACAATTTAGGCCCTTAAGGTGTCAAGGCGTTCGAGTCCCCGATAGTACACGAGCACGTACACAAGATGTTGTTCTCTTTTATGAAATTTGTTAGTACTAAGGTTGAATTATTAAATAATTACTGTCAAATGTGATTAATTTATCACTTTTACCGCGACTGTCGGTAATTATTCATAATTACCGGTTATTATTAATAATTTTCAATTTATCACATTAACCGTAACATATACATAAGATTACTTTCCTAAAATTATTAGTTTCCAAAAAGGAATGTGAAGATTCTTACTCATATATGAACACTTTTCCATTGCACGCAGTACTTTTGTCCGTCTGCACACTGGCAGCCGCGTTGGTGGTGTTGGGCTCGTCGCTGCCCACAGCTAGCATTGGCGGGTTTATTCTGGTGGCAACAATCGACATATTTTTAGAACAAAATTATATTACAGTTTTGTAGCTAGTTCAAAAGAATGTAGAAAAAAAGATGCAAAAATAAATTCGCTCATCAAAGACGTAGCTACACAGGCTACCTACACTTATGTGTCAAGTTTACTTAGGCCACGTTCAGACGATGAGCGCTCTACGCGCGTTTTGCTATATTTATGTATGTTAGCGCTCCTGTACACGACGACGCCACCGCGCCGTTCGCAGGAACTCTACACTGTAGATACGCTTCCGCGCCGTCAAAGCATAATTTTACCGGTCCACTACCTACACTGTTGCAGCGGCGCGGCAGCGGACTTTTCGCGGCGCGTATCCACAGTATAAAAGTGCGGCGTCGGCACGGCGACGGCGCGGCAGCGGCATCGTGTAGGAGCGCTAATTCTCGGAGTACACATACTAACGCGCATTTCTACATGTAGTTATAAACGCGCGTTAGCAAAAGGCTCATCAATATGAACGTGGCCTTATGCTAAATCTTGTACAGTATTTATACTTTAATTAAAATAAATAAAAATATAAAAATCTTTTAATAAGATGATTTTTAATTTGTAGCTCTGTCTCAAAAGTGTAATTTTAATATTAATGAATCAATTTTAAAATTAAGTACACATTTTAAAATTAAGATTTTATGGTTGCACACTTACTTAGATAAGGAAGGGTTCCATGATAGACAACTTATGGAAACTTTGGTGGGTATTTCGTGTTGTAGTGTCCACTGGGCCAGGTTCATCACATCTGGGGCTTCATATATCCTGAAAACAATGATTTCATTATGAAATATAGTAAATCTTGTGACGCGCCCCGCGACGCATCGACGGCCCTAGCGCCCAGCGCAGAGATTTTGACAACCCTACGGCTGCGCGGCCGCACGCCGCACGGACCGAGCTAATATAAGAGACGGCGGCGACCGCGGGCGCCTAGCATTCGCTCGGGAGCCATTGTAACAGCCAGACGTTCGCGCGCGCGTCTATCGTTCCCTCGGCTGCATTGCACAGAGTCCCTAGCGAATAGCTATCCACATTGTTCCCTACTAACCCTAACTGTTCGACTCTGGCTTGATCCGATACCTCGTCATTAATCCGCGGCTTGCCATAAAGCGTCGTGTCGAGACGTTCTATCGTTGATAGCCAACCGGTTCTCGTCCTTACTAGGGCATGAATATCGGAATCTCGGAATCTCGTAATATCGGAATCTCGGAGTACGAGATCCGATATTACAATTCCGATATTGAGCGACCCAATATCGTAATATCGGAATCGAGATAAAGGTTTAATTGAGATTTTAAACAAAGCGTTTAAACGCGCCACAAGCTGCCACAAACCCCAAAGTACATGATTGGCAAAGACCAATGATGTTCTCATCTCTCTCACCATTACTTTTTTGTCCCACTGCAAATATTTATGGTTAATTTAACTTGTTCTTAAACAATTTTAGCACTTGCCGTACTTGTGGTGGAATTGTGTAAAGCAATCTTAATCATTTGACAGTTCTTAACGTACGATAAAGTCAGTTAAACAAAGCGTTTGGCAGAATAATCGTACGTTATGAACTGTCAAATGATCACGATTGCTTTACACAATTCCACCTCTGGTCTTAGCAATGAAAAACGATATCTCTACTCCCTTCCAAACATTAATTGGGCTGTGGCCCGTCAGTTTTGTGTACTATGTGCCCTGCCCATTGCCACTTCAGCTTGCTAGTCCGTCGAGCTATGTCAGTGGCTTTAGTTCGTTTACGGAGCTTCTCATTTCTGATTCGATCTTGTTAAGAAACACCAAGCACAGCCCTCTTCATAGCACGCTGTGCAACTTTGAGAGACCATGTTTCCGAGCCATATATCATTACTGGTAACACACACTGATTAAAGACTTTTGTCTTTAAGCACGGTATTTTGGACGAAAAGATGTTGTGTAGTTTCCCGAAAGCGGCCCAGCCGAGTAAGATTCGTCGATTTAACGCTTTCTCGAAATTGAATCTACCTGGCTGAATCGTTTGTCCGAGGTAGAGACATACTTTCAACAATCTCGAGAATCGAGCTCCCAAGCGAAAATAGGTAGGGTGCAATATGGTCATAAGCTTCGTTTTGGAGGAGTAAAAGTTTGTTTGATACCTGTCTTACAAAAGCACTTAAATTCTTTGCTAGTCTATATTGGTTCATTATCAGTAACCAAATGCAATGGATACCCATAACATACAAAAATGGTTTTAAATACTTCAATTTTATCATTAAGAAGTGCTGTTTTGTACCAAATTAAAGAGATTGATTAAAATCATTATTTTACTATATACAATTGAGAAATGTTACGAATATAACCAAATATTACAATTTATAACACATAAACTCAATTCCGATATTAATATCGGAATTCCGATATTGAGATCCTATATCGGAATCCAATATCGGAATTGAAAACCTTCCGATATTACATGCCCTAGTCCTTACCGAGTAGTGCATGAGATACTCATCCCGAACCTGCGGTAGCAATCCTGCTGCCACCCTTCCTGAACTTCACACCCCCTCGCCCCGTAGGTCCGACGCCTTTCCCGAGTGGTCGTACTCACTATCGAGGCTTCGGTCTCTGGCTTGAGCTAACGAACCACATCCTACCCCCCTAGTTGTAAGTATCCAGACTAACACTCGATAAACCTCGCACAGGGCGCCGCCCCTCTCGCGGATACGAAAACTAGTTTCGGGACGTGAACCGGGCACGTCGCTATCCCTCTTGTCATAGTAGATTTTCAATTGTGGAACAACTTGCTCGTTATTTAAATAATAGTAATTTAGAGTCAGTGAAACTAGAATAAGTAAACTATTGTGGAACCTGAATTACAAAGTGCCATTGTGTTATTGATTGTGCGTTTCCTTGGTCAAATATCCCTGTAGGCATCCTGGATAGGTACACATCCCTCATCGCAGAAGGCGAACTGGGTCTTAGTACTAAACAGCGGGGTGTCAGACTGAGCTAGCCAAGACGCCCCGTTGCAATCTAATATAGTTATAGTAGTTCTAGAGTAATGCTACAAATATAATAATTCCAATAATCTATTTGAAGTCATTTTTTAATTGATTATAATGAATTCCTCTCGAAGGCATTTATAAAAACCCTATAGTATTAATATTAAAAGTGGGATTAAGAACATATCCATTATTTTAAAAATTAATAATAAGTATCTAAATTACAGAAAATAAATTAAATACCTTATGATTCCATCAGCTGAGCATGTGACTAGCAAAAGGCCTAAATGTTTAGGCCCGAACTTTACATCAGTGACTGACGTCCGGGAGTCTACTAGATTGGAACGTTTTACCCATGTACGTAAGCCTTTATCTGAACCTGACACATTAGTGTCACCTGAAAACCAAGTCAGTGAAAACATTTAATTATAAGTACATTTAATTAAAAGTACCTTAATGAAAAAGGGCTACTATAAAGTTGATGATTATTTAAAAGATAAAAATGTTTGGGATGCGTTACTGCCTAGTTCGCATAAATATTTATAACTTTGTACATTTTAAAGCCTGTAAACCTTTGAAAAAGAGGCTGACAATAGTGAGTTGCTTGCGCTGCTTCTTCTCAGCACTGGCCCATTTGTTGTCCTGAAGCAGTGGTAGGGTTAATACTGAGACGTTGGTTGGACCTGGTTATTTAAGGGTTAAGATTTACAGAAATAAATGAGTTTTATGAGTTTTTTTATGACTTTTATTAACTTTGAAATTATTTAATGTATATCATACTGCTAAGTGTGATAATTGAAGTATCAAGACATACCAACTTCTTCCCACACAGCAGCTGTCCGGTCAAACGAACAGGTTGCGATGACTTGCCCGAACTCTGGGTGCGCCCATGTTACCTTCCACACGGAACCGTGGTGGGCTTTCCAACTGCCCGTCAGGCGCCAGCCCCCACGACCGTCTGAGTCCCATATCTAGGAAGATGATATTCAAATTCAAATTTAAATTTTTGTTGCAGTAAATTCCAATATTCAAGAATGCTTATACCATACCGAGGTCCAATCGTGGACTTTTATGATAACTAGAAAATTGACTGATCTGCCCAGGGCAATCAGCATTACTATCATATCATATTAACTTGTGATAATTTTTTAGGAAAAAAAATTACAATACAACTTCTCAATCCATTGTAGCATTTTAAGTAAAACGTGATATTTGATACCATTAAATCGGTGGAATTTGTATATGAAGCAGAGACACCAGTTTAGATTGTTGTTTAAACAAGAAAATAAATTAACTCTGAGATAAGACCCATAAAGCACTTTGTTTGGTTTCAAAACATAACCTACCTTAACATACTGATCGCTGGAACAAGTTGCCATTCTTTCGCCATAAAAGTCGTACGCCACATCATGAATAAGATCTTTGTGGTCTGCGTGTATCGTTTGAGACTCAAATAAATTAGTAATACTTTGTTCACCCATTATTTAGAGAAACAACCGCTAAAACAGAAATAGTCACTCACACAATTTTTTGACTTAAAATGACATCAGTAGTGATGTTCATACACAATTCGTAAGATAATCGATATTCAGTTCAATTAACTAATCAATTGAATAAATACGCTCTATGTTTCAACTGAATTGAATTGGACGTCCACTCCTGTGGCCTGTGGATCTAGTCAAAACAAGTGGCACTTTTTGATACAACGCAAAAATCTAATTCGTTGTAACTGCATACAAAAAAAAAGAAGCCTTTCAAGTTTATAAACACATCACATTTCGCAACTTATCTAGAGGGAGACTGTTGGAAAAAGGCATCCAGCCCATACGATTAGACTCATTTCAGGAAGTATATCAAAATTAAAATATTTATTTACTAATCCATTAAGATTTGCAAGATTCAATTTGAATGCGAATACACCATGACATCACTACCGTGATAAACGTCAAAAAGCGTTTTGTTTCGGATAATAATTCAGTTCTGCTTTTTTCTAGAGTGGGGGTACTTTTAATATTGTGTTACACTCTCTAATCTGTGGTTACGTGTGCTCTGTGCCTTTAACCAAACGCAATTTAATTTTTTCGGGAACGAGAATCGAACCCAAACCCACAGAGCACGTAATAATCCCAAACCACAAGCCGTGCCCACACACAGAATCTGTGTTTGTATGATTCCCAAACCACATTTAGTTTTTACAATAGTTTAATCGTCTTTTTTATTAATAAATTAAAGATGTGCTACGGCTACGAGGCGCAGGCCGCAAAGTATTATTACTTTACTGAAATATTTTAAACAAAATCAAATAATTTAAAAATTAGTTTAACAATTGATTTAATAAGAATAAAAAATAATACGGTAAAGGATTACGTTTATTTATGAATTTACAACTACTTAGGTTAAACAACATAACAAAACAAATGCAAACTTTCACAGCATTGTTATCCCTAAATAATATTATTGTCCATACTGGAGATTATTTTGTGACTTTAGTGTAAATGGCACAAATAAATCTTTCATAGAGATTATCTACAATATGCTCTAAAAAGCAACATTATAATCACAACATTGGGGTATTAGAAATATAAATAGTATACTTATTGGCACTGTTGTTAACATTATTGAGGAATGCTTAGGTAATTAATTATTTCGCATTTACAAAAACATACTACAGACAACTGACATTTGAATCAACACATAAAATTCATATCATCAACAATTTGTCTTAATAGTTAATATTCAATATATTTCATTATTTCATCTTTAAGTTATTTTTAAGGAGATTCCATTTCATTTATTGATATTCATATAAGCAGTTAAAACATATTTTGGCGGGCTTTTAGCTGGTCTATTTCGAGTGCCAGTTTTCTATTTGTTTCGACTAATGCATTCTGGTTGTGCGTCATATTCTGCATTTGCTCATTTATGCCAGCCAGCTGTTTTTCTAAATACAGTTTCTGTTTAGTAAGGGCCATCATGATGTGGAGAAAATAGTTTCTGTTATCGTCTGCTACGTCAGCTAGAGTTAACTTGATGAAATCTTTCAGTTCATCCATCACCTTTGCATCAATGTTAGCTCCTACTTGCAAATTACAATTGGATTGCTTTATATTGGATAAATTCAAATTGGAATTGCGTCCATCATCTGGTATACCATTAGGGATTCCAATAATAGGTGATGGAAAACCAAAATTTTCAGCTGTCCTGCTATTTAATGGTGTAGATATTTTGCTTATGTTCTTTTCAGCATCTAACTGTCGATAACGGACATCTGGTTTCTCACTTTTCCGTTCTTCTGTCGTTTTATTAATGTCGTCTTCAAAATCATTGTTGGTTCTATCAAGGCCCATCATGACAAGGAATGAATCGGCTTTATTGTCAGTTCCAGTGGCGGAGACTTCCAGATTATTACTTTTTGGTGGAGTGTCTGCAATGAAGAACATATCTGATGTCCTAGTTCTGATGGGCGATTGCATTTTATGTGGAGATAATAAGTTAGCTTCAGTGTCTTCCCGAAGACTGACTTCAGTAGACATAGTCTTCTTCCTTGATGGTTGAAAGGCTACACGACGCACCTCTTCTTCATGCCCTTTAAGCACTTTAAAGGGGGTAGTTAAATCTCTTAAATCATAAGCAAGAACTAATCCATTTTTAGTTCCAAGAGCTACTTGATTATCAATATTAATTGCCAAAGATGTCAGTGTGTATGGTGTCCGTATTGTAGAAACTACGTTCTGTAACCTGACATCATATACGTGCATAATTTTATCGTAGCCACAGGACAGCATGACATCTTTATTGATAAGTGAAAAGGCAAAATCACTGACTGGTGAGGCATGAACATTTTCAAACATAGCCTTGTCTTTGTTTGTGGTTATGTCACGCAATACGACGTGGCCCTCATCTGTGGCAAGTCCTAAAAGAGATCTAGATTCATGGTGGAACTTCATGGCTGAAATGCTCTTTGAACAGGGAAGTTTAACTGTTAATACTGGTATGTTTGATACTAATCCATAGATAACTGTATCTCCATTTTGAGTGGTGGCCGCCAGACTGGTATTCTTGGCATTGTAGCTTATGAAGTTAACAACAGACTGCTGTGATGGTGTGGGGAATGTCTTGGTAATTGTTTTGTTCTTTGTGTCCCATATCATTACATTGCCACTTCTTGTGCCTATTGCGATGTTACGGTGTCCGTCGCGGTGGAAACTAGCAGACCAGGTATCCTTTAGTGGTATATGCTGCAAGCTTCGCACATCATGATCTGCAGCACTTAGGATTTCAATGAGACCCTTAGAATTCACCTGAAAACATTATTTGAACACATAAATAACACTGAGTTATAAAGATAGTTTTAAAGTTAAGAATCTTTTTGGAGGCTTATGTAATAATAAAATATAATAACCCTGTTTAAAAAAACTGCACATATTACCTGCAAAATATATTTACTGTCGTCACTCCAAGTTACATCCCTCATAACACCATCATAGCACCCATAGGACTTCTTCAACTCCCAGTTACTGTTGACGTCGTAAAGTAGTAAACGCGAGCTAACAGACGTGAAATACATTTTTGTCTTATTCAAAATTGATCATAGAAATATATTTTGCTTCATAAATGAAATATTAATTGTATTTTTATGAAACCACCAAAGTTAAAAGTTAAACGGAAAACATAAAATTTCTTGGGCAAGTTTATTTTGACTTCAGTTGTCAAGTTTGACAATATACTTTTTCTGAAACATGAGGTGGCAATGAGGCTCAGACTAAGGATAGCGACATTATTTATTATTTACATGCTGTATTCTTAATATAAATAATTAATATTCTAAAGGTATATTATTACATTTTAAGAATCTTTAATTATGATAAAATACAAACTATGGCAAAAGTATGAAATACCTACATAACTTTGTGAAATGTTTGAAGCGTTTGTTTTTTTATCTGTATTTCAGTACGTGTCTGACGTGTTCCTTACGGTTTTGTAAACAATCAATTTTCATTTAATTTCGACGAAAAGTAATAGAACGGTAAGTTTATACTTAATTTCTATAAAGAGTTATAGAAAATTAAAGTAGTCCTTAATTTCTAACCATCTCGTAGCACCATTAAAGTCTAATCTCAAATGCCGACGTAAACTTAACCTAAACCATTTGGAACAATAAAATTAACAAGTTTATAGCCACATAAAACATGAATAAATTTAATTTTCAGACGCCAGCATCATGATTACCGATATCCAATTGGCGGTATTCTCCAACATCCTGGGAGTATCTATATTCTTATTGGTAATTCTTTACCATTACATCAACGCAAACAGCTCATCAAAGTAAGTTGAGTTTTATCGTTATGTTATCAAGTAATTAATTATTTGCTATATGTATTGTCCCTACCGCTATGAATGGTGAAGCACCATAGCCATAGCCATTGGGAATACCCCAATTCAAAAAATACATAAATTTTCTGTTACTGGCTACTGCCCACTTTTATAGCACCTGATTAGGTAAAAGAGTAATATTAGTAAACCTATTACTGAAACTTATCTACCTACCATCGTTTAGTTGTGTGGTAGGTATCAGGTATTAATATTTAAACTTGACGACCCCACTATTCTAAAACTATTGTTTAGGTGTTGTTTTGAGACCATAGCCTTAGAAATTCTTAGTTACTTTGGCTAGTTGGCTACCTGAGTCATACTGTGACGTGATCTTCATGCTTTTGGGGAAATAGGTACCTCTCTTGATTAAAAAGGCATTCTACTGTTTTTGTGACCTTTACCATGTCATAATAATCATCATAGCCATAAACTGTAAAAACTTACTGAATTATTAATACCTAGATGTAATTTTTCTAGTTAATAGTTATAACAACTAAGATTTTTTTGTTTCAGGTAATTTTTGTCACAATGCATATGATTATTTTATTTTCCACAACCACATTAATGTCTGAATATCAATATTCTATTTAAGATGTAAATAAATTAAGTTTTATCTTATTGATTCTTCTTTTCACTCTCCTACCAGGGTTTACATAGGTCCTAACATACAATGATGTACTTGTAGTAGGTACATGTGACATTAATCTTATAGAGTTGATCTACTGAGGTAATTATTTATATCTTCCTCTGTCATGTGCTGATTGAATAATGAGGGCTATCGTTTTTATACTTAACAGTTGGCACCCCTGGCGATTGACAGGACCTTACTCTACAGTGGCGCCATCTTGATGAGTGCAAATGCGATGGTCCTCCTACCACTTTAGCGCTCACCAGTTGGTGCCACTGTCTTCGCTACTAGCAAGTGACAGGACCTTACTCTACAGTGGCGCTAACTGGTGAGCGCTAAAACGATAGCCCTCATTGAGGTCACACCTCTTTATTCCCTTTATAAGGCCCCACAGAAATCTGAATTACAGCTCAAGAGACAGTGCAAATTGATTTAACTCTACATACTTATGTGTCCTACTCTCACCCAGGTATCTAAACCCGAACCTCTTAAATGAGTCCAACTAGTGACTGATAGAAGAATATTAAGAACAGAAGTGAGAAGTGGTGGCAGTAGATTGATTGGTGAGTGGATTGGATTGCATCTAAGATGACTCTTCTGTTCAGAATTCAGATTATTTATGACTATGCTGCATACCTACAGTACAGCACGAGTTAAGTAATCTCTTCCAGTTAACTCTTGAGCCAAACAGAAGTTAGAGTAGGCATGCAACAAAAAAGTAAATTATTATTCATGAATTCGATTTATTACATTATTTATAGCACGCGAATGTGTAGGATTTCAGCTTACAAAGTTAAACTATGGCATTTAGACTTCCTATACTTCATGAGTAGATTGCGCAAGGGCAAGTTTTATAATAATACGTGCTAGCTTTTACCCACGGCTTCACCCGCGTGAATTTTTTGCGTTTCAAAAACCGGCATAAATCTATCTTATCTATCCTTTGATTTTCTCTAGTTCTAAAACTATCTGCGCGTCTATCTAAATGGTTTCAGTGGTTTTTAGCGTGAAAAAGTGTGACAGACAGAGTTGCTCTCTATAATATGACATAATAGCACGGCTATTAGTTACCTATGGATTACCATACCCACGATTATGCTAAAATTAGGTTTATTTTTAACTCTTGACCGTGACTTTTAGTAATATTGAAACACCGTTGAATGCACAGATATGGATTAGAGGTTGAATGGCATTGATGAGGCGAATGTTAAATGAGAAAAAAAATAAATAAAGGTAGCACTGGTACTAAGTGGTCGGGCGAGCTGATGGCCGATGGGGCAGAAAAATAGCGAGTGGCGACCAGTGGCGACCATGGGCCGGAAGCGTAGTGTGGGCAGGCCAGGCCCCCTACCCTAGCCCCCCACTAGGAGGACGGACGATCTGGGGAGGACCTGTCGTTATGGAAATCCTTGGGGGAGGGAGGCCTTTGTACCGCTGTGGACGACGTCATTTGGCTGAAACGAACGAGGGATACAAAATCGACATCTATTAGGTATCACCTGTACCTCTAGCATGAACAACTTTCGTCTTCGAATCGTTTGCGTATTCGATAAAATTCGACACTCAATCTTCGAATTAAACGATAACGTGACAATTTTGATTCTCAAAATAAGTTTCGCGGAAACCACATCTCATACTAAGTTCACTTTACGACACGTTCACAAGGGCGCTGTTGTAGTTTTCTTTCTTACTAAATCTTTTATTCAATGGCGATTCGAGTACGCAAACGATTTGAACTCGAAAGTTTTCGTGCTAGCCGTACTGATATGGTATCACAAAAGCTATTCTACTATCCTATTGTTGTAGGTAGGTAAGTAGGTATGCCTGTTTGGTTACAGTGTATGCCTGTGGTAAAATCTGAGGGCAAAACTAAGTTAACTAACTGTAGGTACTTATGTAAAAAATCTTACATATTAACAACTTATAATAGGTAAGCCGCATTTCCCATTACGTCACATACGTAAGATAGAATGACCCAAGCCACTGGTACTCAACTTTTTTGTAGGAACCCGGCCGTTTTTACAGCTGAAGGAGGGAAGCTGACGAGCGACGATATTTATTTTTGTATGGGTGCTGCTACATCAATGAAAACATAGGACCTACCTAGATAGGTAGCACAAAAACCGATATTATTATTTTTATTAACTTCAGAAATCGTTTGGATCAATTAAAAAATAATTGATGATGAATGAAACTTATCATTATTTAGACCATATTAAGCCCATTATTTAGACCTTTAAATTATGAGTTTCATGACTCTCTCTAATTCAACCGCCAAATGAAGCATTTGGCCTACACTTCTCACGCTGGAGACAGATAAACCTAATGTTTGCATATTTGTCCCTAAAGTAGTCGCCTCTACGTTGGTCTCAGACTTTCTCATTATTAACCACATTTTCATCTGTAATTTTGTATCAATAAAACCTTACATCTCTTTACCACTGGGCCTACCATGAAGAATGAAGATGACAGGGCACATAAATCGTCCATCACATAACAATTGAGGATTGTCAGTGCATCCGGTTGTTTTCACGCTTGGCCAACCATTGTCTTAATTTCACACACGAATGTGTAGATACGGGGCCGATCGGCGACCATTCAGATACAAGAAGTGGGTATTTCCCTGCTTCCTTCTTCAATCTTGTAGTCACGCACCACGATTTGAGTTCTTGACCCAAAATAACAGTTTGTAGTGCAACATTAGCTATGATGAAGTCGCAGGGCCTGTAACGTTGTTTCCAAAGTTACTTAGGCTGGGTTGCACCATCTTACTTTAGCTTTAACAAACGTCAAAAATCTGTTAAACTTCATACAAAAAACACCGGATGTCGTTATAGTTACGGTTAAAGTTAGATGGCGCGACTCAGCCTTAGTATTAAAACTCACCAATTCGAAAGTCCGTGTATGCCCGTGTTAAGAACCAGTTTGTCTATTATTTGCGCTGTTAAAAATGTTTGAAAGGACATTGCTTTTGAGCAAAGGGTGTGTCAAAAAAAGTACATAATACTACACATGTTTACTATTATTACATTTTTAGATTAGTATTTTTGAAACCGCTTAAAAAGTTTAGTCAAGTCGATTTGTTTTGCACGTCCAGGCACTCTTTCAAGAGGGAGATTTGCGACTTATTAGGTAAATGAAAACACACGCACACGCCCTCACACGCACACACACACACACACAACCTGCATGCAAGCCTATGTTTCTTTTTTGCCCCTTTGACTGTTTTTTACGAGATTGTAATAATATATAGAATCCATTATTGGCTGTAAGAACAAAAATACCTGTTTGTATTATTATTATAAAGAGCTGTGGTTTTCTGAATAAAGAAAAATAAAATAAAAAAAATCTGATGTGGTTGATTATGAACCCTGGACCGCATTCATGCGTTCAGCTACTACTCCGTTAGTTACGTTATTATATTATTATGATTGTAATTAACATTTTTGGATAATAATCAACCGACGGACTCACAGGTCAAGTTTCCATGAAGTAGGTAGTTAATACGTAGCCAATCGTGTTTTTGCTTAGCACACACTTCCTGTTAACTCTTTCGCAAGCCTAACTGGACTGAACATTAATTTGAACAAATCTATACTAATATTAACGTGAAAATAACGCTGTATGTCTGATTGTTGTGTTTTTAGTTTTCACTGGGCTTAAAAGAACTTATAGAGATTTTGACACAATAATACTTGAAAGGTTAAAAAGTTCGTTAATCTCTCAGTATTTCATAATCCTAGTATAGTAGGGGCACTTTGCGTTTATGGAACTCATAACAATATTAAAATGTAAAAGTTTATGGATAGATGGATATTTTTTCTCTCAGGCACTGTGGACAGGTTCAGTGGTTTAGTTAGAGGTTACTAAACCACTGAACCGATTTAGATGAATTGTATATAAAAAAGAAATTGTTTGAGACTGCGAAGCCGCGGGCAAAAGCTAGTGTTTGTAACAGCACAAAACAGTGTGAATTCACACTGTAATGTTTACCGGAATTGGGCAAAACATTCAAATCAAATTCTTGATCTGAGATTGATACTTACTTGAGTTATAATTTATTAATATGTTATGACTTTGTTTTTAAGATGTTTTATTTACATTAATGCTTTCAAAATACGAGGACGCGAATGTGTATAAGTTTACATAGGAAGCTTGACCTTTTACATGCGTCATAGTATAGTATAGTAACGATAGTGATTGTGCAACAATCAATGCGTTCTGCGAATACTGTTTTAATTATAGCTAGCTTCTGCCCATGGTTCCGGTCTACTTGGATTTCAATTTAGTCTTTTTTTTAAATAGCAGCACGTTAATCTTATGGAAGTTGTTATAGACAATTTTACAGCAAAAATTCATCGTTAAAGTTTATCTTCTTTGAACATGAGTATAACGTTAACAACAAACAGACAGCGAGTTTTACTCTTTCATTATAATAATAGTAGTGTTAGTGCCTATCTACTTAGGAATGATTTTGATTTATTTGTGGTTAAAAATAAAATAATCGACCTCGACCACATTTTTGAATTTGAATGCAGCGAATCCCAGGTTCATTTCCTAAGTTTTTTCGAGTCAGTTTAAGTTTAGAATACTATTCGCATAGGCTTTGGAGGCGTATTTATGGGGTCTAACCAGAAATCTACATTACTTACTTCTTAATTATAATTAATATTATGTATTAATAATATGTTATCTGTTACTATTGCGACTATTACTCAAGAGGTACCTACCTATACTTTTTCCTTTTTTTGACCAAAGGTTTTTACACATGATAAAAATCCTATGACATCATTCGCTTTCGATACTTCTGTGTATCTTAAATTGGAAGCCTTGCAGAATAAAAATAAAAACTGGGCAGAGACTAGGTACCTACTAGGTAGGTCACGTTTTTTCTAGTTAATATTAGTTATTTATTACGCACCTACCTAGTTTTAAAAGAAGACCGCACCCAAATCCAAATCAAGTTCGGGTAGTTTTTGTATGGGAATAAGTAAACTAATATTAATAACTTTAAGTAGGTAGGTATATTTACTAAAATTACATCAGTATGTGGGTACCTATGTCTTATTCCATTAAATAATAGGTAGGTGTAATTTTTCATGTTACAAAATAAATAAGTTTAAGCCGATTAAGTTACTATTAAGAATTTATTCTGTGATAATACTGAGATGAAAATATAACTGACCATTAGGCGTGTACCTAAGTCATTATGAATTTAAAGGCGGAAACGTTATGCGATTATTATCTAAGAAGGATTTCATTGTATGTTGTACCTACCTACATAAAAACTCCCATTAAGCCATTATTTATTAAAAGTGCATTAACAGTTTCCTTAATCTGCTGTATATTATATTTTCAAAATCCTTCGCCCATATGAAATCTAAGTGATTGAATCGCTCCAATGGGATTTTGTAAATGTCAATCGCACTATCTAAATGACTGTACAACTCATCCACATCTGTAGGGTGTGACAACCAGTCGGCATCGCTGTAGAATAACGAGATCGGCGCAACTATGTTCTTCAGGTTATACTTAGGAGGCTGGCTCGAACCGTACCTTCGCACGTTCTCCGAGTGGCCGTAATCAAACTGCCTGAACTCTCTCGAGATAACTCCCTGCCCATAATGCACAAACTGCTTCGATGAAGCACCAGACGGCACATGAGAGTATATCACAGGCAAATTCGTCACATTCAACTGGTCAAACCCGAAACCAACCATCAAAAACAACACATTACTACAAAGGATCTCCGCCAATGGTCCTCTGCCGCACATCAGTTGCTTCATAGTCCGCGTCAACGAGCTGTCCGGAAGAAACTCATATACGCCGATTGACTTCAATAGCCCGTAAAGAAGATTGCTTGTCGGTGACAAGAGTCGTACAAAAGGCGAATTCGCATGTGACATAAAAGCCACCGGTGAGAGAGCAACCATCAATGAAATCTTTTCATTGTACTCCGGCCTTTCAGATGCCATCACGAAGAATGACGTCGTCCCCTGTGAGTGTCCGATGTACTTCAGCGATTTCTGCTCTGTAATGTTTAAAACGTAATCGATCATAGCCGGCAAGTCGTAGCAGCCGATTTCGTGCCAAGAGAAATCCCAGAAGATGGCGTCGGATGCCTTGAATTCCATGTGATTTCTTGAATGTTTGTTTCCTCGAGCATTGCCCAGCCAGACGTCGTATCCTTCTCTAGCGAGGATATACGCGAGAGAACTCTCCGGGCCCGCTATCACGTAGTCGTCAGCACTTCCCAGCAGCCCGTGCATAAGAAACACTGCAGACCCGTTGCTTGGGATACGGAACATCTGGAGGATGTATCCGTCTTCCGTGACTGCTCTGTGTCGCTCCATGGGGTATCCATATTTGAGAATGAGTTCCGCGACGTTCAACCTCACGTCCTCGTTGTTTGACCCTACATTGAAGTCGGTTACTATATTTTGGGAGTAGTCGACGATGTTGCTGTCGCTGAGTAGGCTTGGAAAGTTGATCGTAGGGTGGAAGGACCTGGCTGTGGCGAGAGGGATGGCGGTCAGTCCCTGGATGAGAGTGGAGAATACGTTCCCGGAGGCTTGCGAGGCCACCTGCACCAGCGGCTGGTCGGCCAGTAGGTTTGTGAAGCTCCGCGCGTTTTTCGCCAGTCCGGGAAATAGGATGTCCGCCAATTGTGCTCGGGCGGCCGCAGTCGCAATCACGATTATAAACAGGTATGTTATGTTAACCTTAGCCATCACACGAGTGATCTTTGGGTGTTTTAAAAATGAACTGATCGTTCTCCGACTTATCGACCTTGGCGATCATGTTTTTTGTTCAATTGGATTTAGTGACGTGAGATGATTTTCCGCTAGCTTTGGACAGAACCATAGAGTACCTAACTAGTACCACATCCTTTGCATGGTCCGCTCCACCACGGCGAACATCGGCCACTGCCATTAAAATAAATCATCATTAAGTGCTGTTTATATTACTGAATACTATAATAATGATCAACACTATTATTCACCAGTAGTAAGTACTCGTAGCTGTAGCACCATCGTGATCCTAAGGTCGTGGTGATCACATGCATGAGCAAAAAAATGAATGTTCTAAAATTATATAATTGATTAGCAAAGTAATAACGGCTATAAAACAGGTGTTTCATGACGTCCACATGCGTCAAAAGTAGTCAAAACATAATTATCATAAATATATCATACTCGCAAGCTCGCAACATGCTTTAAACGTGTAGTTTTTGGGGGTCTGTTTAAGTATGGTGCAAAAGATAGAGTTACATACATTAATTAACTAACTGTCGTTATACCCTCTAAGGGTTATACCACAGTAGTTATACTGTGCATACCACAGACTACCAAATATCCTTGGTAGTCGAAAAGTGTTTTATCTGAATTTTATTGCTTTTGTCATTAAATAATTGTGTCTAATAATATACGATTTGTTGTGGGGGGTATGTACCTAATAACACTCTGTGGTCAGTTTTTATGAGCCCAAACCGATAACTATACCTTATTAGCTAAATTAACAAACTATAAAGTAAACCTTATTAACAAAATTCTAATGCCATTACCATATAAAGCGTTTTGTCACTACATAATATCTCAGAAATCGAACCCAGGACTTTCAGATCAATGGAGTCCAAGTTGCAACCACTAACATTACGCAGGCTACCTGACCTACAAAACCTTTTCGTACCCACAACGTCAACAGCTCTCAAACTTTTGAACAGATGGAAAATTAATATCAAAACACAACTAGGTAATACGTAGGTAATTTTATTTCTAGAATATACGAAACTAATTATGTTACATGCATTATTTATTAATTGATTATTTTGTTGTATTTTCAATAAAAATAGTGTGTTGACTTTGACTGTAGTACTTAAGATGGCAGAAGTTTAGAACAGTTCAGCAAGTTACTTAATACGCTATGATAAGAAAAGCTAATGCTGAAAAAAAAAATTCACTAGCTTTTGCCCGCGTCTTCACCCATGTGAAATTTAGTGTCACAGATCGTCATAAATTATAGCCTATATGTTATTCTGGGTTATAAATAATAATACTGTAAACTTTCATCAAAATCCGTTCAGTAGTTTTTGCGTGAAAGAGTAACAAACATTCATCCAGACATCCAAACTTTCGAATTTATAATATTAGTAGGATTTGTTGGCCTCATTCTTCCATTTAACAATTTCATAAACCCTAGCTGAAGCCGTACCACCCCAGAAGGGCTCCGCGGGAAACAGTTTGAGTACCGCTGACCGCGATCTACTAAATTAATATTTTTAAAGAGGAAAGTTTTGTATGTTTGTATTGAATAGGCTCCGAAACTACTGGACCGATTTGAAAAATTCTTTCACCATTTTTTTTTAATTGTTGACAGATACTTATCTACCTAGCTAGAGCTACCTACCCATGCGAAGCCGGGGCGGGCCGCTATATTCAATAATATTCATGTAACATTCATAAATGTAAGGATTAAAAAAATGTGTAGGTGCTACATACAAGCTTTATAGCCTGTCTTTAATAGAAGTCAAGATAATAATAATATTGAATGGAAGGGAATCACCGAAATCGCACTTTTTAGAGACTGATGCCCGTTTCCACCATCAATCCCTAACTTTTAAGTGACCTCTATGGTAACATATAACAGGAATTTTGTTTTCAAAGGGGTCACTTAAAATTAGGGATTGATGATGGTGAAAACGGGCTTAATAGACGCATTACATAGATGGAGTCGCGGGAAAAGTCTAGCAATTGTTGAATATGAAAATCAATTTGTGCATTGTTATGTAAAAAATAATTTCTGCAAGTTACAAGTTTATAATGCTTGTTCAACTGTTCTACATTGTTACGTGCGTCGTTTCATGTCGTGATTCAATTTTAATAAAGTTACTTAGTTTGTGGTAAATTATGTAAATAATAGCGTAGTAGATGTAACTCCTGGGTTCGATTCCCAGGTGGGTGTGGGTAAAAATACTTTTTATGGTCTTGGATACAATTGACAGAATGACGAAGGTGACGAGTATGTTTCTTTCTTAGGAAGGCACTAGCTCGGTCTATGATTGAGCCCTATAACTTTAACTATAACAAATATCAACAGTCTGTCAAACTCCATACAAAAATACCGGTTAAAGATAGTTACGGTACGGTTAAAGTTAAGATGAAGCTTAAGCGGGTAAAGAAATAATGAAATGAACTAAAGTTCAAATAAAATGCACATTGTGACCCAATTATTAAATGTGATAATAAGTAAATGTGCTAAGCGAAAGGTCGTGGGTGGGTTCGATTCCCATTTTAGCTGATTCGATTTTTTCAAGTTATTTAAGTTTAGTTTGAGATGTGAATCTTTACGATTTAAAATTTAAATAAGAATTATTATCACCCGTCTCGAATGAATCGAACCTGCATCCAGACAACTTTGTATTATTCTGCCGTTCTATTTTACCTGAACTGAACAAGGAAGGTTCCTGTATCTTAGGTTATAATTTAATTTTGTCAACGCTGTACTCAGGCTTGCATGATTTAAATCAAGATTATTTATTAAATCTATTTTTATTGCATGATTTTTTAAATAAAAATCACTGATTTAAATCAATGACCGAAAATTTAATTAATGAAAGGCTGGGAGTTTATATGAATTAACTGTACCAAATGTTCGAAAACAATGTTAATATTAGGTGTTAATGTGTGAAATTGTCGTTTTGTATGGAGAATCTGAAAAAAATATTTTTTCCATACAAACATTATTTGCGATTTTTTAGATAACCACATAATTTATTTTTTTGGCGGTGTTGCCAGCTCTATACATCAATTCTACGTAAATAAAAATGTTTTCCGTAAGTAAAACTAAAGAAATGATCGCAAAACCTAATAAAAAAAATCTATTTAATCAAAAAAAACTGATTTTATTGATTAAAATAAAAAAAACATGATTTTTTTCCACCCTGCCTGCACTCCATATAGTGGTTTCTAATAAAATAAATAACTTATTAAGAACTAGCTTTTGCCCGCGGCTTCACTTGCGTTAAGTTTAGTTTGTCACAGGCAGTCATAGCTCGTTATAAATTTATTCATTATTCCCGAGTAATAAACTATTCTTCTGTGACAGATTGAAATTCACGTGGTCGAAGCCGCGGGCAAGTTATAAATAAAATTGGCTTTAAGTAACACTTATTTGAGATCAAATTTTATTTACCTTTAATATCCATCGTAAGTTTAAAAATCTGCTTAAATGATTATTTATTATTTGATGCGTAAATTAAATCGCAGGAATCTCCAATAAATCCATATTATTTTTTCTAAATAAACATTCCTACATACATAGTATTAAGAACTGTAGTTATAGAACTATAAACATTTCATATTTCGTAAAATGCATTTGAAGTGAACTTTGTATTAGCGACTCGCGTGCCCCAAATACAAATAGCTGACAGTACAAGTGATGGCGCACACACGCTCAATTGCTGAATATGATGGAGTCGTATAAAAACCCTCCGGTAGTAATGTCTTTGTACAATTCACATTTGGCCACCATGAAGGCGGTCTGCTTGCTGGTCTGCCTCGCCCTTGCCCACCAGTGTGCGGGCAGCATCTTCAACCCATACCAGCCAAGGATCCGCGGGTCCAGGGTACAGCAGCATGCCTCAAGGTCGGCAGACTACGTCGACCCCTACCTACAGGAGCAGTACTCTCGGTACCTGCCTACCTACGCACAGCAAGTGTACCGCCAGACAGAGGAGAAACATGCCCCCGTCTACACACAAGTGAGGAAACAGAACTACGTTTACGAAGAGCCACGGATACTCAGGAGCAACATGGCCGTCAACGACGACTACGAACACATACAGTATGAAGAGGACAGCACCAATGAATCCCAGAAGATCAGCAAACACTCCGACTCCTCCGTGATCTCAAAATCCAATGAGATCGACTCCCAGGAAGCTATCAAACCTCAGAACCGTCTTGAAAACTTCGACCAGCAGTACTTTGCACCGATGTTCGCCGATATGGGTCCCCTCACTCGCATGAAAGTGTCTTTCAAAAAGCAGCCCGAAGCCCTCCACGGTGACCCCACTATGTGGCGCAACCTGAAGATGGCCTCCAGCGAAGAATGGCCCGTTGAGAAGAAAGACTTGGTAAAAATCTTCAGTGAAGCCATGAAGGCCATGAAGCACATCCAGCCTGAAGCCAAGACCAAGCTCCACAAGGCCGTCGAGGTTGCTTCCCAAGAAGACATGGAAGACTCACACTTGAATGCTACCGAACTTCTGAAGAAGTACCAGTACCCCGTGGAAGAACACACAGTCAAGACCGACGATGGCTACTACCTCACGCTGTTCCGCATCTCAGGCAAGCAGTCCATCAAGGATGTGCCCAGGCCGGTCGTGTTCCTGATGCACGGTCTGCTCGGCAGCGCCGACGACTGGCTCCTGATGGGTCCGGGCAAGTCTCTGCCCTACCTGCTCGCCGACGCCGGCTACGACGTCTGGCTCGGCAACGCCCGCGGCAACAAGTACACGCGTCACGTCAGCAAGAGCCGCGCCCAACCCGACTTCTGGCAGTACAGCAACGACGACATCGCCCTGCACGACTTGCCAGCTATGATCGACTACGTTCTCGAGGAATCGAAGACGCAGAACATGTACTACATAGGCCACTCCTCGGGAACTACAGCTTTGTTCGCCCTGCTTTCCACCCGGCCCGAGTACAACGACAAGATCGTGATGATGCACGCGCTGTCCCCGATGGCGTACATGAGCCACGTGCGCAGCCCCCTGCTCCGCATGATCGAGCCCTCCAGCCGGTTCCACGAACGCGTTAACCACCAGCTCGGTCAAGGCGAGTTCAAGCCCAGCGAGGAGTTGGTGCGCACCATGGGCGGCGTGATGTGCGAGAACGAGATCGGGTGCAAGAACGTCTGCTCGAACGTGTACTTCGTGATGTCCGGCGTGAACGCGGAGCACCTGGAGCCGAAGCAGATCCCGTCCATCATGAAGCACTTGCCCGCCGGTGCGTCCACGAAGCAGATGCAGCAATACGGCCAGACCGTGGCCGCACACGAGTTCAAGATGTACGACTACGGCGTCCAGATGAACGAGAAGGTGTACGGCAAGCCGCAGCCGCCCAAGTACCAACTGGATAAGGTGAGCGTCCCCGTGGCGCTGTACTACAGCGAGCACGACTGGCTGGCGCACCCCAAGGACGTGAAGCGCCTCGAGCGCGAGCTCCCCATCGCGATGTCGAAGAAGATCCAGGAAGACTACTTCAGCCACGGCGACTTCCAGTTCTCGAAGAAGGCCCCAGAGCTGGTCTACAAACACGTACTCGACTCCATCCAGAAGCAACATCAAAAGCTGGAAGAACAGGATAAATCTGTTCAATAGATTAATATTTTTGTACAAATAATCTAATAAGTGTATCATTCATTAATTAATTATTGTAAGATGTATCATTTTATATTTAATTTTCATTGAGATATAATAAATCCGTCCGTTTAATTATATTTTATTTTTTTATTTCTGATCTTATAATACTGTTTTAGGTAGGTACATCACTTAATACAAGTATTTATAGTTGATTTTACATACATTGAGCCTTTTCTAATAAATATTTTGTCTAGAAACTAACTAGAGGCACTAATTGCAAAATGTAATGTACCTATAGCTAGTAATTTACAAGGTAACCGTTCATTAAATACACTTAACACCAAGTTAGGCTTAGCTAATAGTTACATACTTTCATTACTAGTAATGTCTAGACATTGGATGAACAGTTTTCGATAAAACCTCAACAGATACTAATGTCGAATAACACGTAATCGATATCTTACATAGGATAGGTACAACAGGTCATTAAAAAGCCTATGTACTCACTTAAGATAGCCCAACGGCAACGGTTATAAAAAAAAACGTGGTGTTGGATTGCTCCGATTTCAGGGTTAATCTATGTCGTTTATCCCCGATTAACGGGAATAAATTATTCAGTGATGGATGGGTATTGGGTAGTTTCCAACAGGAATATGTCAGGAATATGTAGGCCCAGGCCAGGGGCCGCGAATCCAATCTTCCAACGAACACAAACTGCTTGTGAGCAAAATAATATAAAGTGATAAGAGTAATTTTTTTTTTATCCACAACGAGGAAACTCTTGGCCTGTATCTCACCTGATGGTAAGTGATGATCAGGCCGAAGGTGGAAGCGAGCTTCACCCGGAATCCTCAACCACAGAGGAACTGACTATCTTACCTCTAACTGCCGAAACACAACAATGCTGTTATGGCCACATACTTTTATTAACTAACTGCGTAACTGCAGCTGCAGATGACCACCGCCTGCTCTCATCATCGTGCATCGGTTTAACCAAGGAGTTCCCAACCAGCGGTCCGTGGACCACAGATTCTGATGGTCCGCAGGAGTCATAGGAGGAAATATTTATGGTCATGATGATGGTCCGCGAACGGTTTTAAATTTCGCGAGCGGTAGACTTCGCGTGTCATGATGAGAGGCCCATCATACATACCTAAGTATGTAATATTATTCGTAGTATTACCTATATTGAGCTTGTACAGAAATATGCCTCAAAAATCAAATAAATGCGAAATTAGGTATTTTTTTTTAATTCAGACGATTTCCTAAATCAAGTCTTCCTCTTAAAAATCATATTTATTTTAGATAGACTTTTTGGTTTCACTTTATCTCGGTTTTTTTAATGGTCTCTGTGAACAATAAAAAATTCAAAATGGTCCCTGCTCATGAAAAGATTGGGAACCATTGGCTCAGTGGTATATTATCTTAACTCCTTATTAACTCGGAGGTTCCAGATCTCTAATCCATATCTGTGGTGCAGATTTACTTATTTATTACACACACCGTGACACCAAACACAAGCAACGCGACGTTACGTAAATAAATAAAATTTTGGTAAAAAATTATAGAAGCCGATGTTGAATAGCAAATCAAATCTCACTTTTTCGAAATCGGTTAAAAATAGATTGTGCCAATTTTTGCAGTAGTTCAAACAAAACAGTGTAGATGTCACTTCATTATTTTTGTAAACGAACGATTGGCAGTTTGACATTTTGAACAGCCCACGCTTTGTTTTGACATTTGATTTCCCTTTCTGTCATCGAAGCGTTACCGTGCGAGCGAGACAGTCATACGAAACACCTTGTGAGCGAAAGAGACAACAGCGCGACGGCGCTGTAGCTTCCCGCCGTCCCCCGTACGTCAGTTGCGCTCGGTTCGGTTTGCTGTGCGTAGTTTTGTCGAATTATTTTTATTTTTCGACCAAAACATTCGTTAAATGAGTGTTTTTTGATATTGGACAGACATTATTAGTGTGTACGAGTGAAGAAAGCTTTGTGCGCATGGATTAAGTTACGATGTTACCTCCTACGGCCGGTATAGCACAAGAACAACGCGACCGGCCCGATATGGCAGCATTTCAACAGCGTCGCGACGTAAGGGAACTGACCCGGGAGATCATCAGGGACGCCCGGGTTGCCAACAGACAACAATCAACATCCCCTGGAGGTAAGCAAGCCGGTCCAAAACGACGCCACGTTTCCGCCATGGCATGTCAAATTGACATGATACGTCAAGGTGACATTTAAATAAAAACAAGGCCTTTTCCCACCTAAAATTCCAATAGAAATAGAATATTTTCCCATTACGAACCCTTTAAAATCATTTGCAAAGGAATTTAGGCCTGTTACGTCACCGAGGAACGCGATCTCGTAAAAGTAAAATGGCGCCAATGCGACTGAAAGAAATGCTTGATTACACCCTGGGCACAGTTTCTGCTCTGTAACCCTTGATTTCTATTATTTTTCATGGTCTGCCGTTATAGTTATCAGGAATTAAATATAACTAGTATTAATCAAGTTAATGTAGATCGCTCAGAACTTAACGTAGAGCCTCGAAATTTGGCACGTGTGTGAGCTATTTTTAGAAAGTAATTTAGCTGCCTATTGCCTAAACGTTGATGACTAGCCAAAGTTTCCTGGTTTTCTGCAAGACATAAATTGGTAACTGCTATAGAAATCATGTTGTTTGTTGTTGTTATTGATATCCTTTTGACTTTTGTAAAATGTCTTGATGACAGAATATTGACAGAAGCGGTCATGGCATACAAGATGGCGGACGCGCGGGCCGGATCGATCACGCGCTCCGCCAGGCGGCGCTATAGTCGTTTTGTTTGTTTGGCTCAGTTTTTAAAAGTTTGAATCAAGTTTTTCAAATCAAAATATTACATAAAACCCCCCATTCTTGATTTCAAATAAATCAAAGATATTAGAGAACAATATTGAAGCTTAAATTCTATTAGTTTTACATTAAACATTATTGTAAAGTTTATGCACTTGGTCCTAATACTTGCTCGCTCAAGTTCTTTATCGCTGTAACGAATTAAGTAGTTTATCTTTTGTACAAAGTCCATTTGCTCTTTAAGTCTCACTTTTTTCAAGTTTCAGTCACTTTTTGTTTTTAACACTCATTTGTTTTAATTATGTTTATGGCTAGATTTCAGGTATTCGTTCACAACTCACTCAACTCCGTTAGATAAGTAGATAGACGTATTTGGTAAAATAAAACCACATCACAGCATAGACAGAAACTGATGCCAACGGTTGCCATATAGTTACTTTCCAGCTCCCTAAATCTGATCATTTACTTCTATGCAAGGTAATTTTAATTGGTAAAGATTAATGATAATAATTAATAATTTTTTTGAAATACAGTGTAAACTAGATAACGACACTCAAGGGACTGAGCATTTTTCGAAGTTATACATAGAGTGATCGTTAAATGGAGTGACATGGTAAAGCACATAAAAAACAAGGTACACTAATAAAGACAAGAAATTTCGACGTTATAAGGTGTTTTTCATTAAATGGAGCGTCATTATAAAGAGTAATTATTAATCATTAAATACAGTGTAAACTGTATTTTTAACTAAATGGAATAAACATCATAGTAAAATCAATCATATCAAATTACTAGCTTTCCGCCCGCGGCTTCGCCCGCGTGGAATTTTGTCTGTCACAGAAAAACTTTATCGCGCGCGTCCCTGTTTCAAAAACCGGGATAAAAACTATCCTATGTCCTTTCCCGGAACTCAAACTATCTCTATGCAAATTTCATCAAAATCGGTTCAGTGGTTTTGGCGTGAAAGAGAGACAGACAGACAGAGTTACTTTCGCATTTATAATATTAGTATAGATTATGGCATTTTAAATGTTTTGAGACTTACTGATTTATTAATCTCATTCATCATCATCATCATCATTATTTCAGCCATATATTCTATCTCATTATTAATTAATTTCATCCCCATTGTATTCACTATTCTCACCTATCAACAACATCCCAGATGGTATCAGCATTGGATGTCATTATGCAACGGGCAGCAGCTCTATTTAAACGTAGACTTGCGTTTGCGGAAGTGTCGCGCCTTGCGTTCTAATCTCATTGTATTGGAGACTAGCATTCAACCACCGGACTGACAGCTTTTGATGCTACAGTAATTTATTTATTTTATTAATTTTGTTACAATACACAAACAAAGTAAGTTACTAGAATTGATATAACATACAATATAATTTCTAGTAATTTGACTAAGCTATACTTATGCATCAATAGAATTTAAAAATGTTTTTCGATTTTAGTGTCCGCAAAGTACACATGTGACACACACCACACCAAAATATGGTGACTTTCAAGTAATGTGCACATGTTTTGGTATCATTTATTATTTTGTGTAAGTTGTGGTTGTGTGTTTCTGTTAAAATGGAAATTATTTATTTTTCTTCCAATGATGAAAAATAAGTATCTAAATGAAAATGGCGCCAAGTTTGGTACAAACAAAATTTTTCGGCGTCGAACACTTATCAAGTTCTTTGATAGTGGAAATTATTATATTAACTTAGCTGTAATCCTACTAATATTTATAAATGCTAAAGTTTATTTGGAAGTCTGGATGTTTACTCTTTCATGCAAAAACTACTGAACGGATTTTGATGAAACTTTATAGTATTGTTTATAGCCCAGAATAATATTTATAGGCTATAATTTGTGACAATAAAACTCAGTAAAACTCATTTATTTCTGTAAGTACTTAAGTAGGCATTAAAAAAGCACTTTTACACATCCCAATCTGTGACAAACTAAATTTCACACGGGTGAAGTCGCGGGCAAAAGCTCAATCAATAAATTATGATAGGTGTGAATAATTAAGATTAATAAGCTTTAATTTATTTTTGATAGAGTACATCCCTCTACCTACAGGGTGAGTTTATCGCAATTTGCAATCACCACCGTTATGTATGTTATCGGAAGCGCACACATTCGCACTAACGATATGCAAATCTCATTTCATCACAGCACAAGTGGTGGCGTCGGTCAAACGTGCGCGTATTACAAAACGTAAGGCATTGTTCAGACCAGTGTATTGTCGGCCGCTGACTGTAAGGCCGCTTGTACACGCAAGAAAAGTCACCGGGCCTATAACAAGAATTCTTGTCGTTTCTACTATCTACACATGAACTGTGTACATTGCTCCGGCGCTGACCAAGAAATAAATAAATTATTGTCTGCAATGTCTGCGCTAGATACGACACGCGGGGGACGCGCAATGTTTTCTTACAAATTTTCGTAGCTAGGTCCGAAGAAATTCTTGTCTTTTCTGCGGCAGACACGGTGAAATTTCTTAGCGTGTAACAACAAGAAGCCATTGCTTGGCCAAACATTGACTGATTGATTAATCAAAACACTTTTTCGCTCCGCTCCTCCTTGGTGGAAACCTGACCTTATGCCAACTTGTCGTCAACACCGAACGGACTATACGCTACGCTATTTCGTTTGGTGTGAACGATGCCTAATGCTCATTATCGCAGTATTGTTTTCACGACCGTGGCTTATTTGCTTACGGCGAAACTTGATGTGCGGCGTAAGCGTGGACTTTGACACATTTCCGCTGAAACTTGAATAAATTAATATTCAATGCTATTTGAAATGGGAATTTTATAGGAGTTTTATTATAGTACTAGTTTTTACCCCGGCTTCGCTAGGCCCAGCGTGAATTTCGGCCTATGTCATCAAAGAAAGAATACCTTCATCGCACGCGTATCTCCCTTTCATAAACCAAATAAAAATGGGTTTGTCCCTGGGTCTGCAAATTCGATTCAGTACTTTTAAGTGAAAAGACAGACAGAACTACCGATATTAGTATAGATTTAAGTCAATATGATTTATTTATTCATTAGCTACGGCTCTTTAAGCTGAGAATTTCTTGTTTAATGCCGCAATCTATTAGAAGATTATTCATTTATTAATTATCTACTCTTGACATTGATTGTTATTATTAGTATTGCTTTGTTATCTATTATTACATCGTGATTCATGTATGTACTACATACTCAAACTCGCGTAATTTAAGATGAATATTAAAGATAGTAAGTGCTTACTCAAATACATCGACGGTTGTTGAGAAGCGTTGTTCCAGATTGAAAATAACATTGGCAGCTAAAGAGCGCTGCGGTTCGGCCAGGTGCAGGCTACAGAGCGTAGTGTACAATAAATGTACTACATATAGCCGATTGGTTGATGAATTGGTTTCTTACGTTCACGTTCTATCGCAGTTAGAACACTTGTTTCACGCTTAACGACCAGTGAATAGCGAAAGGACTTCTAATCTGAACATCTAGATAAGTGACAAACTTGCGTAAATGACAACAAGTTCGAAAAGTAAAAAAGTTCTCCTAGATAGGTAATTAGCTATCAAATTCATAACAGAAGGAACAATTAATACTGGCAATATTCTTGGTTCCAATAAATTCGTCTGATTCCTGCAATCTATGTCAGTCTCATCTGTACGCAGTAAAACTACATTGTAAATCTGCAAATTCATGCAATCTATGTCAGTCTCATCCGTACGCAGTAAAACTGCATTGTAAATCTGCAAATTAGTTTAACAAATTAATTTTCTCATAGGTAGTTGTAGGTTATGTTCGAGCCATTGGCTCCGTACTTGCCGGTTTCCTAAGATCTATTTCCCCACTAGTCTAGTTGCAGTTAGTGCAGGGAGTCCTTGCAGCGATGCGTCTGGGTCGTCGACCCCGATCGATCGCAGCCACCCTACGGAACGCTTGCATCTGTTGGGTGACTGCCGAATCCTAATTCTGAAAGAAAAAGGTCGCAATTCCGCAATGGTTTACAATCTGTGATATTCTGTGAGGAATAAATAATAACCCTCCTTCTGGCGCAGTCGGGTAAAAGTAGGTAAATATACACACTTTATGTAAATAAGATGCATACATTTATTATAGAAAACACGCAGAAGAGTGCGAGAATCGAACCCGCGACCTTTCGCATAGTGTACTCCAAGTCCCCAATACAGGAACCGCTAGGCCAACAAAGGACCGATATTTTTTTAAAGAAAAGTGTGTTACTGCCACACGTCATACACATCCTATTTTAAAAATTAGATTAGACTATCCAAATCGGCTCTGTCTTTGCAGAAGAATGATAAAATAAAAAGAATGTCGAGTAGGTATTATATTAATCGTTCATTACTTTGAATTTATTTCGGCAATTTTTTAAAAAAGTTACTTCAAATTAAAACTGTGGCTGTGACTTCCACATAATACCAGCGCGTTGTGTTCTTCTAAGTGGTGGTTCAAAAACTAATAAACGATTTTTAAAACTCGAGAAAGTTTGTTTAGTTTTCAGCGTTGAAATTCTAATGCATTCGCTAAGTCGCTGCCCTAGCGCACGTATACAGCGCGTGACACGCGTGACCTGATTCCGCCACTCTGTGTTGACTCGTGAAGCGTTGTCAGGTCCAGCGGTAATTACGTTAAGACGACCGTTTACCGTCCATTGCTAAGGCGCCTATGACTTGAATATCATGGTTGCTACGGTAGAATCATTCCCTGAACGTCGCTTCCCTAATGTAGCTTCTCACATCTAGCCTGCATTCCCATTACATCGCTCTTCGCCTTACTGTAAGTCGCACGACGTCGCGCCTACTTATGGTACAGTCATGGATGTGATACGCGTGACCTGATTCTGCCGCTCTGTGTTGACTGTCAGGTCCAGCGGTAATTACGTTAAGACGACCATTTGCAGCTCTCGCTAAAGCGCCTATGACTCATTTAATCTCATGGTTGCCATGGTAAGTCCCATAAACTGGAACTGGTCTGGTTCCTGAGTTACTTAACCAAAAGCAAGTGTCCGATACTAAGAAAATTAGGACAATATCAGGCTCAAATTCTAAAACAGTCAAAAGTTTATTCGTGGTTGATTGAACTTCAGAGGAATCTCAAACGTGAATCTATTATTGATTTTTAATAGGTTCATACCTACCTGACATACACATCTAACCCGCTTTCGCTACAATACTTGTTTACAAGTATACGTTGAGTTTGCCTTTAATAATCCGCACCTAATCTAATAATATAATTTTTATTCCAAAATCAGCTTAGAAACCGGGGTAGTGAAGAACTTTACATAGTTGAAAGTAGATTAGCTTCAGCCCGTGCACCAACCATAGCCACTAGTCACTATCTATTAGATAGGGATTAGTGGCGATCGCATTCACGTAATAGACCCACAGCCGACATTTGTTTGATCAGCGGCTGGCTATCGTCAACGGACGACACGCTTGTTAAAACTGAATGGATTACTTACTATATTTCATAACTTTATGATAAAAATCTGCGGTAAAGATTAAAATATTTTCAGTGGAAAATGAACAGTTGACCTGGTGAAGGATACAGGGAGCCTTGGTAGAGGAGGCCTTTTTCCAGCAATATTATGGTCGTCTTTGGGTAAAATAACTTTTAAAAAAAATAAAACCGACTTCAAATGCGTGAACACAAAAAAAAACTAAAAATTCAAAATATTGCGTATAAAAAAGTTCATCCCCAATTTTCCACCCTTGGGGGTGAAATATTTTCTTCAAATTCGCATGAAACCACCCTTTTGATAATACCTATTCAACAAAAAAATAATCGTTCAAATTGATTTATAATCGGCGGAGATATTGCGTATAAAAAAGTTCATCCCCAATTTTCCACCCTTTGGGGTTGTTTTTTCTATTATTAAATTTAAATGGGACCACCCTTGAGGTATTACCTATACGCCGAAAAAAGATTTGTTCAAATCGGTTCGTAATTGGCGGAGTTATCGCGTAACAAACATAGAAAAAAAAAAAAAAACATACGGGTCGAATTGAGAACCTCCTCCTTTTTTGAAGTCGGTTGAAAAGAAAGCTTAGATCGTTTCATTCACGAAGACGCGCCCCACCATTCTTACGCTAATGTTTAAGTGTTATCGGTACACGCTAAATTATCCATGAGAGCACACGCACACTACAATAATGACGCTCGGGTCACGGTAATAATATCATACAGTATTGTAACTTCATATAAACGGACGAAACGCGAGCTTTCTTTCGAAATTCAAATCTCGGTATGCGCTCGACATGCAAAAGTCGGGGGTGTCGCGATTGTGCCACAGTAATAAACGGACGATGTGTTGTTTTTTAAACAGTAAGTGTTTTTTTATAAAAACAATTACAAGTACCTATTCATACAGGGTGTTAGGTAAATAGGTTTATAAGCCAACACTAGCCAATGTTAACATTTATGCATGTAAATGGTATGCTGAATTAGTCAGTGATATCATTTTATTTATTTTTAATTTTCATACAAAATAAAATTTATAAAATCTGATTTGTATGAAAATTAAAACCATACCATTTATATGCACATGTTAATAAGGGCTAGTGTCCGCTTATAAACCCATTTACCTAACACCCTGTATAATAATCAAGCATATTGTACGCCTCAGTCGAGGCGCATACATTTTACGGTCGCAAATTTATAAGATTTTTTACGAAATCTTTACACAAATATGTTTTTTTAATTAAATGTACTAATGACAAGACAACATGCATTTTTATCCTATTTCATTCACATAGTATTTGGTTTGTCAAAATAAAATAAAAAATTACAATCACAAAATACATTCACAAAACTAGATAGAAATTCTAAGTAGGCAGATGTAATGAAAATGCAGATGGGCAGCCCTATCGCATATTGTCATACGGTGACGTACCGCGCGGCTGTTGACATTTATTTCAAAAATATGGCCGAGTTGGAATACTGTATAGATAGTATTACCGTGCTCGGGTTGCTCGGATCAAACTCCCCGCACCCCGCGCTTCCCTTGACCAAACATTGGTGGGGCGCGTCATCGTGGATGAAACGATCTACTATAATACAACTGTAACGTCTTATCAGTCTTATGTAGTTACTAGCGGCCGCCCGCGACTTTGTACTTGTGGATCCCGTTTTACCCCCTTAGGGGTGGAGTTTCGTAAAATCCTTTCTTAGCGGATGCCTACGTCATAATAACATCTACCTGCTGCATGCAAAATTTCAGCCCGATCCGTCCAGTGGTTTGGGCTGTGCGTTGATAGATCACTATGTCAGTCAGTCACCTTTGAGTTATTAATATGTAGGTAGGTGCTTTAAATATATTTTCTCTAGCTGTAGGCTGTAGACTGAACATAAAAGGTCCTTAACCAGAACATATTTCCTTGCAGCCCGCGACCGTTTCCCGTCGACGTCATCAACGGACGACAATGAGAGCGGCACGGACGGCGAGGCTGACCGGTCGCGGCGCGTCAGCATGGTGCACGGTCACCTGGGCCCGCCGCCCGGCATGATTGCGGTGCGCAAACGGCGCGGAAACCTGCCCAAGCCTTCCGTCAAGATCCTCAAGCGGTGGCTCTACGACCACCGGTACAACGCGTACCCGAGCGACGCGGAGAAACTCACGCTCAGTCAAGAAGCCAATTTGACGGTTTTGCAAGTGAGTAAATTAAAAAATTACCTTTACAACCCGGTCAGGTTAAGTGCGCACCTGGCAGCCATAACGTCACAACGACGCTTTGGTACGAACGAATTACCCGGGGAGGTGAGGGAGAGTCACATCAGAGTAAATACAAATGAGTAAGTCATCTTCATAGAAACGCAAGGGCGCGGTTTGTATGTGAACGCGCCAATACGTATACGGCGCGCACGCACGCACACACTGACAAAATTTATCGGGTATTAGCGGGGAGCCAGTTCGTGGTTGCGCCGAATTTTGTTAATTTGTGCGCAGTTAACTTGACTGAGTTGTACAGTCACCTGTTTCCCGCTTTGTAACGGAGGGAAGTCGATATTTTACATATTTCGAACTCTTCTTCTGATTAAATTCGTTGCTGGTCCAATGACAGTAACTTTCCCCCGGAACATACTTGGCCTTCACTGGTTGGGTTTTTATTGGCAGTCAAGCTGTAGATCCTGGCTACACAGGAGTCGCAGCAGGGGAACGAGAGTTGGAAATAGTCCCGTTGCTTCATAAACTCCAAGACTGAGTTGCACCACCTTTGACCGTTTTAACGATGACCTGTGTTTTTTGTATGGAGTTTGACATATTTTTGACGTTTGTCAAAGATAAAATAAGATGGTGCATCTCAGCCTAAGAGTAGGCGCACACCGTTGATTTTTCGACGGCCGATAGTTTAGTCGGGCAGTTGATCAGTATGGGCATGTATGGGAGTGCGCACACTACGCCGACTCGATTTGGCCGATTCTTCATACAATTTAAAATCGGGCACAACTATCGGCCAACTAAAAATCAACGGTGTGCGCCTATTCTAAGATGTCAACTTACAAATATCACCAACTTATCCTCAACCTTCTCCTGCAGGTATGCAACTGGTTCATCAACGCGCGACGGCGCATCCTGCCAGAGATGATCCGGCGTGAAGGGCACGACCCGCTGCACTACACGATCTCGCGGCGCGGCCGCAAGCAGCCGTCGGGCGCCACGGCCGCCGCCTCGCCGTCTGAGGTCGTCGCGGTCACGTGGGACGGGGTCGAGGTCGAGGTGAGCCACGTGACCCGCTTGTAAAGCCTGGTCTGTGAGCACTTAGAATCCCGTCCAATGACCCCAAGCTACCCATCCTTATCGCTCGCGCGTAATTATATTGCTGTCGCGACTGTGCGACGCGCGCCCGCAGTGAGTGTGCGAGCGCGACAGCAACATAATTACGTGCGAGCGACAAGGATGGATAGCTTGGGGTCATTGGACGGGATTCTACGTGCTCACGGACCAGGCTGTAGATGTCTGCCGGAGATGACCCGGCGCGAGGCACGACCCGCTGCACTACACCATCTCGCGGCGCGGCCGCAAGCAGCCGTCGGGCGCCACGGCCGCCGCCTCGCCGTCCGAGGTCGTCGCGGTCACGTGGGACGGGGTCGAGGTCGAGGTGAGCCGCGTGACCCGCTTGTAAAGCCTGGTCCGTGAGCACGTAGAATTTAGTCCAATGACCCCAAGCTACCCATCCTTATCGCTCGCGCGTAATTATATTGCTGTCGCGACTGTGCGACGCGCGCCCGCAGTGAGTGTGCGAGCGCGACAGCAACATAATTACGTGCGAGCGACAAGGATGGATAGCTTGGGGTCATTGGACGGGATTCTACGTGCTCGTGGACCAGGCTGTAGATGTATGCCGGAGATGATCCGACGTGAAGGGCACGACCCGCTGCACTAGGTCCGAGGTCGTCGCGGTCACGTGGGACGGGGTCGAGGTCGAGGTGAGGCTTGGTTTCCACCGAGGCGGAGCAGAGCGGAGAAGTGTTTTGAAAAACCATCTGAATTTTTATGATACTGGATGTCATTTTTTGTGTGTCAGTGTCAGGATTATTTCTCTGTTTTGTACAATAAATCAATCTCTGAACCAGTCACCACGTTTCTGGAGCACTTAGTTTATTTCTCATAAGCATCCACGATTTCAATCACTTAAAATTGGAAAATATCTTAGAGTTTAATTTTTCAGCGTGCCAATAAGTGCTAACCAACTGTCAAATAGTTGCAAAAAGATCTGTCAAATAGCGACGGCATCACGCGCCTCTTTTTATCAGACTGTTGCTGCTAGTGACATCTCGCTCGCTCTTTGTTGTCACTTCAGCCATTTTCAGCTCTTTGTTGTCACATCATCATTTCAGCCACAGGATGTCTAGGTCTACTGCTGAACACAGGCTTCCCCCAATATTTTCCATGTTGCGGCCTGCGTCCAGCGCTTTCCTGCTACCTTTATGATGCCGTCTGTGGGTGCTTTATTCCGCTAGGTATATTAACTATATGGTATAGGCCATAAACAACGGCTAACTAATAAACAATCATCCGCAGAACGACGCCGACCGCAGCGCGGAACACGAATACACCGACGGATTACTAGTGTACCGCAGCGACGGCGACGACGCGGCCGACGGCGAGGAAGGCTACTCGTCCAGCGCTGTCTCGGAGG